>NC_089588.1:25790321-26091541 GCF_019320115.1 Miscanthus floridulus | reverse complement strand
CGGCCCTGGCGGTGGGTAGCCTACCCTCACTAAGACCAACTACATCGAGTGGGCTGCGGTGATGAGGGTAAAGCTCCAGGTGCGGCACATGTGGGAGGCAGTCCGGTACGGCGACGTCGACTACGACCTAGGTCGACGGGCGCTAGATGCCCTCATCACTGCAGTCCCGCCCGAGATGCAGTTCTCGCTTACCAACAAGCGGACTACCAAGGAGGCTTGGGATGCCATCGCTGCGGCACGCATCAGCAGCGACCGTGCCCACAAGTCCACACTACAGGCACTTCACAAGGAGTGGGAGAACCTGGCCTTCAAGCTAGGTGAGGACGTTGATGACTTTGCTCTCCGTCTCAACACTCTATTGTAGAAGATGGTGTAGTTTGGCGATGACACCTATGGCGAGGAGAGAGCTGTCGAAAAGCTCTTCCGCTGCGTCCCCGAGAAGTACAAGCAGATGGCTCGCTCGATCGAGTCTCTGCTGGATCTCTCCACGATGTCGATCGAGGAGGCAATAGGTTGCCTCAAGGTCGTTGACAGCGATGAGCCGCAGTCTCTCTCGGGGCCCATCACCACTGGCGGGAAGCTCCTTCTCACTCAGGAGTAGTGGCTTGCCAGCCAAGGTGACCGGAAGAAGGGGGAGCCTTCTTCCGCGACAGGCGGCCGCAAACGTGGTAAGCCGCGCAAGGCGCGTAGAGACGCCTAGGCCGAGGCACGAGGATGTGCCGAGGGTGATACCCATGGAGGCACCCAGGGCAGCGCCGCTGGCAGGCACAAGTCGGCATGAGACGACACCTGCCGCAACTGCGGCCAGCTTGGCCATTGGGCCAAGGACTGTCGATAGCAACGACGCAGCCAGGCCCACGTCGCACAGGCGGAGGAGGAGGAGACGGCTCTGTTCATGGCACATGCAAGCATCAAGCTACCTCCAGCGGCTCTCCTCCACCTTGACGAGCCAAAAGCACATGCCCTCCTAGGCGACGGCTCCAGCAACGACAAGACTGACGGGTGGTGCCTCGACACTAGTGCCACCCATCACATGACCGGTCGATGGGAGTTCTTCACCGAGCTTGACTCTAGCATCCGAGGCTCCGTCAAGTTTGGGGATGCCTCCGGCGTGGAGATCAAGGGCGTCAGCTCCGTCATCTTCACCGCCATGTCTGGTGAGCACAGGCTGCTCACCAGAGTCTACTACATCCCCGCGTTGAGGAACTCTATCATCAGCTTGGGACAGCTGGATGAGAACGGTTCGCGCGTGGTGGTTGAGGATGGAGTCATGAGGATCTGGGATCGCCGTCGTTGCCTTCTTGCCAAGGTATCCAGAAGCGCAAATCGACTCTACGTCCTTAACGTGCAGGTGACACAACCCCTCTGTCTCGCTGCTCATCGGGGCGATGAAGCGTGGCAGTAGCACGAGTGCTTTGGGAACCTTCACTTCGAGGCCCTGAAGCGGCTTAGTGCCACAGAGATGGTGTGAGGCCTGCCGTGCCTCGACCATGTGGAGCAACTCTACGATGTCTGCGTGTTGACGAAGCACAGGCGACTCCCCTTTCCCCAGCGGGCGAGCTTTCGAGCCAAGGAGATGCTCGAGCTTGTGCATGGGGACTTGTGTGGCCCGGTGAGACCGGCCACACTAGGAGGATGACGCTACTTCCTGCTGCTCGTCGATGACCTCTCCCGCTACATGTGGGTGATGGTCATCGGTAGCAAGGGAGAGGCTACGGACGCCATCAGGCGCGCGTAGGCTGCTGCGGAGGCGGAGTGCGGCCACAAGCTACGCGTGCTGCGCACCGACAATGGCAGTGAATTCATGGTGGCTGAATTCGCGTCGTACTGCACTGATGAGGGCATTCAGTGCCACTAGTCCGTGCCGCACAGCACGCAACAGAACGGCGTCATCGAGCGGCGCAACCAAACTGTTGTGGGGATGGCTCGGGCCCTTCTCAAGCAGAGGGGGATGCCGGCTGTCTTCTGGGGAGAGGCGGTGGTGCCGGCCGTCTACATCCTCAACCGCTCGCCTACCAAGGCGCTCGACGGTAGGACGCCGTACGAGGCTTGGCAGGGCGCAAGCCGGCGGTCTCCCACTTGCAGGTCTTCAGCTGCCTCGTGTTCGCCAAGGAGCTTGGCCACATCAGCAATCTCGATGATAGGAGCACTCTGGGAGTGTTCATCGGCTACGCGGAGGGCTCGAAGGCCTACCGCATCCTCGACCCGAAGACACAGCGTGTGCGCACTACGCGTGACGTTGTGTTCGACGAAGGGCGAGGATGGGCATAGGACAAGGCGGTGGATGACGGCTCGGCTCCGAGTAGGCAGCTCTTCTTCGATGAGCGCGTCTACCCTAGTCCCTGAGCCTTCACCTACCCCGGTGCCTGCTACTCCGACAGCACCATGCTCTCTAGCCAGGACCCCGGCTGCGATGAGTTCATCGCCGACTCCACCACAGACGGCATCGCCACGCACTCCAGCACAGACAGGCACCTCTCTAGGCACGTCTACTCCAACACCAGCTCGTGTCGAGCACAGCCCGGTTGAGCTCGCTACTCTGCTCTCTCACGATGAGGAGCGCATCGACGCGTACCACGACGGCGAGCCATTGCGGTACCATATGATGGAGAACCTTCTCGGTGACCAGCCGGTGCCGGGACTGGTGCCTCACGACCTAGAGGCGTAGTTGCACCTTGTGTGTGACGATGGCGAGCCTCGGTCGTTTGCAGAGGCCAAGAGACACGTGGCATGGCGCGCCACGATGCAATTGGAGATGGATGCGGTTGAGAAGAACCGCACCTAGGAGCTTGCTAACCTTCCTCGTGGTCACCGCGCGATCACCCTTAAGTGGGTATACAAGCTGAAGAGGGATGAAGCCGGCGCCATTGTCAAGCACAAGGCTCGCTTGATGGCACAAGGTTTCGTGCAGCAGGAGGGGGTTGACTTCGACGACGCCTTTGCTCCTGTGGCACGGATGGAGTCCGTGCGACTCCTCCTTGCACTAGTCGTCCAGGAGGGCTGGCGTGTTCATCACATGGACGTCAAGTCGGCGTTCCTTAACGGCGATTTGAAGGAGGAGGTCTACGTGCACCAGCCGCCGGGATTTGCGATCCCCGGCAAGGAGGGCAAGGTGCTCCGCCTGCGCAAGGCCCTCTATGGCTTGCGGCAGGCACCGAGGGCGTGGAATGCCAAGTTGGATTCCACGCTAAAGGGGATGGGCTTCGAGCAAAGCCCGCACGAGGCGGCCATCTACCAATGGGGCAGTGGAGGAAATGCTCTGCTGGTGGGTGTCTACGTCGACGACTTGGTGATCACCGGCCCCAAGGATGCGGAGGTGGCGGCATTCAAGGAAGAGATGAAGGCCACCTTCCAGATGAGTGACCTGGGGCCTCTCTCCTTCTACCTGGGAATCCAGGTGCACCAGGATGACTTCGGGATCACGCTTCGACAGACCGCCTATGCCAAGTGCGTCGTTGAGCTAGCTGGGCTCACCGACTGCAACCTAGCTCTCACTCCGATGGAGGAGAGGCTAAAGCTAAGCCACGACAGCACGACGGAGGATGTGGACGCTACGTAGTACCGGCGTCTTGTGGGGAGCCTTTGCTACCTCACCCACATACGGCCGGACTTGGCATTCTCCGTCGGCTACGTTAGTCGGTTCATGCAGCGAACGACGACGGAGCACCAACAGGCTGTGAAGAGGATCATCCGCTACGTTGCGGGGACTCTCGACCACGGCCTCTACTACCCTAGGTGCCCTGGGGCGGCACACTTCGTCGGGTACAGCGACAGTGACCACGCCGGCGACATCGACACCAGCAAGAGCACGAGCGGGATCCTCTTCTTCATCGGCAAGTGCCTCATTAGCTGGCAGTCGGTCAAGCAGCAGGTGGTGGCCCTGTCCAGCTGCGAGGCCGAGTACATAGCGGCCTCCACCGCTTCGACTCAGGCGCTCTGGCTCGCTCGACTGCTTGGTGATTTCCTCGGCAGAGACACTAGAGCGGTGGAGCTCAGGGTGGACAGCAAGTCCGCTCTGGCCCTAGCAAAGAACCCCGTTTCCCATGAACGCATCAAGCACATCCGGGTCAGGTACTACTTCATCCGAGGCTGTTTGGAGGAATGGAGCATCAAGGCGAGCTACAACAACACCAAGGATCAGCTTGCGGACCTGCTCACCAAGCCCCTTGGGAGGATCAAGTTCCTTGAGCTCTGCTTGAGGACCGGGATGGTTCAACTTTCCCACAAGACGACGCACAAGACTTAGGGGGAGAATGATGGATAAGTCTGGCTGGTCTGGTCTTTGTGGGGCTGCTGGCTGTTACTGCCACAAGGACAGCATCTTAACATCTAGGACAGCATCTTAGAGGACAACATCTTAGCATCTTAGACTAGCATCTTAGCATCTTAGACTAGCATCTTGGCATATGCTTGGCTGGCTAGCACCCTATAAATATGTATCCCCAACCCCTCAGGTTGGCATGGCATTTGTGTGAGAAATAAACCAGAAAATTGTCCCAACTCCTAGTGTCATCCTCTCTCGATGAGAGTAAGAATAATGCTACTACCAAGAGTAAGAATTCAGCGACTAACATCACCATCAAGTCTCGCACATCGTTTGTTTTGATCCCTCAGAAGATTTTTAATTGGGCTAACATGTCCTTTTTTTAATCTAATGCAGAATCTCTCAGCCCTGACCACAACACAACTATACCCTAGGTCACAGGAACTGTATGGGAAGCTTGTGCTGCTCTCAAGAAGGTGCTTACATCAAACTGTATTGCCATAGGACGAGCCATGATTAGGTGTGTATCTGAAAGATGTTCTCCGGGAAATGAATGAACTCCCTATTGGTGATTCTGGTGATAGTACTGCTGAGAAGCCTTCCAATGGTATTGTTGACACTGCTGTTGTTCTGATAGAGATGAGATATCTGATCTTGATCTAGATGATGATGATGATTTCACTGAAGAAGAGGTTGCTGTTGCCAAGTTGGTTATTACTGTGGCATCTGATTCCCTGGTTGTAGTGAAAGAGGCAATTGGTTTCATTACTGGTTTGCTCAAGAGCTCAGGTAACAAAGATGGGGCTAATGAGGACAAAGTTGAGCCAATGGAAAAATTGCTGACTCATTGCAAGGAGATTGCCGACCAGGTCAATGATCTTGGGGCTTCTGTATACCCACCACAAGACTCATCTGAGATGGAGCTCACTATAAAAACTGTACAATGGCATCAACGGGATGCGCAAGGAAATAGGGAACCTTGGCGGCTCACCTAAGAGCACCTTTG
This sequence comes from Miscanthus floridulus, assembly GCF_019320115.1. Taxonomy (NCBI): domain Eukaryota; kingdom Viridiplantae; phylum Streptophyta; class Magnoliopsida; order Poales; family Poaceae; genus Miscanthus; species Miscanthus floridulus. Next base: position 26,086,271 of record NC_089588.1, on the reverse strand, counting down.
CAGCCCTTGAAGGATTCGAAAAGTGCCTTGGATCTCTACAGGCCAAGTTAGCTGATGATGTGGTGAACGAGATAGAAAACTCTTAATATTAGTCATTACCACGTAATGTTCAGATTTGTCATAGCAATGTTATGCCGGTATATCTTCTAATTTTGCACAATGCAAGGAGCTTTTGTTGTTTCAGTAAATGTGGCTTGCTGTCTATGTACTGATGCCACTGTTACGGGCCATTGATAGTAAAGTAAGAAAGTTGGCCTGGTTTGCTGTAACTTCTCCAGTTAGTGATGTCACTATTAGATTGTTTGCATTCTATCTTTTTTTTTCTCATACTTCTTTGCATTCTATCATTGTTGTTTTCTGACTTGACTAGCAAAATACCTTGGCACGGGCACGCTTCAATCAATGATTTGTGGCGTGCATTATTATCTGCAGATTGTAGTAAACAAGCGCCGTAACAAAAAAAAAAATTGGACGAATGTACATGAATGACAAATACTAAAGCAAGAACTAGGCGAGAGCATCTTTGGACGAATGTACATGAATGACAAATACTAAGGCTAGAACTAGGCGATCTTCCTTGCTGACAGAGATTCAGAATAAGATGATTTCAATTTGATACAAGACAGGTATAAATGAAACGACAGATACTAGAACAAAATTTGAAATAACAGTTTAACACTTATTAAGATTTTGACATTAAATTTAAAAAAACAAATTGAATTCATATTATTTGGGCCCTCCTATTTAAAAATTAGAACACCGTCCAAAAAACTAAATTTGATAACAGTGTTCGTTGACTAGCCAAGAGAACTACCCACGTACATAGGCCTAATAGGTAACATTAGTGGTCAGAACACACCCCACCCCGTACTACATTTGACCCGCTCGAATCATATTTTGGAACAAATTCAAATTCGATACTACATTTGACCCACTCGAATTCATATTTTTCGAACATTTTCAAACAAATTCAAACTCAATACGAAATACTATATGCCAAATTCAAAAACAAAACGAAAACGGTTTAGGTGTTTTTTTTTACCGTTTTCTAATTTTCCGCTTTTTTATTCAAAAAATATCCTGCAATTTTCTGCTTTTTTATATTAAAAAAATATCATGTTTATGAAATACAGAATATTCTAAGGCACTGCCCATCCCATTCAAGGCAGATGACGCAAAAAGCGCCCCGTGCTATGAGTGCGCCTGATTCTTAGACTATTAGCTCCCTCACTTCCATCTGCGTAAGCGAGGTATCGGAAGGCAGCTTGCTGGCTCGCTTCCGGGCTGGTGCCCGCATATGCTCCCGCAGACCGCAGGTGGGCCGCGCTAGGCCTTGGCATTTGGAAATGTACGTGTGCTGGTTGGCTGACCACCGATACCTTTGTATTTGCTCACCATGCTGCCTGCGGCCGTTTAACTCCTTTTGGTGATGACGTCAGTGTTGTATTTTTAATTTCGAAATTTCATAAAATTTCCATATGAACTCCAAATTAGCCAAATAGTATATCCATTTTGATTATCTCAACGAGCCCTTTGCAGTGGTGTATTCCATTTCAGCATTTGGGATCATTTTGAAATGGTGAATATGTGAATTAATTTGAAGTCCCTTTTTACTAATATGTAAATGCTCCATATATTATCTTTTTATGTGTATTTTTGGCATATCCTAGAGAACAACTCTAGACCAACCAAAACACGTGGAACTCGTTAAATTAAGGCCTATATTGTTAAATTGAGGCACTTGTTATTATTTGTTAATTGTTATGCACTTAGTCCTACGGGTCAGTATTTCGTATTAATTTTTCGTATACCGACCGTGTTCGACATCATTCCGCTCGATTTGGTTTGTTTTTGAAATTCTCGATAATCTGTAAGTTCGCGTTCATTTTCGTGTCCGACTACCGCGTTAACTTTCGTTTTCGTATCCAAATGTACAAGTAGAAAACGGTTGAGGGATTTCCCGACCGTTTTCATCCCTAGGTAACATGGAACAAGGAGCTTCCCCTAATTACCCACACATACATGCACAGGACTCAAACAAAACACAAGTTGGTTCCACTAAGTGAAAAACAGTTTGTAGCAATGGGGTTTTTTTTAGGGGCGGCTGGCATTGGAGCAGCCCCTACAATGACGTGCTCGGGCTCTAGCACAGTAGCCACCCCTACAAATGGCACAGGAGGGGCGGCTGGTAATACAAGACGCCCCTACAAATACGTCGATTTGTAGGGGCAGCTGGTATGTAGATGCGGCTATTACCAGCCGCCCCTGCTGTGTCCATTTGTTGGGGCGGCTGAATCACCAGCCGCCCCTACAAATGTCCGTTGTATATATAGCAGCCACCTTCTTTCACCTCAGGCCACTCTCTCCAACCCGAGCAAAAAAGGTTGGGAGGCCTTGGGCTCCTTCCAAAAATTGCTCTACTAAGGGGGAGGTTTTGATCTCAAATACTTTGATGGAGATGTTGTACAAGGTAAGAAAATGCCATTCCAAGCCTTTATTTGAAGTTTTAATGGTTGGTTAGTGATCGTAATTAAAGTTTTGCTTTTCTCTCTCTTCTATGGTGCTTGAGTTTTGTATGAAGCAAATTAGACTCTAGTTTTGAAGCTATTAGTGTAAATTAGTTAGATAAATGATATTACACCATTTATTAGTCGATCTTGCTTGATTTTAGTTGAGATTACACCCTAGTTTCATATATGTTTCATGTACATGTAGATTTAGATCTAGATCTAGGGTTTGTTTTTTTTTAATTTTAATTTTGTAAATTTATGTTTCATAAAATTGGAATAGGGTTGCATGAAAGGTAGTGGGTAAAATATTAATTGTTGCAAATTGTTGTCTTTAAAATTATTTATTTTAATTAATAAATATATATTTTAATTATTTATTGATAAATAGGCCATTAATTAATTACCCTCTACCATGGTGTGTGTTTGATATGCTTCATGTAATTTTATTTTATATTTATATTTATATATATCTGAAGTATATAGAATTATTGTCAAGTAATTAATTATTAATTTGATTCATTTATATATATATATATCTGAATTAGTAGTCCTTTAATGTATTTTCTTTGGTTGTTGTGTTTTAAAAGATGGAGTACAGGAAGTCTTGGATGTATGGTTCGTCAAGGTTCAAGGCAGGTTTCCGTGAAAAGGTGGACAAATTTATTGAAGCCATACAGAAGCATGCAGCGACATTGACAGAGAATAAGGATATAATTATTTGTCCCTACAAAGATTGCAAGAACCTTATGGCATGGACATATGTGAGTATCATCAGAGAACATTTGATTGTGCGAGGATTTGTTGAGGACTACACAGTGTGGATTCATCGTGGTGAAACAACGGTTGTTGATAATGGCGACGATGATGAAGAAGACGGCGCCGAAACCCTAGAATACCTGTCCCAATACTCAGAAGAGCTTGATGTACAAATGGATCCTGAGTTTGGCAATGAGCAAGGTGGTGATGCTGGTGGTTGGGATGGTAACGACGAAGGTAGTGCCAATAATGATGGGGGAGCACGTGTTGGTGATGAAGATGATTTTGATGATTTGGAGGAAATGATTCTAGTCCTTGGACCAGAGATTTTACTAAAGAGCCCGAAAGGTCTAGAAAATTTGGAAAGGGTGACAAAAGCATCAAAGGAGACTGTGTATAGTGTTGAAAAGGGATGTCCGACACATTGGACATTGCTACGTTTTGTGCTTGAGCTACTCATCCTGAAGGCTAAGTACGGCTGGTCAGACTATAGTTTCAATGATCTATTGCGTCTCCTGTCATGGGTGCTGCCACAACCAAACTCAGTTCTCACCAACACATACCAAGCGAAGAAGGTCATAAGTCCATTGACAATGGGGTTGAAAAAATCCATGCATGCCCCAACCACTGTATCCTTTTTCATGGCAAAACGTTCAAGTCACTAGATAAATGTCCCCGGTGTGGGGCCAGTCGGTACAAGAACAATGACCTTGACGGTGTTGATGAAGCCTCCACGAGGAAAAAGAGGAATAAGAAGGGTACAAAAAAGGTGGTACAAGAATCTCAGCCCTAAGAGGACACTCCATTAGGCAACGATGCAAAGCAGAGAAGAATTCCTGCCTTGGTAATGTGGTACTTGCCAGTGACCGGCCGCTTGAGACGTATCTTCCTAAACCCTAAAGAAGCCGAACTCATGACATGGTGGGATGATGAGCGCATGGTGGATGATGAAAAGATTGCACACCTTGTTGATTGTAGTCAGTGGCAAAGGATCGATGAGAAGCACAAAGAATTCAGCGATGACCCAAGGAATGTACGGTTTGGCTTGAGCACCAATGGAATGAATCCCTTCAATGAGAGGACGAGCGACCACAGCACTTGGCCAGTGATCTTGACCATGTACAACATCCCAACATGGTTGTGTCAGAAGAGAAAGTACCTTCTCCTCACTATTCTTATTTCTGGTCCTAAATAACCAGGCATTGATATAGACGTGTTCCTCGAGCCTTTGATGCCAGAAATGGAGAGGCTATGGAGGCATGGGGAGCCGATGTACAATGCGTTCCGAAAGGAGGACTTCATATGTATCGCAATAATATTTGTTACTACCAATGATTACCCCACACTGTTTGCTTTGTCTGGACAGATCAAAGGGAAGATGGGATGCTTAGTTTGCTTGGATGGTACTAATGGGTGTTCCTGGATGCGTCCAAGAATATAGTTTACCTAAGGAACCGGCGCTTCTTAAAGACAAGTCACAAGTACCATAGCAAATTGTTCTTTAGATTTTATGACAACACCCTAGAGATTGAACCCCCTCCGGAGAGACGTCATAACGGAGAACGGTGAAAAACATACGCGTCGTCTATGGAAAGAAGAATCCAGATGGGACGAACAGAGATAGAAGCATACCTCTTGTCGAAGGCGTACCTTTCAAGAAACAATCGATCTTCTTTCAGTATCTACCTTATTGGCCAGACTTGGAGGTCCCCCATGCCATTGATGCTATGCACGTGCAGAAGAATGTCTTTGAGAGTCTTATTTCTACCTTGATGGACACAGGCAAGTCAAAGGATGGTCTGAAATCATGGAAAGACATGGTGCAGCTAAACGTGATGCCGCAGCTTCACCCAATACCTGAGGCTAATGGAGAATACACTCTGCCCGTAGCTAAGTGACCTACATGAATTTATGGTGGAGACACAAAACCAACTAGAGATGTGTTTACCTCCTACTTTTCTTGATATAATGCCACATCTCATGATTCACATGGTTCATCAGATACAGGCGCTGGGCCCTTGCTACTTGCATGAAATGTGATCCTATGAGCAGTTCATGTCAGTTCTAAGCCGATACGTGCATAATCGAGCATTCCTAGAGGGCTCCATCATAGAGGGTTATAGTACTGAAGAAGTCGTCGAGTACTATCAAGAGTACCTTAAAGTACAGAAAGGGATTGGTAAACCCGATTCTTGTCACAAGGGTAGGCTGACTGGGAAGGGCACTAGTGGTAGAAAAGTGTTCATCGACCATGATTACAAAGAAGTGAGTCGGGCGCATTATAGTGTCTTGCAGAGTACACAACTGATGCAACCGTACATTGATGAACACTTGGCTATCATTATGGCGGAGAGAAATGGTCATTCAGATGATTGGGTCATGAAACAGCACAAGCAACGACTAACTACATGGTTGAAGGACCAAAACATACCACCTGGAGAAACCATAGACTCTATTACCATCAGTAGGTTGGCGGAGGGGCCATCAAGACAAGTGACATCTTGGAAAGCTTATGACATCAATGGGTATATGTACTATACCCACGCAAAGGATAGTAAATATGTGAACCAAAATAGCGGCGTTCGAATAGCTCTCGATGGAGTGGGGCAAAAGATCCAATACTTTGGCATCATTGAAGAGATATGGGAACTTGACTATGGAAGGGATATAACGGTGGCCCTGTTTCGATGCCGCTGGATCAAACAACACCAGCTGAACGTGATCGGATTGAGAGTCCTGGACCTCGAGAATCTAGGCTACCAAGATGACCCTTGGGTGCTTGCTTCATATGTCGCACAAGTTTTCTATATGCCTGACCCACAAAGTAACCTCCCCCGGAAGAAGAAGACAAAGCACGTGGTTGCCTCCGAAAAACATCACATTATCGGAGTTGATGGCGTGGACGATGTTGAAGCTTACAATAACTACGATGAGATGCCGCTATTGATAGACTTTCCTAAGAAGATCAGTGTTGTGGAAAAGAACCTGCCCAAAGACATATTGCCATGGGAACGAAAAGGTATCAAGGGAAAAGTCGTTACAGTGGGCTAGCTAGTTGTTGAACGTGGAGTGTTTGTGTAAGTGTGTGTGTTTGTAAGACTTCATTTATGCATGTGTGTGAGACTATATATTTATGTATGTGTGTGAGACTATATATTTATGTATGTGTGTGAGACTACATTTATACTTGTGTGTGAGACTACCCTTTGCAACATCCAGATAAACCTATTGCAACATCCACTCTATTACTACTTGTCGGGTTCATAAACCCAGGGTCCCTAATGAATCTGCTTCCCAGCAAAAGCTCGGCCCAGCAAATGACGTTGCGAATGACGTGCAGCTCCTAGGCCAGCCCAAAAACCTAATGACATGCTAGAAGGGCGATCCAGTCTCTGACCGGAAGGCCTGGCCAAGGAGGAACGGTGCTCGCTTCCGACTCCGGCCGGCCTCTTCGACCGAAAGGCCTGGCCAAGGAAAGGACGGTGCTCGCTTTTGACTCCAGCCCACCTCTCTGACCAGAAGGCCTGGCCCAGGAGGAATGGCACTCGCTTTTGACTCTGGCCCGCCTCTCCGACCGGAAGGCCTAGCCAAGGAGGAACAACGCCGCTTCCGACTCCGACCCGCGTCTTCAATCGGAAGGCCTGGCCAAACACCGCTTCCGACTCTGACCCGCGTCTCTGACCGGGGATGCACCAAACCTTTGCTTACAGCTCTTCTCTAACTGGCACAGTCGGAGCCGACTGGGACCAACCGACCGGGGACGCCCGCTCGGTGAGGACCCAGGAAATGGGCAGAACAAGTAAGGCAGGGCGCTCAAGTCAACCGCAATACCAAGGACCGTACCCTATACACCTGTAGGATAGTACCGACAGAACATGTCAGAAGGGTGCCCTGCAACCTTCCAGGCATGTCAGAACCCAAGCAGTGTTGTGGGCGCCAATGTTTGCCCTACAGTGTTGTGGGCGCCATCAGTTCCCCTACCAGGCGAACATGGTAACCCCCCCCCCCACATGCCTCTGGGCATCAACAGTGTTGTGGGCGCCGTCATTTGCCATACATGGTGAACACGGTAAAACCTCCCACATGCGTCTGATATCAACAGTGTTGTGGGTGCCTACAATCATCTTGTATCCAACAGCGTGGGCAACAAGACTTTGTAGCATACATACACACACACTCTCTCTCTCTCTTGTAAGGCCATCCCCTTCATCTATAAAAGGGGATGTGCTCTCTCCCAATAAGGAGGATTCAGACGATTCAAACAACCAACGATCGATTCACTCTCTGCTAGCTTTAGACACTCTAAAGCTACACAGAGCACACGCTCAAATACTTAGCGCACGTAGGAGCTCCAGTCACTCTTGGTCCTTTGGTCTGGAGTTCAACCGGACCTCTTGCACCCCCCATCTTTCTCCTTCTCATTTGTAACCCCACTGCAAACTTCGAGCACCTGGGCTCAGGAATAAGTCATCGACCAACTCAAACTGGACGTAGGGCACGTTGCCTCAACCAGTATAAACCCGGTGTCATTGAGCGCTAGGCCACATCCGATCACAACATACGATAAAACTACAAATATTTACTTGTTGGTCACTTTTCGCACCGACAGTTGGCGCCGTCCGTGGGGAAGACGCCGTACGTTCAAGCTTTTGGTCATTGGATGGCCCACTTTTTCGCCATCTTCGCCATGGCGGGCTCAAGCGATACGACTCGCTTCGGTTCGCTGGAGTTTCCCGCACTCCCACCTGTTAGGATGTGCGTACCTCCCATCTTTGAGCCGTCCCAGACCTTTCTCTTTGGGAGCCTGGACTTTGTCGCTGACCAGCTCGGCGTGTTGCGCCTTCAAGAGAAGGCACTTGTTCCGGCACCCGTCGGAGGGGCACCCTCCGTCGGCTCTGGGACTCCCGATGACTTCGACGATGAGGCACCTGCACTTTGCTCCGAGCCCACGCTGGGCTCAAACCTCGCTGTGAGTAACATACATACTATTATTTACTCGCTATTTACTATCTTCCACCGATTCTTCGAAGGGACCCCGCTGTCCCTACCACGACCGCCGTGCGACTGGTTCTCCTATGGCCTCATGTCCCCCGTGGACGGGTATGCATAGGGGCTCTAGAAAATGCTAACGCTGCCCCCTCTCGCATCCGAATTCATGGGGATGGCGGGCTACTCCCCCACCTCTTTTCACGACCTCATGGATGATGATGTTGAGAGCGATGGCTCCAGCATCGGTGATGTCATGGCGCCTAGCCACCCACTGTCCCGAGAGTGCGCTATGGCGGACGCCCCGAGACAGTCATCGGTGGTAGCGGAGTCTCTACAGACCCACACCCCTCTGGACCTTCGCGTGGAGGCCCTCGCATGTGCGTAGGAGCACGACGAGGAGCTACCACAACGGCGGCAGAACCAGCCGCCACCTGCGCCAGCGCGCTCAGTGCAGCACGCTGCGCCGCGCGCGTGTGACCTGGTGAGCAGAGCTCGGGGTCGAGCTCGCTAGGTCCAGCGCAACATCATGGACGGGGGGAACGATCCCCCATAGTTCGCTTGGGTAGGCCAGAACATCGCCGCTATGGCGATGCTTCTGCACGGTGTTCCCGAGCCTATTGACCCCCAGGAGCGGGCGGTCCACCAGAACCTCCGAGCGCTAGTGGAAATCACCGCCATTCAACAGGCGGAGAGCTCCGCATCGTGACACCGACTCGTGGCCTCTCTCCCCACTAGGAGAGCGGGGACGCACTAGACGAATCGCTCCATCCGCTCACCTCTACAGCCACTGAGCGTGGCACAGAAGGCCGTAGCTGCACTGCGGTCTGACCCGGCGCCTGCTCCACACCGACCGCCGGCACGCGAACGGCTCGTTCCGAACCGAGACGCTCCCAGCGTCATCAGCAACCGGCACCAAGCTCGGCATGATGATGATGTCTATCAGGCGGTGGTAAGGGCAGGCGGCACGGGCCCCGACCGGACCGTCGAGGCGAGCGGTGAAACGCACCCCAGACATGGTCACCGGCCAGACGACCAGAGTCCTAGCCCGGATGGCCCGGGACCACGGGCCTTTGGCCGACGCATCCAGAGAGCATCGTTCCCACAGCGCTTTTGACCACCCACCAACATCACCAAAAACACCGGGGAGACGAACCCCGGTATATGGCTCGAAGACTTTCGGCTCGCCTGCCGAGCCAGAGGAGTGGATGATGACCACTTCATCATTCAATACCTCCCCATCTGCGTGGAGGAACATGTTCGTGCATGGCTTGAATTCCTCCCGCACGATAGCATCCGCGACTGGGCGGACCTCAAGAGGATCTTCGTCGGGAATTTCCAGGGGACGTATGTCCACCCTAGGAACTCCTAGGACCTCAAGAGCTGCCAGCGAGTCCCTGTGGGGTTACATCCGCATGTTCTCCAAACAAAGAAACTCCCTCCCTGATGTCGTTGACACGGACATCATCAACGCTTTCCTCTCCGGGACAGCTTGCAAATCCCTAATCCACAAGCTTTGCTGCCTGAAGCCCCGAACCACTTGCGACCTGCTCGACGTCGCCACGAACCATGCCTCCAACGAGGAGGTGGTCAGAGTGGTCTTCAACGGAGGTCGAGACAAGGGCAAGGCCAAGCGTGAGGATCAAGATGAGGGCCCCTCCACATAGAGGGGCAAAAAGAACAAGAAGGATCATCGCTGACTGGCCAACTCCATGTTGGTTGCCGCGGCTGATCGCACGAGCAAGCAGCCCCAGCAGGGCCTACCTGATGACTTCGACAAGCTCATGGAGTGCCCGTGCACCAACCACGCCTACCCCGTCAAGCACCTCTACAAGGACTGCGAGCTCCTCAAGCGCTTCCTGCGATAGGCCGGCAGGCCAAAAGAAGGAAAGGGCAAGGAGGCAGCAGCCAAGAAAGGGGGCGAGGTGGGCAAGGATGGGGGCGGCTTCCCCGATCCTAAGAAATGCATCATGATCTTTGGGGGATCCGATGCCATCTGCTCCAAGCGCCAGCACAAAGTGTGCTACAGAGAGGCCTGTGTCGCTAAGACTGCCGTCCCCTCCTTCCTCACCTGGTCAGAATCTTTGATCACCTTTGATCAGAGGGACCATCCATCCCACGTTGCTAGACCGGGGCACTACCTACTCGTCGTTGACCCCATCGTCCGCAAGAAGCGCCTCACCAAGTTGCTCATGGACAAAGGTAGTGGCCTCAACATCCTCTACGTCGACACCCTCGACCCCATGTGCATCCCCCGATCGAAGCTCCATCCAGCGAGCTCTCCCTTCCATGGTGTGATCCCAAGAGCGCAGGCATACCCGCTCGGCAGATTGACCTACCCGTCACATTTGGCAACCGAGCCAACTTCTGCTCAGAGATCCTCACCTTCGAGGTGGTGGACTTCCCTGGGTCCTACCATGCCATCTTGGGGCGGCCATGTTACGCCAAGTTCATGGTGATCCCCAACTACACCTACCTCAAGCTAAAGATGTTGGGCCCGAACAGTGTCATCATCGTGGGTAGCACCTTTTTGCACGCCTTCACGTGCGACCGTGAGCATTTCGAGCTCGCCACTACCGATGTCAACTCTACCGAGCTCCCTCAGCTCAGAGAATCATTGACCCCAGCAGTCTCAGACTGTAACAAGACAACCTCCTTGACTGCCTTCTGCCCACTCGAGGAAACTAAGATAGTGGGGATCGACGCCACTGACCCTATCAAGATGGTGTAGATCGGGACACAGCTCGCGGCCAAATAGGAATGCGAGCTCATCGACTTCTTACGTGCCAATCGTGACGTCTTCGCATGGAAACCTTTTGACATGCTGGGCATACCGTGGGAGGTCACCGAGCACGCACTGCGCCTCATCCTGAGCTCGAAGCCCACCAAGCAGCGCCTGCGTCGCTTCGATGATGAGAGGCGTAGGGCCATAGGCAAGGAGATCGCCAAATTCCTGGCGGCTGGATTCATCAAGGAGGTATACCACTCTAACTGGCTTGCCAATCCTGTTCTTGTTAAAAAGAAGATCAGGAAATGGAGAATGTGCAAAGATTATACTGGCCTCAACAAGGTGTGTCCGATGGATCATTTTCCTTTGCCGCGCATAGACCAGATAGTCGACTCCACCTCAGGATGCGCGATCCTCTCCTTTCAGGATGCCTACTCAGGCTATCAACAGATTGTGATGAAAGAGTCCGATCAACTCAGAACCTCATTCATCACCCCGTATGGTTCATACTGCTACGTAACCATGCCTTTTGACCTGAAGAACGCTAGCGCCACCTATCAACAGTGCATGCTGCAATGCTTTGCCGATCAAATCAACCTGCTTGACCAACCTGATCAAGTCGACCGACCAAAAGCAACAATCACCATCTATGTTGATGACATAGTCGTCAAAATAGCTCAAGCTTGTGACCTGATCGCTAACTTGACCGCGACATTCATGAACCTCAAGGTTCAACATCAAATTGAATCCCGAAAAATGTGTTTTCAGGGTTTCGAAGGGGAAGCTGCTTGGATACATCATGTCCGAACGTGGCATCGAGGCCAACCCCGAAAAAATCATGACCATCTCCAACATGGGCCCATATGCAACGTCAAGGGCGTACAAAGGCTCACCGGTTGTCTGGCCGCCCTGAGCCGGTTCATCTCCCGGCTAGGCGAGCGAGGAATGCCTCTCTACAAGCTTCTCAAAAAGACGCATGCCTTCATCTAGACTGAGGAAGCATAGTAGGCCTTAGAGAGCCTCAAAGCATCACTGACATCGGCCCCAGTCCTTGTCGCTCCCGAACGGGGGGAACCCCTCCTCTACGTCGCGGCAAGCAACCACATGGTGAGCGCCGCCCTGGTCGTCGAAAGGGAGGAGCTGGGACACCACCTTAAGGTCCAGCGACCCGTATACTTCATTGGGGAGGTACTCACCGACCCCAAGGTTCAGTACCCCCAGGTGCAAAAACTCCTATACGCCGTGCTGATGGCAACTCGGAAGCTCCTGCACTACTTCATCGACCATGAAGTCTCGGTCGTCACTTCATACCCGCTCAGAGACATCAGCAGCAATCGTGACACCGCGGGATGGATCTCCAAGTGGGCACTCGAGCTAATGGGCCATTTCATCAGGTATATCCCCCGTACTGCTATTAAGTCTCAGGCTCTCGTGGATTTTGTCACCGAATGGATGAAGGTCCAGCTACCGACCCTAGACGTCACCTACGAGTACTGGACGATGTACTTCGATAGGTTCGTAATGGCGCCCGGCTTGGGGCTGGGGTGGTTCTGATCTCTCTGGACGGGAGTAGGCTCCACTACGCCATCTGCCTCCATTTCTCGGCCTCAAACAATGTTGCGGAATATGAAGTCCTCATCAACGAACTTCGCATCGCCATCGAGCTCGGCGCTACGTGACTCTACGTTCATGGTGACTCAGAGTTGGTCATTGACCAAGTCATGAAGGAGTCCTCCTGCAAAAGCCCCATCATGGCAGCATACTGCCAGGAGCTGCGCAAGCTTGAGGACAAATTCCCGGGGATCGAGCTACATCATGTCCCCCGAAAGGACAATAACGCCACTGATTTTCTCGTGAAATCGGCTGCCAGGCAGATTCCGTCTCTGGACGGGGTCTTCGTCAACGACCTCCACGAGCTATCCGCCCGCATCCAGGAAGGACTGATCTGGACACACCCTAATGCCGACCGGTGCTCGAGGGCTTTGACCCCAGTGCCTCCATAACGACGTCGCCCGCCAACGTCACCATGGTGGCACTCGATCAAACCAACTGACGAGTGCCGCTACTCGCCTACCTCCTCGAGGAGGTTCTCACGCTCGAGAGGACTGAAGCACGACGGATCGCTCGACGCACCAAGACCTTCGTTGCGCTCGGTGATGAACTTTACAAATGAAGTCCATCGGGGGTACTCATGAAGTGCATCCCTACCAACCAAGGGAAGCAGCTCCTACTTGGGGTCCATGACGGAATCTACGGACATCACATGGCCCCGAGGTCGCTGGTCAAAAAAGCCTTTTGGCAAGGTTTTTACTGGCCCATCGCACTACGAGATGCAGAGGAGGTTGTCCGCAGGTGTGAGGGATGCTAATTCTATGCACAACAAACTCATTTGCCGGTGCAGGAGCTTCAAACCATCCCCATCACCTGGCTGTTCACGGTCTGGGGCCTCGACAAGGTAGGGCTCCTCAAAAAGGGCCCGGGCGGCTTCACTCACCTGCTCATAGCGGTCGACAAATTCACCAAGTGGATAGAGGCGAAGCCTATCACCAACATCAGCTCGGAAGAGGCAGTCGAATTCTTCCTCGACATCATCTACTGGTTCGGCATTCCTAACTGTATCATCACTGCCCACGGAACTAACTTCACCAGGAAGAAGTTCCCGGACTTCAGTGAAGGATACAGCATCAGGATCGACTGGGCCTCGATCGGACATCCACGTACTAACGGTCAAGTCGAGCGTGCCAATGGCATGCTCCTCCAAGGACTTAAGCCACGCATCTTGGACTGACTCAACAAGTATGCCGGGCGATGGGGTGCAGAGGTCCCAGCGATCCTGTAGAGCCTAAGAATGACCCCAAACCGATCCACATGGTTCACACCCTTCTTCCTGGCCTACGGAGCTGAAGCAGTGCTGACCTCTGACATCGACCACGGTGCCCCAAGAGTGAAGGCCTTCGACCATGACCGAGCCACAGAGGCTGAACAAGATGCAGTCGACCTGCTCGAGGAGGCCCGCGAGACAACCGTCATCTGCTTCGCTCGCTACCAGTAGACTCTCCGCAGGTACCACAAGAGGAAAATCAGAGGAAGGATCCTCGAGGTCGGAGACCTCGTGCTTCGAAGGACCCAATCGACCAAGGAGAGGCACAAACTCTCTCCACCATGGGAAGGACCCTATACGGTGACCGAAGTGATCTGACCGGGCGCCTACCGGCTGAAGGACGATAACAGTGACGTTCTCACCAACACTTGGAACATCGAACAGTTACGTTGTTTCTTCCCTTAAAAATTCGGTCTTACCATTTTCTTTCATTCAACTTTCGCTCCTAAAAAGCACCCCAGCCCAAACACTTTCGGCCCGAGTTGCTCGGGGGCTCCACGGGGGTGCGATACCACCTCTCTTTTTTTTACTATCTTATGGTAAATACATTTTTACCCGAACGAAAGGGTAGTCCGTTCCTTTAATTACCTTACATAACTTTGCTTTAGACATTCTGACCGATCGCACCCCGCCTGTACCTATGGTTACGAGCAGCTAAGCCTCATGGGCCACGCCTAGGCTCTTAAGGTTGCAGCCTACGGGATGAATGGGTAGGTGTGAAAAAGAAAGAATAAAAACAGAGCTATGCTAGGGTAAAAACAAGGAATGGATGGGACAAGACTTCCCCGAACGAAGCGATTCATCACAAAAACAAAGTTGTTGTATTCATGGATACACAAAAACATTCACACGGGGGATTCCCCATGAACTTATGCTTTACATATGCTAAGTACTTCTACTCTAAATTTTACTACGGCTGCCCGACAGCATCGGCTGACGGCGCGACCGGCGAAGGTAGGGGCTGCTCGCTCTCCGGCATGGCGACACTAGGCTCGGTCGGAGGCGGGGCAATGTTTGCCTCCGATCCAGGCTCTGCTCCATCCATAGACTGGGCGACATCCTCCTAGCATGCACCTTCGGCCGCATTCGCACGATGAGCATCCATCACCCACTACGCAGAGACTTGCTCAACCACCAACTATGCGAGTGGCAGCAACCTCTCCCCGAGTGCATGGATGTCCTCCATGCTCTAGCCATCGGCATACCCACTGTAGATGGTGGCGAAGTCTAGGTCTGGGTGGTGGGTTACCACCGAAGTCAGCACCCCAAATGTTTCGTAGAACATCCCGTCGGAGATGAGGGCCCAAACCTCATCTAGGACCTCCGCCAGTCGGATGGCGGGCGTGCTGGTGCTTGGCACTAACCCAAAGACCTCCGAGACGATGACCTGGGTCGTGCGCTGGCGCCGGCCCCGAAGATGCGTGGGTACAAGGCCGCTCCTCCAACAACCTGGCCTGCCCCACCGCACACGGAGCAGGTGGGGAGAAGGCCGACGACACCTCCGAATGGCGTGGCGACCGTATCCGCTTCGTCTCTGGCTCGCCGACGGCGTCCGAGCTTGCGGCATGCTTCCTTGGCACTGGAACATCGCCACGCCTCTCTGTATCCCGCCTACCACTGGCGGATGTGGCCGCAAGCTCACGGTGCTCCACCGTGGTCACGATGACCTCCCATCCTCCCTCATCCTTGAAGGAAATCATGTCGTCACCCATCTCCGTGGGTTCCTCCAACTCGAGCTCCGCCTCAACATCGCTCCTATTCTGCCCGACCCGCATGCGTCGGGCGATATCCTTCTCCATCTGGTGCCTCCTCCGAGCCTTCTCAGCTCTCTTCTTCTTCTTGGCATCCTTCGCCTCCTTTAGGGCGGCTTGCCAAGCCACGCCCTCCAGCCCCTTCGGAAGATGCGGCTGGGACTTGTAACGTTCGAGTCCCTACGAAACGGATGACTCGAAGTCAAGATTACAGGAGAGCAGGATCAAAAGGGACACAAAATAAGGAGAGGAGAATGAACTAGATTGGATAGCTTTGAGGCGTGAAGAGGTCTGGGCTTTCTGTCAAGGAACTCTTTGGGCCTCAGTCATAGCACCCGGTCCATTTGGCTCTAGACTTCGTCCTTCGCCAACTCCTTCGGCGACACACAGTCGGGGTCTGTTGGGCCAGTGTACATCCACATCGGCCATGTTCTTTCCGCTAGCGGGGTGACCCGATGGTGGAAGAAGGTGTGGAACACCCACACCCCATCGAGGTCGTGCTTCACCAGCTTCTGGAGCTCCACCTCAATGATCTCCAGCTAGTTCTGCGGGCTGGGGGGCCCACGACCAGCTATCCTGCCTCTCCGACTTCTACTGGTGAACAACGGGAATGGTGCCTCCATCGGGTTCCTAATGTAGAACCACTCCCCGTGCCACCCCTGGTTGGAGTCGCGGGGGGAGTACACAGGGTAGGCGCCCAACGAACTTGGCTTCTTCTGCAGCGTGAAGCCCCCCACTGGCGTGATCCTAGGCGGGTCCCCGTTCAACAAGGCTCGCCCGGAGAAGAGACGCCGGAAGAAGTCCACGTGCGGCTCCATCCTGAGAAAGGCCTCGCAGACGGTGATGGAGCCGGCGATATGTAGCACCCCAGTTGGATTGAGGTGCTGCAGCTCTAAGCCCCACTCATTGAGGAGCCCACGCAGAAACCAATGCATGGGGTATCCTAGCCTGTGCTCGTGGAAGGCGAGGAAGGAGATGACCTCGCCGGCCCAAGGTCGCAAAAAAGCCTCCCCTACGGGAGCCCTCCAGTGCACCACCTCCTTCGGCGGCGGCACCCCCTTCTCAACGAAGGCAGCCAACACCGACTGACTCACACAGGATGACCTCCAGCTCGACATTGCGCTCTAGATTCACGAAAGGATCTGTGAGTTTCTCCTCTCCCTCGCTTTCCCCTTTTTTCTCCTAGGAACTACCGTGACACACAAATGCTATTGGTGAGAAGGAAGAAGGAGGAGAGGCGGTAGATGGGGAATAGGTGAAGGAACAAGGCAAAAGCCCTCTCCCTTCCCCTATTTAAAGAGGAGGCACAATAGTTGGGGAAAGGTGAAGGATTGGGGCGAAAAACCCTCTCCCTTCCCCAATTCAATGCGGATGGGATGCGGCAGGACGTGTCCTGACCGATGGGATGCTTCCTGCCCGACGAGATGGTGCCTAGTTAGACAAGACGTGGCCTGGGCATGGCACACCACTACTACACGCTGGGCGTGGGAAACAAGATGCAACCGCACGCAGGCAGCCCTCCGCCTTCCTAGGCAAGATTAGGAAGGGCCCAACAATGGGATCTTCGCCCAGGAGAGACCAACAGGCTTCCGGAGTCGATCAAACGGCTCAGGTGAACGTCGAGAGATAGGTAAGGAGCAGAGGGACGCCCCATGTGGGCCACGCTGACTCCATCATGAATGACGAGCATGGGTCCCGATTAGACATATCCGATAAAAACTACTCAAACCCGTCACTCAAGTCATCAAGGTAACCTTACCAAAACCTTCTATTTCATTTATTTACATGGTCATTCATTCATCATTTCTCATACACGCATTCACATATTCATCCATGCATGCATTCATTCATTCATCCCATGCATCCAAAGCATCGCATATGCAGATGATGCATCATAACGCTTCATGTTGTGTCACAAAGCGGTAGTTGCCTCATTCAACATGAGCAACGACCAACCGGGGTTCGAAGGCCGGCCCACGAAGGGCTCGAGGCCGCCTCGTGTCAAACAGAGCTAGGGGAGAAAACATAGATGAGCCCCAGCAGCCCTCGCCCAGCCTGCTCTGAATCAGATAGGGTCATCTCAACCTTCTCGTTCGATCCTAACCGCGAGCCATGCCCACAGAATCTCCATCGAGGGGAGGCCAGCGGGCCACCTGGGTCGGTCTCTGGAACGACCCAGGCATCTGTCGGGACGTGGATTAAGGAGTAGTGGAATGCCACATGAGGGCTGTGCTGACCCCGTCACAAATGACGAACTCGGATTTCACTCGAACGTACCTGTTAGCGAGCTCACCGAGCGCGTCACTCGAGCCATCGAGGCAAGCGACGTTAGCTCAGCCCCTCCGGTTGCGGAAACCGCGAACGGGGTAACGCATGAAACTCAACCGACCCCTACCAAGCCCAACGGGGCTCAGGGGCTCAAGACACTCTGACTCGCCAGATCCCTTGGCTTGCTCGACGCCTAGATCCGCGACTCCGACTCGCCCGATCCCTCAGCTCGCCTGACGCCTGGATCCGTGACTCCGACTCGCCCGACGCCTGGATCCGCGACTCTGACTCGCCCGATCCCTTGGCTGTCCCTTGGCTGTGGCCTGATGCCTGGATCCGTGACTCTAACTCGCCCAATCCCTTGGCTGCGCCCGACGCCTGGGTCCACAAGTTCGTCTTGCCCGATCCCCTCGGCTGTCCATCGGCACACCCGACGACTTGGTTGACGACTCTGTCTCGCCCAAGGTGCACACACACACGCCTATAGATAAAACCCGCCAGGCGATTCTACCTAAATCACCCAGGGGCTCGGGGGCTACACCCACGGGTGCGCTCGCGTGCACCCACTGTCAAAACAAAAAAAATTCTCCCACTGGCAAAACAAAAAACCCCCTAGATGATTCTACTCAAATCGCCCAGGGGCTCGGGGGCTACACCCGTGGGTGCGCTCGTGCGCACCCACCGACAAGACAAAAAATCCCCCAGATGATTCTACCCGAATCGCCCAGGGGCTCGGGGGCTCATGTCGGGCTCATAAACCCGGGGTCCCTAATGGATCTGCTTCCTAGCAAAACCTCGGCCCAGCAGACGATGTTGTGAATGACGCGCACCTCCTGGGCTGGCCCAAAAACCTAATGACAGGCCAGAACGGCGATCCAGTCTCCGACCGGAAGGCCTGGCCAAGGAGGAACGGCGCTCGCTTTCGACTCCAGCCCGCCTCTCCGACCGAAAGGCCTGGCCAAGGAAAGGACGGCGCTCGCTTCTGACTCCGGCCAGCCTCTCCGATCGGAAGGCCTGGCCTAGGAGGAATGGCGCTCGCTTCCAACTCTAGCCCACCTCTCCTACCGTAAGGCCTGGCCAAACAACGCCGCTTCCAACTTCGACCCGCGTCTCCGACCAGAAGGCCTGGCCAAACACCGCTTCCGACTCCGACCTGCGTCTCCGACCGGGGATGCACCGAACCTCTGCTTACAGCTCTTCTCCGACTGGCGCAGTCGTAGCCGACTGGGACCAACCGACCGGGGACGCCTGCTTGGTGAGGACCTAGGAAACGAGCAGAACAAGTAAGGTAGGGCGCTCAAGTCAACCGCAATACCAAGGACCGTACCCTGTACACCTGCAGGACAGTACTGACAGAACATGTCAGAAGGGTGCCCTGCAACCTTCCAGGCATGTCAGAACCCAAGCAGTGTTGTGGGCGCCGACGTTTAACCTACAGTGTTGTGGGTGCCATCAATTCCCCTACCAGGCGAACACGGTAAAACCTCCCCACATGCCTCTAGGCATCAACAGTGTTGTGGGCGCCGTCATTTGCCATACATGGTGAACACGGTAAAACCTGCCACATGCGTCTGACATCAACAGCGTTGTGGGCGCCTACATTCATCTTTTACCCGACGACGTGGGCAACAAGACTTAGTAGCACATGTACACACACTCTCTCTCTCTCTGGTAAGGTCATCCCCTTCATCTATAAAAGGGGATGCACTCTCTCCCAATAAGGAGGATTTAGACGATTCGAACAACCAACGATCGATTCACTCTCTGATAGCTTTAGACACTCTAAAGCTACACAGAGCACTCTCTCCCAATAAGGAGCTCCCGTCACTCTCGGCTCTTCGGTCTGGAGTCCGACCGGACCTCTTGCACCCCCCATCTTTCTCCTTCTTGTTTGTAACCCCACTGTAAACTTCGAGCACCTAGGCTCAGGAATAAAGTCACCGACCGACTCAAACTGGACATAGGGCACGTTGCCTGAACCAGTATATACCCTGTGTCATTGAGTGCTAGGCCACATCCGATCACAACGTACGGTAAAACTACAAATATTTACTTGTTGGTCACCTTTCGCACCGACACTACTAAAACAGCTGTAACACGCAGACACTTGAAACATGCACTTATTACTACTTGTTCGGACAACTATTCAAACACATAAAACAAGCACTTAACACTTTATGAAATAAAGAAATGATCAAAATAAAAGTTGGAGATCTTGACGAGTTATACAACTTTTATATTCATCACCTTTACAGCTAAAATCATTTAGTGATTGAAAATCAAGTTTGAAGTTGTCATTTTCTGAAATTCAAAATTTGAATTGTCCAAAATTAGTGACAAAGATAGATGACCAGATTAAAATAATAGAGCATGATTTTAGAAAATTTTAGGAAAAAAACCATCACATTTGGAGTTAGTATGAGGGAGAAAAACTAGTTATAAGTTTCAGCCATAGATTAAAAAGAGAAATTACACTTGTTCATCATTGATCAATATGAACATTTGTAATTTTTCTTTTTAATCTCTGGGTAACATTTGTAACTAGTCTTTCTCCCTCATACTAACTCCAAATGTGATGATTTTTTTCCAAAATTTTTCTAAAATCATGCCCTATCAAGTTACTGTGTTGATTTGGTCATTCTTTTCGTTTGACAAAGTTTGAGCAATTCAAATTTTCAAATTTAAAAAATGACAAGTTCTAACAAGATTTTAAAATACCAAATGATTTCAGCTGAAAAAGTGATGAATACCAAAGATGTATAACTCATCAAGATCTACAACTTTTATTTTGGTTATTTCTTCATCTGACAAAGTGATAGTAAACATTGTTCACAAATCAACATGTCTCTCACATAGTTCAGGAAACTATGAGTGATATGTGAATTTATGAACAATGTTTACTAATACTTTGTCAAATGAAGAAGTGACCCAAATAAAAGTTGTATATAGTGACGAGTTCAATAACTTTGATGTTCACGACTTTTGTAGTTGAAATCATTTAAGTTTTCAAAATCTTGTTTGAAGTCGCCATTTATTGAAATTCAAAATTTGAACAGTCCAAATTTTGTCAAATGAAAAGATGACCAAAATAAAAGTTGTAGATAGTGATGTGTTCAACAACTTTTATGTTCATGACTTTCTTATTTGAAATCATTATGGTTTCAAAATCTTATTTGAAGTTGACATTTATTGAAATTCAAAATTTGAACTGTTCAAATTTGGTCAAATGAAAAGATGACCAAAATATAAGTTGTACATCTTGATGAGTTCTACAACTTTGATATTTACAAAATTTTCATTTGAGATCATTTAGTGGAGTTGAAATTGTTTTAGTTGTTTTAAATTTCAAATTTTTAATTTTTAAAATATTCTTCTTGTAAAGAACAAAATATAGAATTATATATTTTCTATATCAAAAAAATGTATATATAGATACATTTATATATATAGAATAATCATAAAGCAAATATATACAGTTATATTTAAAGAAAAATGAATATATATAACAAGTAATAAAAATAAATTGAAAAATATTTGTAGGGGCGGCTCACTCACCAGCTGCCCCTACAAATAGTCCCCAGTATAAATATAGGTCGCGCTTGGAGGCCAAAATTTGGTTAACTCTCGGCGCTCTTCTTCCTTACGGACGCCGTCAGGCTGTCGAATATTCCCCCTATCTCCGCCACTGTCTCTGTGCCCTAGCGCCGCTTCCTCTCACCTCCGCCATCCTCCTGTGACCGCCTCCGTCGCCCGCCACGCTTCCTCCCCCAAACGCCGCCTTTCCCTAGGCCGGCCTCCACGGCTCGGGTTTGCGCCAGAGCTCACACAGCCGTGTGGCTGCTGTCGCCCTGTCCATTTTGGACCTCGACCTCCGTCCTCACCGGCAGCGCGTCCTCTCCGACCTCACCGGCCCTTGCGCGCCTGGCCGTGTGCTCTGGTAGTCGTCCCCACCACCGGCGGCGCCTCCTCTCCGACCTCTCCTCTGGCTGCCGGCCCCCACGCATCGCCGCCGTCTTCTGCAGGTAAGCCCAACCCCTTCTCCTCCATTCCCCAACCCCTTCTCCTCCATTCCCCGGCCCTACATTTCTCAATTGTGTGCTGTACAGAGATAAAAGATAGAATATTTTGAATTCTTGCTGTGCTTGCTGATGCTAATTGTGTGGTATGCTTTTGGATGACTTGCTGCTACTTATGCACCTATGCCTGCATGTGCTATTTATCTACATGTGGATAAAACACTTAAAACAAAGAAAGCTACGTTTAATATTCAGGAATGCGCCATGAATAATATTTGCTTGGACTGTTTTTTATTGATTTATTGCTATTGTGGCTGGAAAAGGTACCCTAGATAACTTTATAATGTCATGGTCTAACTGAAGCATGTACTATGAATGTGAAATGGGAAAGTACAGTGCCATGTTACCTCACTGAACTATTGCTATCACATTGGGGTAGCTGAGCTACTGCTTTCCTTGAGATCTCACATCCAAAGACCAAATTGTCCATAGAGATACAGCAGCTGTTAGTGTTACGGTACTGATCATGATAAGCTGAGCCAAAGCCAATACAGTAAGTAGCATGCGTCCAGGAAAGAAGATGCAGAGATACACAAGACAAGAATAGATGCCTAATCACCCTTATTTTAGCAACTGCAAGAATGATGGGACATTGTGTTGGGCTACAAAATATGCACTAGGACTGTCATTGTCTGGAGTATCACACTTTGAGGCATCCAAAATGTTGTGGGATTAGTGAAAAAAAAGTTTGTCCCCCTGGTTTTAGCTTTGGTGCACAGGCTGTTTTTATTTATTTTCGTCTCGACACACAGATGAACTCTTGGGTAGAACAAAGTTTTCTTTGACATATTGCTGTTTGTTTTCTTGGAAGCACTAAGGGCACTCGTGTTAGTATTGTAGTTTTTTTATACCCTTTTAGCATGTCTGCTACTAAATTTTCAATGAAGGAATTTGGGAGTCGTTGTGATGCAGAAAATATGTAAATTGAGTAGGTTACAACCAAATTAGAATAAATATGTGCTAAAATTGATGTGTTCTGTAGAAAATTTTGTGGTGAGAAAAATATAAACTAAAAATTTTGTACTTGCATGGTTTCATCTCTCTTTGGCACTTTATCGCTTGGAAATTCAAAGTAAAACAATATTTTTTAAACAATAGGATATTTTAGAGCTTAATATCTTTTATATTTGACTTCTGGATGACATGTACTAATTGTAGGGAACATCTAATGGAATGATGTTACAACATCAATATAACATTCTTATTTTATATTGTTAATAGTATCGACACTCGGAAACCAATTTTCATTGTTTTTTTTCTTCCTGTAAATTAAAGGGAAAGCAAATTAAAGGCTCATCAATGGATTGTTATATATTTGTGCTTTCAGTGTTCAATGTTCATAAGCATGTATTATGAGGGAACTGCAACTGCAACTGTAAATTTGAAATGTCGTTTTCTGTGCATTCTACTACACTGCTGCTTTTGTTTATACTACTACACTGCTGCTTTTTTGGCCTACTTGTACTAGTTTGTTATATGGCCAGTAATATATATGGTCACTAGTTCATCGATTTTCTGCTAATAATGAGACCAAAGCTGTTGTTTTTTGGCAATCAGTAGCTGATTTGTTTGGCCTAGTCCTACTACTTCTACTACTCTTCTCCTCTCCTCTCCTACTACTTCTATGTTTGCCAGCAGTTGCTCTTTTTTTGGGTAGGCAGCATTTTGACTATTTTTGCCCAACTCTCCTCTCCTCTCTTTGGCCAATGATGAAATTGCCCAACTCCAGAAATTATCTTTGATATAAAGAGGTGATGATTAAGAATTTGTTAGGAACTTGGCATCATTACCAGCGCCCCTACATTACCTTCTCCTCTCTTCTCTGATATGATGCCTTGATGCTCCAAGTTCATGATCAAATGATGATTGACATGTTTTTGAGGCCTCTACTACTGCTACTACTCGTTTTTTTGATATATTGTTGTTTTATAGGACTACTTTGGTTTATAGACCTTTTTGATTTCTTATACCTTCTCGCGTACCTAAAGCACACTTTCTTGCATCTATTAGAACAAAGCGCGAAATAATGTCGCGGACACCAGACAGTGCAGCCCGATGCCCCCAAGCATGATGAGCAGCCAACCTATGAGGAGCAAGCACTAGAGGACCAGCTTACTCAGGAGCAGTTCGATAACGAGTTAGAAAAGGATCTAGAAGTGATGCTTACTCAGGAGCAGTATGACGAGGAGGAAAGAGGAGCAGAAGGAAGAGTAGGAGAGGTTGTTGAAGGCGAAGAAGAAGAGGATGATGATGATGAGGACTCAGAAGAGGGATATGTAAGTCTCGAGGATCCTTTCCCATGTGAAGCCAGAAGGAGGCCAACGGAGGAAGATTTGGACAAGGATTTTGACCCGAACGAGGAGGTAGGGATAAAGCCTTAGCTTGTAAATTTTGCTAAAGCTTTGGCTGTGTCACCTCTGCTAACACTTTGACCTGTCGTATATACAGGTCCCTCCTGAAACTCAGAAAAGACGATGTCGACATCCGTGACATCTCGCCAGACAAGACGGAGTAGAGGAAAGGAGAGTAGAGGCAACAGCCACAGAGACGGACATTGAGGCCTCTGCTCCACAACCTCAAGACACAACCACGAACATGACTACCAAGCCAAAGAGGAAACGAGGGGATAGAAAAGCAAACCAATATCCAGATAAGGCATGCAATCTGATAACGGAGGTTGGGCCAGCAGGGGAGATCCTTGAGCCGAAAGAATTCAGAGGACGATTCCGTAATACGAACGAGGCCCTAGTAAGAGATAAATTGAACCTAGCAATCCCTAACTGGAAAGAGGTACCAGAGAAGAAAAAGGATGAACTACTATGGGATAAGCAGCTGAAGCTCAATTTTAGATTTCCGAAGGGTAAGCAAGAACTGGTAAAAAAATGCTTTCAAGATCATGGAGAGTCATTCCGACGTTGGAGGTCGGAGCTCAACAAGAAGTATATCCAAAAGGGGTTAACTCCCTTCAATGAGTTCGGTAACATAACTCCTAGTCAATGGGAGGAGCTCGTGGCTTAGAAGACTTCACCGGAGGCATTGGAGCTCAGTGCCTGTAACACCGAGCTGGCGAAGAGGAACAAACACCACCATCATCTAGGCCCCGGTGGCTACTATGCCAAGGAAGAGCAGTTTAGGAAGATGGACGAAGAGGCTGCAGCTTCTGGGAATATCGATGTGATGAATTTGAAGGTACGCTGAAGGAACTGGATATATGCGAGGAGTACAGAATCATCCGACAGTAATCTTAAGTTTGATAAGCCGGAGACCCAAGAGGCGGTATCAAGGATACTGAAATATGCTGAAGACAAGGAGAAGGGCTCTTTCAATCCTTCCAGAGAGAGGGACGAGCTTAGCCTTGGCTTAGGAAACAAGGAGCACACAGGCCGCACCAGGAGGCTAGCGAAAAGGACGACATAGAAGCAAGGATTTGAAGAGGACAGACACATGTACAAGAAACATGGCCGAGACTGGGAGACTAGTCTTGAGCTCTAAGTGAAGGTTCTAGTTGTGAAGGCTCTAGAGGAGCAAGGTCTGTCTACGGAGCCACGGATATTAGTGACGCCGTCGGGAGAACTGGCATTAGTTGGTAGCCCTCTGAAAGTTCCTAGCAGCCAAGGTTCCACTGCAGCCACAACCCCAGTCGATCGCATACAGGAACCAACTAGTTGAACCTTGGTGTTTCTCAGCGGCTGGCAGAACAATGTGATGGAGGTGGCAACGGGTGTGGCACATCCTCCCGGTGGCTTACACCACAATAATAAGATACCGACGGACTACACTAGGGTCGAGGTGCATACCGTGAAGCCCGAGTTCATGCAGTGGAGGATAGACTATGTAGCTCCCGAGGGACTGGTGTTACTCGGAGACGTAATGAGACAGTTCATCTCTAGCACAAATTAGACTTGTGTAACGAATTAGATTTATGAATTATGTCTATTTATTGATGGATTGTATATATTCTTGTGAACTGGACTTGTAATGGTAGTTTAAATAATGTTCTTGTGCTTGTGGTTAGCTTTGAATTATATATATGTTCGGGTCGAATTTGAATTGTAAATTTAAATTTTTTTGGCTGAAAAATGTGGGTTCTAAACTGAACTGCCCCTACAAACAGGTAATATAGGGGCGGCTGGTACTACAGCCGTCCCTACAAATCGATTTGTAGGGGCGGCTGATAAAACCAGTCGCCTCTACAAATCGATTTGTAAGGGCGGTCTGAAAACTGCCCCTATAAATGCATGATTTATAGAGACGATATGGTAGGAGCGGCTGGCTGTGCCGCCTCTACAAAGCCTCACCAGCCGCCTCTAGAAACCATTCCTGTAGTAGTGTTCTGATAGTACACCAAAACACATAAATGTATAAAATGTTTTAAAATTATTCACCAAGTTGGTATGGACATCCAGACATAAAAATGGCGCAAATCAGAGTTAACACGAATATGTAATGCGTACAAAAAAAAGTCCAGAGAAAAAACAAAAAAGATGCGTCGCACCACAGCTTCCAACCAAACCTTGAGGTGTACGCTGCCGGAACGACAACAGTGGCACCCGACACCGTGCCAAGCTTCATCGACTCCCTAAGGTTACCACTGCAGGAACCTATTCTCCAGTCCACCCCGCACCTGCGAGCGGGACTTCGGGACGCTGGAAACCTGGTGCCGCGGTGAAGCGACAGGCTCGCCACCAAGTCGGCCTTCTGCGACCCGCAGCCTGAGAAGCAGGCCAAGCGCGTCCTGTTGAACAAATGGAGTCGAAAGCCAGAACAAGCCGCCAGCAACACCCCGGACGCTACGATCGCCGCCAAATTTCACGACACGTTCGCCGAGCCTCTGTCATCATCCAAGCGAGCCGCGATGCGCGAGCTATTCCCAATGAGAGGAGCTCGCATGGCGACGGCTGCAGTTGTGTCGGATCTAGCTATTCCCAATCATGTGGAGAATGCAGGATTGCATGGCCGGTTGTATGCTCTCCCAAGGAGCATGGTGGCCTTGGTATTACGGATCTTCGGGTACTCTGCTACGCGCTTCGGCTAAGGTGGGAGTGGCTACGCAGGACTATGCCTCACTCTGCATGGGCGCGGCTGCCGTCGGCAACTGAAGGGGCCGTCTCCGCTATGTTCCGCGCCTCGGTCACCATCGAGTTGTGGGACGGCGCAACCGGCTGGTTTTGGACGGACGCCTAGCTACCCTATGGCGCCATCTCATCGTTTGCTCTAACCCTATTCAGGGCAGTTGGACGCCGCCGTCGCGGCCGCTCCGTCAAAGATGCATTATTTCAGCGGCTATGGGTGCGCGATATCACGGGTGCACCAACGATGGAAGTGCTATGTGATTACGTCGATCTTTGGGGGGAGGATTCACACAAACTCAATGATCACAGTTAAGGCCTCGTTCGCTTACCTCGGATTGATTCCCAGCTGCACACTTCCTTCACAAATTTATACTAGTGCGGAACAGTTCCAGGCCCGGAACAGCCCGTTCCGGAACAACCGAACGGTGCCTAAATGATGTGTCCCTCCTTAATTGAGTTACGGCCATAATCATGCATAGTGATGTCAATGGGTAGAGTAGGTCCTCACATCATGTACAAGCATTGGACCTGCATGGGAAACAATTACCTTTTTTATAGGGGAAACATCTAGCTAGTGGTAGCACTATGGGCTGGCCGCTGGCCCAATTAGCATAGGTGGACAAGAGTACGACAAGGCCAGCTGCTCGAATTGCTTGTTGAACTGAGTAGGAAATAGTCCCACCTTGCCTGCACAAACAGAAACACAAAGGCACACTACGTAAAAAACGATTTTTAGCAACGGTTAGAATTTTTTGTAGGGGCGGCTGATGATGGAGCCGCCCCTACAGTGGCGTGCTCGGATGCCTAGACACCAGCTGCCCCTACAAATGGAACAGCAGGGGCGGCTGGTGTTACGAGCCACCCCTACAAATGAGGTCTGATTTGTAGGGGCGGCTCAATCACCAGCCGCCCCTGGAAATGCTATTTGTAGGGGCGGCTGGTGATTGAGCCGCCTCTACAAATGGCCCCGTATTTATAGCTCCGATTTGTAGGGGCGGCTCAATCACCAGCCGCCCCTACAAATGATCCACATATAAAACAGCTGCTGCACATTCTTCCTCCTCGGGTCACTCACTCCAACCCGTAAAAGAAAGGTGGGGAGGCCTTGGGCACCTTCCAAAAATTGCTTTACTAAGGAGGGAAGGTTTTGCTCTCAAATCCTTTGGTAGAGAGGTTGTAGAAGGTAAGAAAATGTTATTCCACACTTTTTTTGAAGTTTTAATGGTTGGTTAGTGAGTAATTAGAGTTTTGTTTTTCTATCTCTTCTATGGTGCTTGAGCTACTTATGAAGCAAATTAGACCCAAGTTTTAAATGTACTAGGTTAAATTAGGGAGGGGAACAAGATCATACCCTTATTTGGTCCATGTTTCTTTATTTTAGTGAACAATTAGTTAGTTTTATGGATGTTTCATGTGCATGTGGATCTAGATCTAGGGTCTGGTTTTTTTATTAATTTCGTTTTTGTAAATTTATGTTTGATGAAATTGGACTAGGGTTTGAATGAAAGATATTGGGTAAAGTATAATTGTTGCTAATTGTTGTCTTTGAAATTGTTTATTGTAATCAATAAATATGTATTTTAATTATTTATGGATAAATGGGCCATTAATTAATTTTCCTCTACCATGGTGTGTTTGTATGCTTCATGTAATTATATTAGATTTATATTCATATATATTTGAAGTATATACAATTATTCTCAAGTAATTATTAATTTGTTTCATTTTTATATATCTGAATAAGTAGTCCTTTAATGTTTGTTTTGTTGTTGTTGTAAAAGATGGAGTACAGGAAATCTTGGATGTATGGTTCGTTAAGGTTCAAGGTAGGTTTCCGTGAAGAGGTGGATAAATTTATTGAAGCCGCAAAGAAGCATGCAACGACATTGAAAGAGAATAAGGATACAATTATTTGCCCCTATAAAGATTGCAAGAACCGTATGGCATGGACAGATGTGACTATCATCAGATCACATTTGATTATGCGAGGATTTGTTGAGGACTACACAGTGTGGATTCATCATGGTGAAACGATTATTATTAACGACGAGGATGAGGAGGAATACGACGACGAAACCATAGAATCCCTGTCCCAATATTCAGCAGAGCTTGATGCACGAATGGATTTCGAGTTTGGCAATGAACAAGGTGGTGATGCTGGTGGTTGGGATGGTAACGACGAAGGTGGTGCCAATAATGATGGTGGAGCACGTGTCGGGGATGAAGATGATTTGGAGGACATGATTCGAGCCCTTGGACCATAGATTTTACTAAATAGCCCGAAAGGTCTAGAAATTTTTGGAAAGGGTGACAAAAGCATCGAAGGAGATTGTGTATGGTGTTGAAAAGGGTTGTCCGACACATTGGACATTGCTACGTTTTGTGCTTGAGCTGCTCATCCTAAAGGCTAAGTACGGCTAGTCAGACTGTAGTTTCAATGATCTATTGCATCTCCTATCATGGGTGCTGCCACAACCAAACTTAGTTCCTGCCAACACATACCAAGCGAAGAAGGTCATAAGTCCATTGACAATGGGGGTTGAAAAAATCCATGCATGCCCCAACCACTGTATACTTTTTCGTGGCGAAACATTCAAGTCACTGGATAAATGTCCCCGGTGTGGGGCCAGCCGATACAAGAACAATGACCTTTACGGTGGGGACGAAGGCTCCACGGGGAAAAAGAGGAATAAGAAGGGTACAAAAAAGGTGGTACACGAATCTCAGCCCCTAGAGGACACTCTATTATGCAACGATGCAAAGCAGAGAAGAATTCCTACCTTGGTAATGTGGTAC
The DNA here is from genome assembly GCF_019320115.1 of Miscanthus floridulus. Classification (NCBI taxonomy): domain Eukaryota; kingdom Viridiplantae; phylum Streptophyta; class Magnoliopsida; order Poales; family Poaceae; genus Miscanthus; species Miscanthus floridulus. Next base: position 26,056,447 of record NC_089588.1, on the reverse strand, counting down.
CTGCCAGTGACCGACCGCTTGAGACGTATCTTCCTAAACCCTAAAGAAGCCGCACTCATGACATGGCGGGATGATGAGCGCAAGGTGGATGATGATAAGATTGCACACCCGGCTGATTGTAGTCAGTGGCAAAGGTTTGATGAGAAGCACAAATAATTCAGCGATGACCCAAGGAATATACGGTTTAGCTTGAGCACCGATGGAATGAATCCCTTCAATGAGAGGATGAGCGACCACAGCACATGGCCAGTGATCTTGACCATGTACAACATCCCAACATGGTTGTGTCAGAAGAGAAAGTACCTTCTCCTCACTATTTTTATTTCTGGCCCTAAACAACCAGGCATTGATATAGAAGTGTTCCTCGAGCCTTTGATGCAAGAAATGCAGAGGCTATGGAGGCATGGGGAGCAGATGTACGATGCGTTCCGAAAGGAGGACTTCATATGTAGAGCAATAATATTTATTACTACCAATGATTACCCCACGCTGTTTGCTTTGTCTGGACAGATCAAAGGAAAGATGGGATGCTTGGTTTGCTTAGATGGTACTACATGGGTGTACCTGGATGCATCCAAGAAGATAATTAACCTAAGGAACCGACGCTTCTTAAAGACAAGTCACAAGTATCGCAGCAAATTGTTCTTTAGATTTTATGACAACGCCCCGGAGATTGAACCCCCTCCGGAGAGACGTCATAATGGAGAACACGTGTACAGAATGGTGAAAAACATACGCGTCGTCTATGGAAAGAAGAATCGGGATGGGGCGAACAGAGATAGAAGCACACCTCCTGTCGAAGGCATACCTTTCAAGAAACAATCGATCTTCTTTCAGTATCTGCCTTATTGGCCAGACTTGGAGGTCCCCCATGCCATTGATGCTATGCACGTGCAGAAGAATGTCTTTGAGAGTCTCATTGCTACCTTGATGGACACAGGCAAGTCAAAGGATGGTCTGAAAGCACGGAAAGACATGGTGTAGCTAAACGGGATGCCACAGCTTCACCCGGTACCGGAGGCTAATGGAAAATATACTCTCCCCGCGGCATGCTTCAACCTAACACCAGACGAGAAGAGAGCTATATGCACTTTCCTGAGGGGGATCAAAGTCCCGACTGTGTTTTCAGCAAATGTTAAGAAGCTAGTGTCGATGAAGGACTTGTCAATAACACACTGCAAGGCTCACGATTGCCATGTGATGTTGACAGTGTTTCTACCTATTGCAATCAGGGTTATAAAGCTAGAGTTCTTGAAAATGGCCATCACCCGCATGTGCTACTTCTTTTCGAAGATCTCACAGAAGACGATTGGCAAGCAAGAGCTGAGTGACCTACATGAATTTGTGGTGGAGACACAACCAACTGGAGATGTGTTTACCTCCTGCTTTTTTTATATAATGCCACATCTCATGATTCACATGGTTCATCAGATACAGGCGCTGGGCCCTTGCTACTTGCATGAAATGTGGTCCTACGAGCGGTTCATGTCGGTTCTAAGTCGATACATGCATAATCGAGCATACCCAGAGGGCTCCATGATAGAGGGTTACAGTACTGAAGAAGTCGTCGAGTGCTGTCAAGAGTACCTAAAAGTATAGAAAGGGATTGGTAAACCCGGTTCTCGTCACAAGGGTAGGCTGGCTGGGAAGGGCACCAGTGGTAGAAAAGTGTTCATCGACCATGATTATAAAGAGGTGAGTCGGGTGCATTACAGTGTCTTGCAGAGTACACAACTGATGCAACCGTACATTGATGAACACTTGGCTATCATTATGGCAGAGAGAAATGGTCGTTCGGTTGATTGGGTCATGAAACAACACAAGCAACGACTAACTACATGGTTGAAGGACCAAAACATACCGCCTGGAGAAACCACAGACTCTATTACCATCAGTAGGTTGGCAGAGGGGCCATCGAGACAGGTGACATCTTGGAATGCTTATGACATCAATGGGTATACGTACTATACCCACGCAAAGGATAGTAAATATGTGAACCAAAATAGCGGCGTTCGAATAGAGGCTCTCGATGGATTGGGGAGAAAGATCCAATACTTTGGCATCATTGAAGAGATATGGGAACTTGACTATGGAAGGGATATAATGGTGGCCCTGTTTCGATGCCGCTGGATCAAACAACCCCAACTGAACGAGATCGGATTGATAGTCCTGGACCTCGAGAATCTAGGCTACCAAGATGACCCTTGGGTGCTCGCTTCACGTGTCACACAAGTTTTCTATATGTCTGACCCACAAAGTAACCTCCCCCGAAGAAGAAGACAAAGCACGTGGTTGCCTCCGGGAAACAACACATTATTGGAGTTGATGGCATGGACGATGTTGAAGCTTACAATAACTACGATGAGATGCCGCTATTCATAGACTTTCCTAAGAAGATCAGTGTTGTGGAAAAGAACCTCCCCAAAGACATATTGCCATGGGAACGAAAAGGTGTCAAGAGGAAAGTCGTTACAGCGGGCTAGCTAGTTGTTGAACGTGGAGTGTTTATGTAAGTATGATGATTTTTAATCTCTGGGTAAAATTTGTAACTAGTTTTTCTCCCTCACACTAACTCCAAATGTGATGATTTTTTTCCTAAAATTTTCTAAAATCTTGCCCTATCAAGTTAGTGTGTTGATTTGGTCATTCTTTTCATTTGACAAAGTTTGAGCACTTCAAATTTTCAAATTTAAAAAAATAACAAGTTCGAACGAGATTTGCAACCATTAAATGATTTCAGCTTAAAAAGTGATGAATACCAAAGTTGTATAACTCATCAAGATCTACAACTTTTATTTTGATCATTTCTTCATCTGACAAAGTGATATTAAACATTATTCACAAATCAACATGTTTCTCGTATAGTTCAGGAAACTATGAGTCATATGTGAATTTATGAACAATGTTTACTAATACTTTGTCACATGAAGAAGTGACCAAAATAAAAGTTGTAGATAGTGATGAGTTCAACAACTTTTTTGTTCATGACTTTTATTGTTGAAATCATTTAAGGTTTCAAAATCTTGTTTGAAGTTGCCAATTATTGAAATTCAAAATTTCAACTGTTCAAATTTGGTCACATGAAAATATGATCAAAATAAAAGTTGTACATATTGATGATTTCTACAACTTTGGTATTCATGAGTTTTTCATCTGAAATCATTTACTCTTTCAAAATATTGTTTCAAGTTGAAATTGTTTGAATTTCAAAATTTGAATCGTTCAAACAAAGTCACATGACAAGATGACCAAAATAAAAGTTGTACATGTTGATGAGTTATACAACTTTTATGTTTACAACATTTTCATTTTATTTCATTTAATATCATAAAATTGTAGTCGAAGTTTTAAAATTCAAATTTTTAATTTTTTCTTTTTTTTGTTTTCTATATTGTTTTGACTACAATTGTTTATATATATATTTGTGCATATACACAATTATTTTTATATTACTTTTATTTTGGTCACAATTGCATATACACAATTGTTTTTATAATACAGAATTAATAATTTAAAAAAATAAAAAAATATTTGTAGGGGCGGTTGGATCAGGAACCGCCCCTACAAATCATCCCCACTATAAAACCAAGGGCGCACGGGTGTTGTCTGTTGTTGGGCGCTCTCTTCTCCTCCGACGCTGTCAGGCTGCCCCGCCGACGAAATCCTCCCGGACCTGTCCCGACGCCGGCCCGCGCCCCTTCCCCGCACCCGCGCGCCCCATCTCGGCACCCGCGCGCCCCCTCCCCGCACCCGCGCGCCTGCTCCTCCCCGCCCTAGGGTTTCCGACCGCCGCCCTGCCTCTTCTCTCCCTTCGGCGACTGACCGCAGGTACGGCTGCTTCCCCAATCGTGAACCATCTTCGCCATCGCTACTCACTCTGACGCTGATGTTTCATTTCGTGCTGCTTCAACGGGCGTCATCTACTAGTCGCATGGTGTGCTAGGGCAGGGTCGAGGGCGAATCAGCCTGGTTGAGGCGGCCGCGGCGGCGGGGCTCGTCTCCAAGCTCCGCTGCGGTGCCACTATTCGGGCGGAGATCCGGGAGCTGGACGGGTCCTCATCAAGGTCAAGCCTGTTCTACATCACGGGGGGCAATCAGGTGCTCTTCTCCCAGCCAGCCTCCTCTGAATCCCACGTCTGCTGAGTCTCCTACTTACCTGATTTCTACTTTGATCAATGGTGATGCTTGCATATATATGAAATAAATCTTTAGGTGCATTCATGCTGAGCCATATTGAAAATGAACTGCTGGATGGATGTACAGAGATGCCAGTAAATGAACTGCTGAGCCATATTTCTAGTGTAAATTGGTTGCACTCGTGCAACGCACGGGCATATATCTAGTGTTATAAGATAAATGAACTAAACAATCTATCTATTCATTGAAGTAATTTTCACACTAAATTCACTGGGCACAGGTCAAGCTGTTCATCAATGCTCTGAAGTAAAAAAAACAAAGATGCCTAGCAGCAGTAGCATGGTTTCTTTGTTAGTATATATATAAATTTAAGGAACAACTACATTGGAAATCCTATGAAAAATTATTATATGGGTCAGGGAACACCAGCAATGGGATTTTCGCAAACATGATAATCAGGAGAAACAAAACAAAACTAAAAGAACAAGGTGCCTTGTTATCACGCTTGAAATGGAATTTTTGTTTCAGTTACTATATTCATTTTTTTATTCACTGGAATTCGAACTGCAAAATCTGGATATTGAAAAACAGAACATATAAAAAAGATTTATTTCATATATTGAACTAAAGCATGGGGACTGTTGTCAATTTTCACTGTCATATCTAAAAGTAGGACCTGCCACGCACATTCTTTTAATAATACAGCAGCAGCAAAAGCCGGCAAAGCAATCATCAGTCCTGTGGGGATCAAGATCAAATAACTAAAAGGTGGTTGATGCATTCTTTTCATCCCCTTTTTTTCTCTCATCATCAATTATGTGATGTGGCCTGTGCCTGTGGGGGAGGGAATTGACAGTGATCTATGAACAGGCAGGCAGGCTACATTACATAGAGTCCAATGTGATTGATGTGTGCAAATTAAAGGTGCCTCACTGCATGCAGTTGCATGGACCACCTTATTCTTGCTTTCTTTATTTGCCGTCTTTTCGGCTGGATGGATGGCATAATAATATTCTCTCTGTTTTTTTTGTTTTTTTTAAAGGCTCAGTTTAGTTCCAAAATTTTTGGCAAAATGGACACTGTAGCATTTTCGTTGTTATTTGGCAAATAGTGTCCAATCATAGTCTAATTAGGCTTAAAAGATTCGTCTCGTGGATTTCGTCTAAACTGTGTAATTAGTTTTATTTTTTATTTATATTTAATACTTCGTACATGCGTCTAAAGATTCGATGTGACGGGGAATCTTGAAAATTTTTGCAAAATGGGGTGGAACTAAACTGGCCCTTTGTGTAATTTGAGAGTGGATAGGTGTAGCACATGTCAATCAACTATGCTGCCTGTGTGTGTGTGTCTATCAACTTCAATTTCAGAGCTGGGTCCTCTAGCCTTGTGAGTAGTATAGTGCGGATTACTATACTAGGGTAGTACAGTACGATATTACTACTACTCTTAGTCTCTTATGTAAATTTCCCTCCGAATTTGAAAATGAGATGGAGATCATGGCTGGGGATCATTCGTGCGACCCACACCACGTGCTATGCTTTATGCTACCCCTCCTCTCTTGCTTAGTTGCTTTTGCAATTTGAAAGATGCAGCAGTATATACCATTCATAAATAGATTGCAATCCAACTACTTTGTTATCTGGACTGCACGCTCTTTGTTATACGTATACTGCCACTGGCCAGGTGCTTCTTGCTCCTCCTAGCTTTGCCGTTCCTTTTTTTGTTATAGGATGACTAGTCTATACCCATGATGAACAAACAATAGGACCATTGCAATGAAGTACATGCTTCATCTCACTCAAACTTCATTGCAATGGCCAGCACTGTTGGGCAAGTTTGCAGTGTTTACAAGGAGTTTTTATTCTCGTTTGCACAATAATAGCAATACCTCATTGGGATGGGCATATTGTGCACCCAACCGAAAATTGCTAATATCTACTAGTTCTTAATAAATGATTGATGAGCCATTTTTTTGGTGCCTTTTTCCCCAACTTGTGGTGGTAGTTATTGATGGTAAGATCCTTAATCTCTGCCCTTTTGAGGCACAGCCAACGTGATTAGGTGTAATAATCAATCAGGCCAACCTTTGAATTCATTCGAGTGGTGGGGGAAAAAATTGAGGTGGAGAAATGATGCACGAACTGCTTGATCCCGTTTCCTTTGGCCCTAGATGAAATCATGACCATCTTGCTCATGCAGCAGCTTTTACGGTGGCTATATATTACGATTAGAAATCACTCCCCCTCACTCGTTAGCATTTTGGTTGTACAAGAGTGCACTTTGGCAGATTATATATGTTTCCACTCGTACTAGATTATATATGTTTCCACTGTTCTTTACCAGATTATGCAATCCGATCGACTTTAATAATTATATATGTTTCCACATGTCAAACACATTGTGCTTTACCAGATTATATATGCTTCCACTGTTCTTTTGACAGATATTTGCTTATAATTGATATAGCAAACTGTTGAGGCAAGCTGTAGTTAGAAAAATTTACCACCCCTCCCTTCCTGTGTGGAGCTGGCTATACTGTTATCATCAGTTCTTTTTAATTGCCGAAATTGAAATACTATACTGTTATCATTTATTTAGATAATCATATTTGATGTTCTTGCATTTGAAGTTTCATTGACAAAGTTGTCTAAGTTATATGCTTCGTAACCAACAGTGAACACTCTGATGCTCTTCTTTCATTGTATGCTTGCAGCCTTGCACTTGTTTGTTTAATTAGTGGGACTTCGATTCATCCAGTTTCATTTTTTTGGGAATAAATATCTGCTGAGTAGAAATAATCCTTGCATTTATATTATTCTTCTTACATTGTCATTTGTCAGTATTATGATGATCCTCAAGTTTTAGTAAAAATTAAAAATACACTATTGTGGCCGGTGGCTACTAATCTTCTACTTGCTGTCTTCTCTGTACTCCTCTTCTACTACTACTCTCCTCTACTCCACTCTACTACTTCCCTACTACTACTGTCTACTACTTCTGGTTGTCCGATCTGCTTATCAAGTTCGGAAGATATTAAGCATATGATGTTCTTACATTGTCATGTTGCTTTTTCTGGGAAGCAGCACCTGTTTTTTTTGCCAAATCTCCCCTCTCCTCTATTTGTTGCCACCTTTCCTATCCTCTATGTTTTGGAAGCAGCACCTGCTTTTTTTTGCCAAATCTCCCCTCTCCTCTCCTCTCCTTTATTTTGCCGACGATGAAATTGTCCAAGTCCATACATTATATGGAATATGAGCTGATGATCAAGAACTTGTGAGGAACTTGGCATCATTAACGGCCGCCCCTACATTACCTTCTCCTCTCTTCTCTGTTATGATGCCTTGATGCTCCAAGTTCATGATCAAATGATGATTGACATGTTTCTGAGGCCTCTACTACTGCTACTACTCATTTTTTTGATATATTGTTGTTTTATAGGACTACTTTGGTTTATAGACCTTTTTTATTTCTTATACCTTCTCGCGTACCTAAAGCACACTTTCTTGCATCTATTAGAACAAAGCGCGAAATAATGTCACGGACACCAGACAGTGCAGCCCGATGCCCCGAGACTGATGAGTAGCCAACCCTTGAGGAGCAAGCACTAGAGGACCAGCTTACTCAGGAATAGTTCGATAACGAGGTAGAAAAGGATCTAGAAGTGATGCTTACTCAGGAGCAGTGTGACGAGGAGGAAGGCCCCGAAGGAGAGGCTGCTGAAGGCGAAGAAGAAGAGGATGATGATGATGATGACTCAGAAGAGGGATATGAAAGTCCCAAGGATCCTTTCCCACATGAAGCCAGAAGGAGGCCAACGGAGGAAGATTTGGACAAGGATTTTGACCTGAACGAGGAGGTAGGAAAAAAGCCTTAGCTTGTAAATTTTGCTAAAGCTTTGGATGTGTTACCTCTGCTAACACTTTGACTTGTCGTATATACATGTCCCTCCTGAAACTCGAAAAAGACGACGTCGACGTCCGTGACATCTTGCTGGACAAGACGGAGTAGAGGAAAGGAGAGCAGAGGCAACAGCCACAGAGACGGATCACGATGCCTCTGCTCCACAAACTCAAGACACAACCTCGACTACCAAGCCTAAGAGGAAACGAGGGGATAGAAAAGGAAATCTATATCCAGATAAGGCATGCTATGTGATAACGGAGGTCAGGCCAGCAGGGGAGATCCTTGAGCCGAAGGAATTAAGATGAAAATTCCGTAATGTGATCGGGGCCCTAGTAAGAGATAAATTGAACCCAGCAATCCCTAACTGGAAAGAGGTACCAGAGAACACAAAGAATGCACTATGGGATAGGCAGCTGAAGGTCAATTTTAGATTTCCAGAGGGTAAGCACGAATTGGTAAAAAAATGCTATCAGGATGATGGGAGAGTCATTCCGACGTTGGAGGTCGGAGCTCAACACAAAGTATATCCAAAAGGGGTTAACTCCCTTCAACGAGTTCGGCAAAATAACTCCTAGTCAGTGGGAGGAGCTCGTGGCTCAGAAGACTTCACTAGAGGCATTGGAGCTCAGTGCCCGTAACACCGAGCTGGCGAAGAGGAACAAACACCACCATCATCTAGGCCCCGGTGGCTACTATGCCAAGGAAGAGCAATTTAGGAAGATGGACGAAGAGGCCGCAGCTGCTGGGAATATCGATGTGATGAATTTGAAGGTACGCTGAAGGAACTGGATATATGCGAGGAGTACATAATCATCCGGCAGTAATCTTATGTTTGATAAGCCGGAGACCCAAGAGGCGGTATCAAGGATACTGAAATATGCTGAAGACAAGGAGAAGGGCTCATTCAATCCTTCCGGTGAGAGGGACGAGCTTAGCCTTGGCTTGGGAAACAAGGAGCACACAGGCCGCACCAGGGGGTAGGGAAAAGGACGACATGGAAGCAAGGATTTGAAGAGGACAGGCACATGTACAAGAAACATGGCCGAGACCGGGAGACTAGTCTTGAGCTCCAAGTGAAGGTTCTAGTTGCGAAAGCTCTGGAGGAGCAAGGTCTGTCTACGGAGCCACGGATATTAGTGACGCCGCTGGGAGAACTGGCATTAGTTGGTAGCCCTCCGAAAGTTCCTAGCAGCCAAGGTTCCACTGCAGTCACAACCCCAGTCGATCGCATACGGGAACCAACTAGTTGCACCTTGGTGTTTCTCAGCGGCCGGCATAACACTGTGATGGAGGTGGCAACGGGTGTGGCACATCCTCCCAGTGGCTTACACCACAATAATAAGATACCGCCAGATTACACTAGGGTTGAGGTGCATACAGTGAAGCCCGAGTTCATGTAGTAGAGGATAGACTACGCAACTCCCGAGGGGCTGGTGTTACTTGGAGACGTTATGGGGCAGTTCATCCTCTGGCACAAACAGGACATTATATTGACTGCTTCTTCGCCGCCTCCCCCTCTCCCAAATTTGGAGCGAGTTGTTGAGGTCGGGGAGATATTTTCACCGTCTCGTGACCCCCACATTCCTGAGATGCCACATTCTTCCCCGCCTCCTAGCGAGCATGTGCCTGATGAGATGCCACAACCTTCTCCAGCTCGTAACGACCAAGTGCATCATGAGATAACACAGTCTTCTCAACAAGCACAACCGATACATGAACAACGAGTGCCTCCTGAAGAAGCTGCAGCATAAGAAGATGAGGACGTGCCTGAATGGGAACTTTGAAAGAAGCATCCAATCACCATAAGGCCAGTTTATGTTCCGATCAAAGACGTCTCGTCGGTGTCCAAGTGGTATTCCCATGACCAGTTCAAGCCTGAGAACCAAGTTAAAAAAGTCCCATCACAGGGTTCTGAGGAGGCCATCACTAGCAAACTCCACCAAATTGCAAAGTAGTATCCAAATGTTGATGCCATCAAATGGTCAAAGGATTGCCCGAAAACATATGAAAGAGGTAAGCCCTTCCTACCAAACCGGGACATCCAGCGCCTACCACTTGGAATGAGAAGGTTCCATGATTGGTACTTGCGTGTTCTCTCAACGAGCATAGATATCATACAAGCATGCTTCCCCACCGGCACATTTGGAAGCCCAGCCGAGAAAATTGTCTTTGACTTCATTGACATGCAAACATGCTTTCACCTAGGAGAAATGGAGATGAATCTAATTCGCACGTGGTACCTGTAAGTCCTTGTCCTCCCGATATGATATGAATGTAATCTTTGAATTTTGTTGTAACTAACCCACGCCGTGATTTGTAGAATGCAAGTGCACATTGTCAAACAAATGCCAAGTGTGAAAGCCGGGTATGTGGACCATCAAGCTATAGCCCAAACAAATTTTAATTACCCTAAACGGTGGACACCGGATGCCAAAGAGCTAGCTGCTGCAAAGACCCTTCGGGAGAAAGAGCACATCCGTACGGCGAAACTAAGGGAAGGGTCCCTTAAGGTTGCGGCATACATTGCCCTGGCTTTCAAAAATCTCCAACAACACTCTACTATATGGCTACCATACAACTTCGAGTAAGCTCAACTCTATACTTAAAGCTTTGTTCGATATATTTTATTCGATGCAAAAGAGCTTATCTAGTTCTATGATTAAATCAATGCAGCAACCACTGGATTTGTATAGCCGTCGATGTCGGGAGGAGCATGGCATGGGTCTTTGATTCATTAGATAAGGACACGGTGATATACAAAGACTTCATATCGATTCTCAAGACGTATACATATCGACAATCCCCATTAGCTGATATGTTTGTATACATACTTGTAACGAATCGATTTGTAGGGGCGGCTGGTAATACAAGCCGCCCCTACAAATAGATTTGTAGGGGTGGCTGGTCATACGAACCGCCCCTATAAATCGATTTGTAGGGGCGGCTCAATCACCAGCCGCCCCTTTGCAGGAGCGGCCTGAAAACCGCCCCTATAAATGCATGATTTGTAGAGACCCTTGCGTAGGGGTGGCTGGGCAAAACGTCCCTACAAAGGGTTACCAGCCGCCCCTAGAAATGCTTTTTATAGTAGTGGCAGAATGTTATATAACCTATATACGCTTGCCCATCCACCTGCACTGGCACATAGTGATGCAGTCCCTGCAATACGGTATTCTTGTTGGGAATTTACCGGAAGAAAAGGCAATCTTCTGGAAAAACATTTATCTATTTTGCTGATGGGTGGTGAAGCGGTGTGCCATGTGTTTTGGGCATAGGTGACCCGTTGGGTAAGGCATGGGTGTAGACACAAAATTAAACCCGCGATCAATTATGGGTTTTTTTAGCGGGCAGATTTCATGTTGAAGGCATAGGTTTGGGTTCGGCAAAACCCAATGGGTTTGTGCCCATTGCCATCTTTAGCGTATCAGATGGGGAGGATAACAATTATGCGACGATTATGGACCAAACTAAAAGCTGTCCCAAACTTAACTGATACATAATGAAAAAAAGTATGACAACACACACAGTTCTGAAACTGATACATAACGAAAAAAATATGGTGTGACCACACACATAGTTCTGAAATGAAATATTGGAAGTGACAAGAAGGATAGCTACTCGGCATGATTCTGGTAAAAATTGTAAATTTCTTGGTTCCTTTGGCCCTGTTTAGCTGCTGGTTTCTGCACTGTTAGACAGCCATCGTATAGTATTTTTTTGTCTAAGAGCATGTCCCATTGAAGCATGATGTTGGGTTGGTATCCATTTTGTCAGGTTCCTCCTTTGAGTGCACGCCCAAGGATGCACGCTCTTCTCTCAGCTTGATGTCCATTTCAGTACGGTGAAGCATAACCACACTATCCATTTCTTCACGCTCATGCTTCATCCTCTGTTCCAGCTCGTCATGCTCCTGCCGCGACTCTGCATCCATAGGTCCTGTAATATTCAACATATCACTTCGTCCAATTAGAACATTGCAATACACTTTGACATACACTGACGATCGGCCGCACAGAATGCTTGGCCAGATATTTGGCCGATTTTTTTCTCCAAAATAAAAAAAAATGGACAGCAGGTAATTTATAATATACTTGATGTGTGGCATAACTCAATTATTAAATGCAGGTCTGACAAAAGACAATTCACATTTCAAAATCTCAATTGATAAACAGATATCCTACTGTCTGATCCTCAGCAGGGACAGAACATCAGATATCTAGCAGCTAGTTTCCTTCGTGTGATCAACTGAATTTAATTACACAGGCTAACCAACCAGAGTACATGATAGTCACGGCAGATCAAATATGGTTGTGATCAATTTAATCGGCCAACACAAGACAGTACGGCAACAGCACAGGAAGTTAGAACAGAGTACACCCTAGCTACAGACTGTATAGCAGTACTTGAACGCATCAATTTTTTAAAAAATTCCTATAAATATACAAAATTCTAAAAATAAAAATGATATCAGTACTTGTCGTATATGAATCTCCCTTAACTGAGCCATATTTACAAGGAACAAAGGTTTACATCATCTCAGTTACTTTGGACATTATGCAAAAACATTGATCAGTTTCATTTCAGAAGAATCACCAACTATATATGTGACGCTGTGACTAATGAAAGAAACAAATTGTTGTCATTAGAAAGGAAGTACTGATCAGCAGAGAGGATGACAGAATTAGAAAGTACCTGTCGGTGTTTCGGACCGGGAGGTCCTCAACCAACTAGTGAATTTATCCTGCGTGTTCCCGATTCCAGATGGTGATGCAAAGAGACACAAGGTTTATACTGGTTCGGGCAATTCGAGCCCTACGTCCAGTCTGGGAGATCGATCTTGTATTCCTTGCACCGAAATGCTTGTAGTAGGGGGTTACAAGCTAGGTGAGAGAGGGAGCCGGTCCCAGGTCTCGGCGAGGTGTGATGTGGGCTGCTTGAGACGTTGCTCTCAGGCAGCAGGAAAATGTGTGTGTTACCGACCGTTGTTCTTTGTGAGTGCCTGTCTCCCTAGAAATAGCACAAGTCCTTCCCTTTTATAGTTTGAAGGGAGGACAAGGGTAGTACACGAGCTAACTATACGACATCATGTAAACAGAGACGGCGTGTCGAGCCCTGTGGCCTGTTCCTGTGGCGGCGTGGTCGTCGGAGTGGCCTGTCCTTGGAGCACTGGTGCGGCGTGCTGGTCACATCCGATCCTGTGTGTCATGGGAGCTCCAGGGCTGCCTCAGAGTGGGTGCGGCGGTCAGCGTGCGAGTCGCTGTGGACTGACTGTGCGCGAGGTCGAGGCTCGATCGGTGCCGAGGCTGCACCGCAGTGGGGGGTCTCGGCAGACACGAATCCCGAGATAGCCAAGACCCTGGTGCATAGTGCCGAGGTCCGGAGAGAGCGGTTGATCTGGTGTGCTGGCTCGGAGGCGGTGATGACCCGGGCCAGGCTATCCATGTCGTGTTGTTTTCGAGGTGGGGATCGCGGGGCACAGTGTAGTGCGGGCGCTGATTGTGGGCACAGCATCAGAATACAGTGACCGGTAATCCCCGCCGTGCTCTGTCTCAGCTGGTATGGCGCTGATGCGACCTCACATCCCGTCGGCCATTCCGCGGTGTCGAGCCGTCGTCCGGCTGAGATTGCGGGAGTGGTTGACGTATTAATGGGACATGACGTGCTGTCGGGAAGATCGGTCGAGGCGGGGGCGACGGGCTATGGACAAGCTAGCCTCGAGCGATACGGAAAATGGGGCCTCGCGCGATACGGAGAATGAGGCCTCGCGCGAGACGGAGATTGGGCTCCTTGCCGAGGCCTTCCGTGAGAGGCCTCGCGCGAGGCGGAAATTGTGTCAGGATGTCGAGACCTCCCGTGAGAGGCCTGAGGCGATAAGGAGAGCCGAGTAGGCTCGGACGGGGCTGGTTACGAGCCCATGGCTTACCCTCTAACTTTGCCGTTGATGGGATTTTAGTGCCTCTTTTGGTGTACGCTCGGGGTACCCCATTTTATGGTACCCGACAGTAGCCCCCCAGCCTCAGGGAGGGTGAGTGCATTCTCCCTGAGGGTTTATCGAGACTTGGTTTGCAGTCGCTCCCGTCGGGATTGTGTTTTATTTCTTGAGGTTTCGGTGGGTGCGCGCGAGCGCACCCGCCGGGTGTAGCCCCCGAGGCCCTGGAGGAGTGGAGTTACTCCTCCAGGGGCTTTTTTCGTTTTTGTGTTTGAGTGAGGAGTTTTTATCGTATTTGCTGAGCCCACAAGTGCGAGTTCGGGTCGCGGGGGTCTCGACGAGGTCGCAGGAAGAGCCCTCTAGCCTCCGCACGGAGCGAGAGGTACGTCAGGGGTTCCCCTGGCTTTTGGTACGACCCTCACGCTTCCTTTTTGCTCGGAAGGAGGGGTGGAATGTGCCAGGCTACCCTCGATGGGCATGAGCGTTGGCACTTCCGGTGAGCTGTTATCGGGTGAGTCCGAGTGGAGGCCCGTGCCCTGTTCGCTAGGGGACGGCTAGCGGTCCAGAGACACACTCCAAGAGTACCAGAGGGTTTCTCTAGTGGGTGCCGAGGCCGTTCGCTGGGCCTCGGTGGCTCGGTGCCTCCCTACGATGGGATCCCATTCGGAGACTTCCCTGCCGGTCTCGGACACGACTTAGGACGCCCCGAGCGATTGTTCGCCTAGGCCTCGGCCATTCGTAGGCTCGCCCCAAAGTCGTCCCTGACTCTGTTGCCCTGGGGCGGCTGTCGAAACCTCTGGGGGCCCAGCCTTCGAACCCCTAGACCGTAACGGGCTCGGTGCCCTTTATCGTATTTGTAAGGAAACTTCTAGCGCAGACTTAGATCGTTTGTCTTTGTCTAGGGTGCAGGAGGAGCCCCCGAGCCTCCGCCTGGAGCAAGAGGGCGGTCAGGGGTCCCCTGGCTTTTTTATTCGACCCTCACATGTCCTTTTCGTTCGGACGGAGGGTTTGTTTGCCGAGCCCATTTGGGTGCGAGCCGGAGCCGCTAGGTCTCGACAGGGTTGCAGGAAGAGCCTCCTAGCCTCTGCACGGGGCGAGAGGGCCGTCGGGAGCTCCCTGGCTTTTTATACGCCCCTCGCGCTTGAGGGTTTGTTTGCCGAGGCCCCTTTGGGCGCGAGCCTTGGTCATGGGGTCCCGGCGAGGTTGCAGGAAGGGCTCCCTAGCCTCCGCACGGAGCAGAGGGCCGTCAGGAGCTCCCCTGGCTTTTTGTACGACCCTCGCGCTTCCTTTTCGCTCGAAAGGAGGGGTTGTTTTGCCGAGCCCCCTCGAGTGCGAACCGGGGTCGCTAGGTCTCGGCAAGATTGCAGGAAGAGCCCCCTGGCCTCTGCACGCGGTGAGAGGTCCGTCGGGGGTTCCCCTAACTTTTTTGTACGACCCTCACGCTTCCTTTTCGCTCGGAAGGAGGGGTGGAATGTGCCAGGCTACCCTCGGTGGGCACGAGCGTTGGCACTTCCGGTGAGCTGTTATCGGGTAAGTCCGAGTGGAGGCCCGTGCCCTGTTCGCTAGGGGACGGCTAGCGGTCCAGAGACACACTCCAAGAGTACCAGAGGGTTTCTCTAGTGGGGGCCGAGGCCGTTCGCTGGGCCTCGGTGGCTCGGTGCCTCCCTTCGGTGGGATCCCATTCGGAGACTTCCCTGCCGGTCTCGGACACGACTTAGGGCGTCCCAAGCGTTTTGCTTGCTTGGGGCTTGGCCCCGTATAGGCTCGCTCGCGGTCGTCCCTGACTCTGTTGTCCTGGGGTGGCTGTCGAAACCCCTTGGGGCCCAGCCTTCGAACCCCTGGACCGTAATAGGCTCAGAGCCTGGTTCCTTGATCTAAAAGGAATAGGCCGGGGGGAATGTCTTCCCCATTGGCTCGGCAACGGGTGGCGCGCCTTTTGAGGCGGTTTCCTAGGGAGGCGAAATGACGCCTGCTGCCGTAGTGGCCGAGCGTGATGTGGTGGATGGGACGTAACTGTTCCCGCAATTAATGGGAAAGAAGTGGGCGCGTGGGCGGCAAAATCGGCTCATGGTTAACTGCGCCGGATCAGGGGGAAACTTCCCTGATTTCATCGCCCGTTCGTTTCGCCTTCCCCCTGCATAAATACTCGAAGAGTCTCGCCCCTCCTCACCTTACCTTGCCTGCGTTAGCTCTGCCTCCATCGAGCTGTCGCTAGAGCAGCGGGTGCCGGGAAGAAGAAGGGAGAAGAGCGAGCCAGGGAGAAAGCAAGAAAAAGCGAGAGCGTGGGAGAGAGAGAAAAACTCACCGCCGCATCTGATCCTTCCATCGCACTCATGGCCGGTGACATCGTTGTTGTCGAGGCGGACCCCTGGGATCCTTCCGATGTTACCGTGGAGACACTCCAGTCGCTCGTCGACGGCGGACTCCTTCGTCCGGTGATGTACCCCACCAGGGCGGAGTGGATTGCTCCGTACGGCGAGCCAGAGCCGAGGCCTCGTGACGGCTACGTCGTGAGCTTCGTCTCCTTTCACGAGCGCGGCCTCAGCGTCCCGGCGGATCGGTTCATGCAGGCGCTCCCGCACTACTATGGCGTGGAGCTCCACAACTTCAACCCCAACTCCATCGCACAGGCGGCTATCTTTGTTGCCGTCTGCGAGGGGTACTTGGGGATTGCTCCCCATTGGGAGTTGTGGCTCCATCTATTCTGGGCGGGGCACACCACTAAGCCGACGGGCACGTCGGGTACGAGGAAGGCGACGAGGGCCGGCGGCTGCACTCTCCAAGTGCGCTAGGACCGCCAGCACCTCTACATCTTGGCCCAGCTCGCGTCCTCCAATCGCCGGTGGTACACGAGCTGGTTCTACCTTCGTAACGATGACGGAGGACTTCCCCCCTACACTGGGCGGATTGTGGGGAGCTGCCCGGAGAGATGGAAGTACGGCGTACCGAAGGACGACCAGCCCAAGTTGCAGCCGCTTCTGGAGGGGCTGGAGAGGCTACGGGGTCATGGCCTTACCGTGGCTATGGTCGTGGCTGCCTTCCACCGCCAGAGGGTGCTGCCGCTGATGGCTCGGCAGTGGTGGCTGTTCGAGATGAAGCTGGGTGAGCCCATTGAGGGCATCCGGATGTCCTCCTCCGCCCTTTCCGACGAGGAAATTGTTCGTCGGGTGGGGGAGACGGTAGAGGCGAAGCTAAGGGGTGGCAACTTGACCCCCAACGCGATGCGACCGTCGTGGGGGTTCCTCTCGCTGGTAAGTCGTGTGTCGCTGTAGCCCCCGAGCCTCCTCAGTTTCCCCTTACCCCTTGTTCCCTTACGCGCGTTCGTCGATCCTGCAGGGGATGAAGGACGTGCGAGCCTCTCCGCCGCCCGTTCCCGAGGACGCGAGGCGGCGAGCGATCAATCGGGCGCACGCCGACACACAGAAGAAATGGAAAGACGCCAAGGCGGCGAAGCGCACCAAGAAAATCCTCGCGCGCGAGGAGCTGGATAAGCACCGCCGTCAACAAAGGAAGGATGGTCTCCCTTTGGAGGAATCCCCGTCGCCGTCGGTGTCGACGGAGGCGTCGGATGGGGATGATGAGGGCGAGGTGGGGCGAGGTCCCCTGGACCATCTCCCTGACGTAGTGGAGGTGGTGCCTAGGGCGTTGGCAAGCAGCCCGACACCCCCGGGAAGAGGAGGAGCTCACCCGGGACCGGCAATTGCCCGCTCTAGGGCCGAGGCTGACACGCCCGAGGCGCGAGCGTTGGGCAAATGCGCTGTCAGCCCGGTGGGCTCGGTGGCTGCGGTGGAACAAGTGGCGGTGGAGGCGACACCACCGCCCCTGTAGAGGACCGAGGGGGCGCCGGGGTCCGTTGAGGACCGACCGGCGCCGATGGACACGGAGGCGACGCCTCTACCGCCGCCGCCGCCTTTGCGAACGAGGGTCGCCGTGGCGAAGCGGTTGTCGCCCCGCTCGAGGTAGGTGTATTTTTGGTGGGGTCACAGTGCCTTCCGTTCGCTCTTCGGTCTCGTGCTGACCCTGTAGGTGATTTTTCCTTAGTCAGAAGCGGCCTGCGGACGAGCTTCCCTTGGTGCCCCTTAAGGTACTCAAGGCAAGCCCCAGCTCCTCTGCCCACTGGGTGGCGGAGGCGCAAGCCGCTATACAACGCGGCGCGGCGTCGGCGAGGGCCGACCCGAAGGAGCCGGCCACCCAAGGAGGGGCTGCCGAGGCGACCCCGACACAGACGGGGGAGGGAGTGCTTCCGCCCCGCGAGGGCGAGGCTCACGAGTCAGATGGGGCCGGGGTGCCCTTGGTTGCCGAGGCCCCCGGGGTCTTCGAGGCTGAGGCGACGGAGGCCGGGGCGCCCAAGACCGCTGAGACCGCAGAGGCGGCGGTCGGTGTTTCTGCGACCACCGAGGTCACGATGGCGGAGGCCGGAGCCCCCGAGACCGTCGAGGCCATAATTGCGGAGGCCGGAGCCCCCGAGATCGCCAAGGCCGACGTAATGGCGGCGAGGCCATCTGTCCAGGAGGCGGAGATGAAGGCGGCGGAGGCCTTGGCAGCGCCCTTGGTTCAGGGCCCGCCGTTGTTACGAGAGAGCGCCCGGGAGGCGGAGGTCTATCCGATCTCCTCCGACGATACTTCCCGGGCACGGGAGGTGGTCGACGCCGAGGAGACCGGCGCCGTGGAACAGTCGGCTCCGATCTAGGGCGAGGGAAGCTCGGCCCTCATGCGAGCGCGACCCGAGCCTCACGGGTGGGATCACCCACGGGTACTGTGGCGGAGCCGGGATGACCCTAAGGGGGAGCCTCTGTTCGCCCTTGAGGACGCAGCCGAGGGCAGGCGCTGGGGCACCTTCGAGCAATACCGCCAGCTGGCGGAGCGGTCGCTACGGACGGCGCTGTCCGTGGTGGCCGACGAACTGCCCGGAGTCGCCCAGGTTTGCGTTTTCCTTTCTTGCACGATGTTGTCTTTTTCTGAGTTTTGTTGCAATCAATGACCCCTGTTCTGCTTCCCTAGGAGCTCGAGACCTGGTCCCTTGGGAAGTCGGTCTTTCTCCAGCGGGAGAGGGACGTCTGGGACCAGCTCCAGCGGCAAAAGGGCCTGCTTGCGGGTGCCAACGAGCTCCTGGCGGCGCGGAGCGTGGAGGTGGAGGACCTCCGCCTTCGTTGTGCCGACGCGAAGGTCGAGGCAGCCACGGCCTAGGAGCAGCTTGCCCCTCTGGCGGCGCGGGTCAAGGAGTTGGAGGAGGAGCTCGCTCGCGCGGCCAGTGATCGGGATGCCTTCAGGGCTCGAGCCGTTGAAGCTACGGCCTCGACCACCGCTCTTGCGGGGCAGCTAGGGGCGGAGCAGAATGCGCACCAGCTGACGAAAGGTGCCTTGGATGAGGCCCTTGCTGCAGTTGAGGCCTCGCAAACCGAGGCTGTGGTTTGGAGGGGGACGGTCGAGGGTGAGTTTTAGTCCCCTCGTTTTGTTTTCTTTTCCTTATGTTCGTTCCCTAACTTCCTTGTGTGACGCAGAGCTGGCGAGTGAAGCTTCTAGGGCGGCCGAGGCTTCTCGGGTCGAGGCCCAGCGCTTGAAGGAGAAGGCCGAGGCTTCCCAGGCCGAGGCCTTGCGCTGGAAGGAGAAAGCCGAGGCCTGTCAGGTCGAGACCCGACACTGGGAGCTGAAGGCCAAGGGTGAGTTCCGTGGGCTTCCGCCCCTAATTTAGGTTGTTTTTTCCCTCGCTCAATCTCATTCCATTTTCCATGGTGCAGAGTCAGAGGCGGAGGTTACTCGGGCAGCCGAGGCTTCCAGCGCGGTGCAGACGGTGCTCGAGACCGAGATCGGGGAGCACGAGGCGCTGAAACGTGCCACCCTTTCCGCCTGCGAGGCCTTGGAGGTCGAAGGGGTTCAGTCAGGCAGCTCCCTTGGGAGCCGTTTGATCGCGCTGAGCAGCCAGATGCGCGAGCGGCTCCGAGGAGCGCTGCACACGGGTGTCAAGCGTGCGTTGGCCGTCATCTCCTCTCACTACATTGGCGTCGACCTCCCGGCCATCAGTGATGGCTATGTCCTACCTAATGATGATGAGGAGGCCGACGCGGCGGTCATGAAGCTGATGGAGGCGGCGGAAGGCCCTGGCATGGCGCTGGCGATGCTCTTTGAAGAGGAGGTGGTCCCTCCCCTACCATCTGCCGATGCTGGAGGCCCTGAGCCTTGACCTGGGCCCAAGGGGCTATGTAAAAATAGAGTAGGAATTATCTTTGTATCGTAACGCTTGTGGCTGTCGAGGCCTTTCTTTTTGAAGTATTTGTGTTTCTTAGTTGTTTTTCTCGTGTTTCCGAGCCTCCGCCCTTTGTTGCTTCTGACCAGATTTCTTTTGCAAAACGCCTCCTTGGAGCCTAAGCCGTCCCTTGGGTGAGAGGTAGTGAGGGAGTGCCATAGCCCGGAGGCGTAGGCCGTCTCGCGACTCTACCGGCCTCTTGCTTAGGAAACAGACTTTGGTCCGAGGGGTTTTTACAACCGATTCGTCAGAGCGTGCTAGAGACTTGGCGTAGGAATTTTTTCGAAAAACGACTGAAGAATGGTGCGTGGGACTTTGGGGGAGTCCCCCATCTAGCCCCCGAGGGAGGCTTGGTTCTGCCGAGGCAGAGCCGAGTCTCCCTTACCGTGTTATTGTATTGCCGAGACCCACGATGGGCTCGGGGGGGGGTTCTCGAAAAATTAGACCAACTAAAGAATGCTTTTTAATTGTATTATGAGAAACAATATATACAATGCTTGGAAATTTAAGGGTAAAAGCGACGTAGTTGTTCTATGTTCCAAGCGTTGGTGAAGATTTCGCCCTTCTCATTGGCCAGCTTGTAGGTCCCGGGCTTCAGTACTTGGGCGATGATGTATGGTCCTTCCCATGGCGGGGGCTAGATGGTTCAGGAGAAGGACTGCGGTCCTCTCCGCTGTCGTAGCGGCCACCCTGATGTGGATGGTAGCCTCGGGCGAGCCCCTCGCTGTCGTGGCGTCGTCGTCGGCCGACCACCTCGTGGTCACCCTACGCCTCACGTCGATTATCAAGGCGGTCATGGACCGGGGGGACCCTACCGATTGCCGGCACCCGAATGGGTTTGGGACGAACCGAGGCCTCCCTATCCTGCTGATGTGGTGCTGAGGGGAGGTCCGAGACGGCATCGCGCCGCCGGGAGGCGGAACTCTCGGCCTGCTGCACCACGGCGGTCTCGAGGAGATCCCGGAGCTCGCCGCGAACCCACCGTCCTTCCGTGGTGGAGGGCTCGGGCATCACACGCACTAGCATTGCCGCAGCCGCGACATTCTGGCTAGCGCGATTGAAGATTAGGGGACGATCGTCCCCCTCGTCATCATTGATGCGATGGTGCACGTCACCGCGGCCTTGCTGCTCCTACTCGAGAGTGCTTCGGAGCTGTTGCAGAAGGAGTCGATCTTGCTCGACCTTGGCTTGAAGCTCACGGAGTTGTTCTAGGTCCGGGCGCCGGAATTGTCCGAGGGCGAGGTTCTCGTTCCGTGCCGCCGGTGGGACAATACATGAAGGCGTAGCATCGCCCGTTCCCTGATGAAGCGGAGTGCGGTTATCTGCCCCCTCGTCCTCGTCGCCCGTGCTTGGCATCCCAAGCCCGACGTGGAAGCACTCACGAGTGGGATCGTAAGTACTTTCACCGTCGGAATCGGAGTAGCCAAAGCAATAGTCGCTAGCGGTCAGGAAGCGGCGCATGGTCTCGTGGTCGTGGATGTCGGAGAAATTCGCTCCAGCCCATGCCTCGTCCTCCTCCGAGGAGTCGGCGTGGGTGTGGGTCGACGCGGTGGTATCGAAGTTGAGAGCGAAGCGCTGGCGGCGCTCCGAGAGATCCGCGTGAGCGGAAGCGTAGGCGTAAGCATAAGATGCGGCGGCATTTCTCAACCCGAAGGGGTATGGAGATAGTGTCGTCGCCGAGCTCTGTTCTGCCGGAGTGAGCTCCTCAAGGATTGGTGGAGCGGCGTCGTCAGGTGCCACCAGCGTTTTTCCCTTGTCCATGCTCAGGCTAGACAGATCCCCAACCAGGGACCCTGCGCCAACAGCTGGTCGTGGGGTGCCGGCAGAGAGCGGCGAGTCGCCCTGGGTTTGTGTGGCATCGGGACGATCTTGCTCGCGTCGTGCCTAGCGAGCGCGGCGAGAACGGCCGCCCGGGCGTCGCCTGTGCCTGGGCTGCCGATGCGTGACGTCGTCATTGGCAGGCGGGGCTCGGGGTGTGAGAAGTACCATGTCGTACTCGTGCCCTAGAGACATGAACTCTAGGCTCCCAAACTACACCACCGTGCCGAGACGCAGTGGTCGTACGGGGTCTGCCATCCGGAACCTGTTGGGATGATGAAGCTGACACGCAGAGGCCCCTACCTGGCGCACCAACAGTCGGTGTTTCGGACCGGGAGGTCCTCAACCAACTAGTGAATTTATCCTGCGTGTTCCCGATTCCAGATGGTGATGCAAAGAGACACAAGGTTTATACTAGTTCGGGCAATTCGAGCCCTACGTCCAGTCTGGGAGATCGATCTTGTATTCCTTGCACCGAAATGCTTGTAGTAGGGGGTTACAAGCTAGGTGAGAGAGGGAGCCGGTCCCAGGTCTCGGCGAGGTGTGATGTGGGCTGCTTGAGACGTTGCTCTCAGGCAGCAGGGAAATGTGTGTGTTACTGGGCGTTGTTCTTTGTGAGTGCCTGTCTCCCTAGAAATAGCCCAAGCCCTTCCCTTTTATAGTTTGAAGGGAGGACAAGGGTAGTACACGAGCTAACTATACGGCGTCGTGTAAACAGAGACGGCGTGTCCGAGCCCTGTGGCCTGTTCCTGTGGCGGCGTGGTCGTCGGAGTGGCCCGTCCTTGGAGCACTGGGGCGGCGTGCTGGTCACATCCGATCCTGTGCATCATGGGAGCTCCAGGGCTACCTCGGAGTGGGTGCGGCGGTCAGCGTGCGAGTCGCTGTGGACTGACTATGCACGAGGCCGAGGCTCGGTCGGTGCCGAGGCTGCACCGCAGTGGGGGGTCTCGGCAGACACGAATCCCGAGATAGCCGAGACCCTGGTGCATAGTGCCGAGGCCCGGAGAGAGCGGTTGATCTGGTGTGCTGGCTCGGAGGCGGTGATGACCCGGGCCAGGCTGTCCATGCCGTGTTGTTTTCGAGGCGGGGATCGCGGGGCACAGTGTAGTGCGGGCGTTGATTGTGGGCACAGCGTCAGAATACAGTGACCGGTAATCCCCGCCGTGCCCTGTCTCAGCTGGTATGGCGCTGATGCGACCTCACGTCCCGTCGGCCATTCCGCAGTGTCGAGCCGTCG
Source organism: Miscanthus floridulus (assembly GCF_019320115.1). Taxonomy (NCBI): domain Eukaryota; kingdom Viridiplantae; phylum Streptophyta; class Magnoliopsida; order Poales; family Poaceae; genus Miscanthus; species Miscanthus floridulus. The sequence continues at coordinate 26,033,176 of NC_089588.1, read as the reverse complement.
TCCGGCTGAGATTGCGGGAGTGGTTGACGTATTAATGGGACATGACGTGCTGTCGGGAAGATCGGTCGAGGCGGGGGCGACGGGCTATGGACAAGCCGGCCTCGAGCGATACGGAAAATGGGGCCTCGCGCGATACGGAGAATGAGGTCTCGCGCGAGACGGAGATTGGGCTCCTTGCCGAGGCCTTCCGTGAGAGGCCTGAGGCGATGCGGAGAGCCGGGTAGGCTCGGACGGGGCTGGTTACGAGCCCATGGCTTACCCTCTAACTTTGCCGTTGATGGGATTTTAGTGCCTCTTTTGGTGTACGCTCGGGGTACCCCATTTTATGGTACCCGACAGTATCCTTCTCAACTATCATTATTGAACCAATCAGCAAAAAGAAAGGTATGCTTCCATGAAAGTGAAAGACACTTCCATAAAAAATGAAGACCTGTCACTGCACATTTTTATAAGTTATCTTTAGCTAATGCACTGAATACTATAATCACCAAAAGCAACCCTTGCTAAAATTCTTGAATCATACTACCATAGCAAATAAAATTACTCACACATACCACATACACACAGAAAAGTAATCTTTCACGACCTAGCAGCTGCAAGCGTGGCTTGTCCCAAGCCCCAACCGTGGATCAGGTTTTTGCAGCATTTTACAACAGTACTTTAATTTTAAAGTTTAAAGCCCTTACTGCATCCTATGTTTGTAAAATCCAAAGGCTGGGAATTCCTTATAACAAATTAAAAAGGGTCTAAAGTAACAATATAACATTAAATTGTGCCTTTACAGAATTATCCCTCTAGACTTTCGCAAATGTACACCAATACTTCAGGATATTTTCCCATTTTGTTAACGAACATCAGCTAGTAAAATACACAATTTAACTGTGATTTCAGGATAGCAAACATTTCTAGCCCACACACTTACCCACTAATTCCTGAATGCTTACACACGATAACAAAATCATATAGGTTGCAAAAGATTTTAGATGACGAACATAATATGTCGAACCTCGCTTAAACGGATCAGGCCTGAACTCAAATTCTTCATCTTCCCATTCTTCGTCGTCGTCCTTATCCTCCTCCATTTGGAAGTTGCGTGCCACATTAGCAAGCTTATCACTTAATCCATCGTGCAAAGAATCAAAACCACCCATCGACCCTGAGCTGCTCCTGTTGCCAGATGTGGCAAACCCAGGGACTGCTGGTAATTAGAGACTAACTGAATATTGCAAATTCATGAGAGTATAAGCACATAAGCAATTAGTAGTAATGTCGAATCAAAGGGCTCAATCAATGATGCACAGATCAGTAGATCACGCAGATCCAGGAGATGTAGGAGACGAAGGTGGGGGCGAGGACGGTGGTGGTGGGGGGGCGAGGACGGCGGCAGCGGTGGACACGAGGAAGAAGTCGACAGAGGTGGAGCCGGATCAGGTCTTCGGGCGCTCCGGGCGCCGGGGACCACGCCATGGTGAAGGGGAAATGCGAGCACGACAGCAGGGGAGGGGGTGGAATTGGAGATGAATGGGCAGACCTATGCACACACTAACAGCCACCAGAGCGGCGCCGTTGTCAAACTCGCCTCTGTCGCCACCTTCATCACCTCCTCCTTCACGCAAGGCTCCAATCCCATGGCACCTGGCATCCTGTGGAGCCGGATCTCTGCGGAGACCCTGTAATGTCAGGCCGCAACTGCCGCCGCCCTGCCTTCGCCCTCACCCTCATCCCACCCTCGGCGGACGGATGGACGGCGGCAGAGACAGAGACGGAGAATGAACTCATGAACAAAATATTCATCTAACTATACTACTTATTATCCACACCAACTATACTACTCGAAATATTATGATTTTATTATGAATTTATCGTTTTACCCTTGTTACATAAAAGAATTTCAAAAAAAGGAATTATCACTCTCTTTTTTTGGGAGCATAATCCCCTCAATTTTGGAGGCATCGGGAGGCATTATGGTGCATATGGGCCCAACATCCATAGGCACACCTTATCGCCTCCCGACGCCTGCTCATATAGGTGTCTCGAAGACTCTGTCTTCCTAGCCGTCGAATCGCTCGTCGTGAGTCGTTAAAATTCCCCTCAACCACAGTAAAAAAATTCCTTTAATATTAGGTATGGAATTAGGATTTATTTTCTCGTAACTCAGAATTGGAGGAATCTATTTAAATTAGTATTCGTAGTTATCCTGATTACCTCATGCTGCGCATATATTGTCATATAAAATAGAAGTACTGTAGATGCACGAACAAAGAAATTTTTTATATTCATGGAGCTAGTTAGGTAGGATCAGACCAAAAAAATAGGAGACAAATTTAGCTCTTTAATATTAGCTATAGATAATGATACTAATAAAGTATTTAAAATTATATGAATAGCCCATGACATACCATGGTTATGTATGTTGCATTGTTACTTTATTTATGTTTAGATATCTTCTTCTACACCTAAAAAAATGTAAGGGTATTGTCTGCACCCCCGCCCTGCTGACCCCGCGCCGCCACGCGTCCGAACCGACTTCCACGCCCAGCTCACGAGTCGCCTCGCGCGTCCGAATCATCAATGCGGAGCCATCGCCATGCTGGCCCCTACGCTCCGAACGCTTGCCCCGCTTCGCCCGATCAGAAAAAAAAACCCGCACCAGTTCCCTGCATTCGGTCGAAACCTGCACCTGTGCATAGGGCTGGGCATTCGGTTCTCAGTTTGGTTCCTCGGTTTTTTAAGAAATTCGGTTTTTAGAAAATAGGAACCGATCGTTTCAAAAAAAATTCGGAACCGACAATTTCGGTTCTCGGTTATTTTAGTTCGGTTCCGGTTCTAACTGAACTTTTTCAAAAGAGGTCAAGACAATAATAAATATACGTGTTCTAACGCAAATTTATGCAACACTATATCCATTTTTAATAATGATAATTTATAAGAGAACAATAGCAATATAATAAGACAAATATACAACAGTTCAAATATGAAACACCACACATAAACCAAACATAATCTTACAAAATACAAGTAAGTGAAGTATAATTCATGTAATTTGGTTCTTTCAGTTAATTCGGTTAATCGAGAGTAGGAACCAAATTTTCTTTGGTTATTTCGGTTGCTCAATGTCAGGAACCGAATAAGGAACCGAATTTTTCGGTTTTGGTTTCGGTTCTTTCTGTTTGGTTTTTCGGTGTCGGTTAATTTTGCCCAGGCCTACCTTTGCATGCCGCGTGCATGAGGCAGGGCCAGGCGGCCAGCGGCTACCCCGGGCCTGTGCGCATGCCGCACATGGCGCCTAGCGGGCCCAGGCTGCCGTCCAATGGCGCACGTGGGCAGGAAAAGGCCCAGCCCGCTCAAGGCCAACGCGTGGCACAGGTCTACGATGCAGCACACACGGAAGTGGAAGTTGCGAGTACAAAATTTAGTACTCTACTAAACAGATCATTACAACCATGACACCCTACGAATAAAGAAAAACCTCTCTCTTGTAAACAGGACGCCACGAGGTGGAACCGGCCAGAGGGGAAGATGACCTGTTCAGTTGGTGCTCATACGTATTGTATACGATCGTAAATTATTACTACTGACTGATTTGGTGTGAGAGAAAAATACTATTCTGACTGAAAATTTACAATAGTTTAGGCTGGAGGTCGTTCACCGCCAGCACACTCAAGTTGTACGACACTAAGGACGGCGGTGTCAGAGCCCGGGAACGGTGCCGACGAGCGGACAACGGCAGGGGAGGCGCCCATTGTGGTGACGTTGACGACGCCAAGGCATGGTCTAGAACAGTGTGGTCACGAGCTCTTCGGAGGTGGGGCGAGCGGAAGGAATGAATATTTTTATTTCGCTTTCATCGGTACAACGTCTTTTTTTTTTCTAATGCTGGGTGTTTTAGATATCATCATTATTTTACATCAGGATGTATATTTGAGCTCTTTGGCATAGTTGTAGTCCCCACGTCTACAACCTTTAAATTGACTATCATATATGCACGACTTTCGGATATTGATTAACTGCTTTGACGAGCTGTCACCGCCGTCGAACGGTGCAGCATCGTCGGATCTGTTTGGCTGGTATTAAAGTCGACTGATAAGTCGGCTGAAGCTGATTTGTTGTAAGAGAAAAATACTGTAGATTTTAGCTCAAGCGAACAAGCCCTTCATGCCTTCATCGCCGCCGTAGTATGTTCATCTAAGCAGCAAGTCATGTGCCTCGCCGTAGACATGCGCAAAATTTCATAACACCGTGCAACGCGTTAACTAAAAAGATCATTACAACACCACACCTCGCCTGACCTGCTTAGTCTGTACTGCCGGTCACCTCGTGCTCCGCAGCCTGAAAAGAAGGCACAATGCCCACTTGATTGGAATCCTACAGCAAGAGAACGTCGCCTGAATGTAGAGAAGAAACAGGCACCTGTTTACTCTATTTATATTTGCAGTCTGCCATGAGTCCACAACATTAGCAGCGTGAAAGAAAGAACCTAAACCAAAATAGTACTTGTACTGAAGTAAAGGTAAACGAATGCAAACAGCTGGTGGAGCTTAATGAAAGCAGAGTCTCAACAAATAGTGAAAACAGAGCAAGTCTTGTTTTGTGCTTAGGTACAGATGCAGATCAACGAATGGCCAAAATGACATGCATAACAGGCATAACATGCAGAATCAATCAAAGATATGAAAATAGTCCTAGATGGGTTGGTCCTATTTGGTTGATGGGTTACTACTAAGGTAATCATTATTATGTCAATTTGAAGTAAGGATCGGATAGAGAGATTCCATCCATAGGGTATGGCTCTACAGGTTAGGCTAAGGCGGTATGGTGATCTGGTGGAAAACCAGACCACATTATTAGGTTCACTATTATGTGAATTTGAAAGAGAAAGCCTGACCAAGTCAACATAGATGGCTTGTCTAACCTCTACAGGTCCACCGAGGTTTTGGCAAGGTTAACTAGGTGGGCTAGGTTATGGCTAGGGTTAGTGGCATATACGCACATGCATATGTATATACCCAGGATTAAGTAGAATTGAGTACTTAGGTCGCTAGGGTTAGCCATACATAGACGTATACTCGGGTGTATAGGTATCTTATACTCGGGCATATCGATGTATGCATATATATAGGTTATTATTTTTGGTGATTGGGTGCGGATATATTCGAGTAGGTGTTATGGTGCTCATACGCGAATGTAAGTATAATGTTAGCTACTAGTATGGTGATGGGTACTACTATAGTTGGGATTAAATTAAATATAGGAAGGGAAAATAATCAAACTAGAATTTAAATGGGCACCACTAATAGAGCAATGGATATGAATAACTAGAGCTTGATTTGAGATGATTTCTGGTGGGAGAATCAAGGGTTTGGATTTAAGATGAAGAAGTTATGATTTATCAAAGATTTATTATGAAAAGATATGTGGAATATATTTGGGAAATTTATTCTGGAAATTAAGATAATGAACATGGGATAAAAGGGCTTGGGTAGGTTCTGGGGTGAACCTAGTTTTTTTAGAAATTTTCTGGGAATTTTTTTGGAATAGGAAAGGCTTACTTTTAATCTCCTGTGTACGTTTCCCGGGTGCACCTAGCGTTTTCCTTCCAGCTTAGACTGACGCGTGGGTCATGGCTGGTGGGCGCTATCTGTTGTACTATGCTGTGAGCCGGGTGTACACAATGTGCTGTGGACCGTGTGCTCTCTCTCCAGATCTACGTGAACCGCGTTCACAGAAGAGGAAGGGGAGAAGTGGTGGGTTGGAGACATGGAGTGGCTGCCCCGTGGGTCCTGAGGAGGCGACGTGGCGTGATCCCATAGGCCGAGCGACATGGCCTGGGGTGGCCTCAGATCCCCTTTGGCTCAGCGATAGGAGGAAGAGAGCACAGCGACGGTAGGAGAGAGAGAGCAGAGGGAGCTTGGCTGGCGGCGGCTTGACTCCGGCGTAGGCAGCTCCGAGAGGGGAAAGGGAAGGGAGTAGGCGGGCGAGCAAAGCGGCAGCTCACGACAAGAGCAGAGGCGCAGGGCGAGCGAGAGAGGCAAGCATGGCGAAGAGTTAGGGCAAGGCTGCGGGTGGCAGTGCGCGGGCTGGCCTGAGGGGCTGTGCCGGCGGCAGCCACGCCCGGCGTGGGAACGAGCGGGAGGGATAAGCAGGGAAGAGATCAAGAGGGGGGCGCGGCGGAGGGAGATGGAGCAGCGAGGGAGGCACGGCGGTGGTCGGGCTCTGCTCGTCCTCGAAGCGTCAGGGTGAGGCGGGCGGTTCCCTCCGTCGCTCCGTGCTCAGCAGCAGGGAGAAGAAGGGCTGGGAGAGGGGAAGAGTAGAGCACGGCAGAAGGGGGTTGGTTGCCCGAGCTCGATGGGAGCGAGGATGGCGAGCTCGCCCGCCATGGCTGGCTTTTATAGCCGAGTCCGGCTAACAGTAAGGCGATGGCCAGGAGAAATATCTCCGGCGATAGCGGGTGGTGAGCTGTCGTTCCTATCCATCCGCGCCGGCGCGCTCGGGCGGAAAATTAGAACGGGGAAGGAACGGCGGATGACGACAGCGGAGGAAGGCGGTTGGCACAGTGAGGTCGTTGACCTACTGGAGAAGAAGGAGATGACAGCCGGGGTCCACAGGTCGGTGAAAGAAATGGATAGGAGGAGGGAGAAGGGGAGGTGGGCCGAGGTTGCAGGCCAGACAGGAGAGAGGAGAAAGGATTGGGTCCGTGGGGCTTTTCTATTTATGAAATCCTTTCTCTATTTCCCAGAAATAACTAGGGCACACATGAATTGATTTCGAAATTAAATTTTAAGGAGATCTACAATGCGAAGGGTTTGGCAATTCAAGGGAGAGGTCAAGGAAATTATTTGGATGGAGAATGTCAGGGGGAAATTAGAAGGGAAAGTGTCAAGGACAAATTTGGAAAATGCCAAGGTGAATTAATTGGTGCAAAAATAAATTCTAGGGCAACAATCATGCAAGCATTCAAACAAACATACAAACGTTCCAAGCACAAATACAATTAAATCCTACGAGACACAAAATATATATGGTGGATTTTTAATGCAAGGTTTTGGAAAAATATTTTTAAAATGGTTTTGCGGAAAATAATTTTACGGTTCTATATAAAATAAATAATCCAAATTTTAATTTGTTGTAGAATTTTAGAAAGTTCAAATTTTTAGTGGATTTTTAATATGAAGCGAAACACAGGGTGTTACAGATGGCATCACCCAACTTGGGAGTTACTGACCAAAATACCCATCGATGTTAAGGTTTTCTAAGCCAAGCGGACGGCAGAGCTCATAAAAAACCTCCTCGATTTGTCTCTTTTCTTTCTTTGAGATCCCTTCTTCCTCTTTTACCAACAGGCCATCATCTCCAAGTCTACTGGTGCAATCCAGTGAAAGATATCTTAGGCGATTCTTTTCACCGAGTCTGACCTTTATAGCAGATGAGGAAGAAGCTACATTCTCCAAGAAAAAGATAGCAAGTTCTGTCAGCTGGGAGAGTGGCCCTAGTTCTTGCAAACTACAGTGTTCAGAATCCATGAGGTCTGGAAATCCATATAATTTCCTCAAAGAAGTTAGACCACAAAAATCCCTAGTTATAACACTTATATTTGTCCCGTCAAGTCTAAGAAACCCCCACCCAAGTCTTGTAGCAATCCAATGCTACACGGAAGCTTAGCCAAACTCAGACAACTAGAATGTACTGCAAGAATTTCAACTTAATGTCTTCTGGTAACTTAGATGTATCACTGTTTTGTATTGACAAATACCTCGAATGTTTGAGCTGATACAAAGATTCTCCTAGTGCATCAAAATTTACACAGTCCAAATGCAGTGTTCAAAGACTTGAAAAACATAGAAATGAATCACCTGGCTTGATCTTAATATTACCAACTAAAATCAGTGTTCTCAGTGATATTTGTGTTTGTAGAGAACACCACTCCAAATCATGTTGTTCCGATCCATTGTTTTGCAGAGATAATTGATTAAACTTTTCTGATTTAAGTTTGTCAATAACAAATTTACTGTTGTGAGCTATGAGTGCTTCATCTCCTAACATGTTCTGAGAAAATGATCGGAACAACATCATGCATGTTGCAAACCATTTGATCAACATATCTTATATTTGGCTCAATAAGGTTCCGCTGTATTAACTCATCATAGTATTCCCTTCCTATGTCTTCTAAGTCACGTGAAGTTCCATGAACAAATCCTTCACTAATCCACATGCCAACAATGTCATCAACCGAAAACAATGTGCCCCTAGAAGGAGGGAATAGTGCAAAAAGCAAGGCTTCAAAAACGGCCGTAGATCTTCATAGCCAAGATATACTGCATAATTTTGCTCTTTAGGCATTTGTGATACTGACCATAGAGAATCATCTAACACCTTTTGCCAGTCGATTCGTCTTATCCTTTTCTGACACACGAGACCTCCCATTACTTTGACCCCAAGAGGTAAACCATCACATTTTTCTACAAGTCTCATTCCAATATTGTCAGTACAGAAAGTGACCAACTAGTGAATATTTGTAGTTTTGCTGTACGTTGTGATCGGAGGTGGCCTAGCACTCAATGACACCGGGTTTATACTGGTTCAGGCAACGTGCCCTACGTCCAGTGTGGCTCGGTCGGCGACTTTATTCCTGAGCCCAGGTGCTCGAAGTCTGTAGTGGGGTTACAAACGAGAGGGAGAAAGATGGGGTGTACCAGAGGTCCAGTCGGGTCTGACCGGAAGGGCCGAGAGCGACATGAACTCCGCTACGAGCTAAGTGTTCAGGCGTGTGCCTGAGGTCCGAACCTGGCGGTTCTGTGGTTGTGAGCTAGAAGACTTGAATCAGCTTGGGTTAACTGCCTGTGTTGGAGGGAGCGCATCCCCTTTTATAGAAGAAGGGGATGGCTTTAAATGTGAGAGGGAGAGAGTACGGACGCTACTAAGCCTTGTTGCCCACGCCGGTGAGGACAGGATAATGGTAGGCGCCCACAACACTGTTGATGTTACTGTAGAATGTCAGGTGTATGTGGGAGGTTGTGCTGTTTTCTTCAGGTCTGGTAGACGTCGGTACCTATAAAATACTGTTTGATGCCTGGAGGCATGTGAGAAGTCTCACCACGTTCAATCGGTATGGTAAATCCCGGCACCCACAATGCTGTCGGTGCCCAGAGGCACATGGGGGATTTTACCGTACGGGAGTTTCGTAGGCGCCACAATACTGTAGAGGTAAATGTTGGCGCCTACAACACTATTTGTGTCAGGTGGCTGTAGAGTACTGTTCCTGCAGGTGTTCAGGGTATGGTCCCCGGTATCGTGGTTTGACTTGTGCGCCCGTGCTTACTTTCTCCGTTCGTCCCCTCGTCCCTTCCGAGCGGGCGTCCCCGGTCGAGTGGCCCCAATCGGAGAGGGTGGTGAGCTGGGCTCCTATGAACCCCGGTCGGAGACGTGGGGTCGGAGTCGGAGGAAGTGTCCGGGTCAGGCCCTCCGATCGGAGAGGCCGTTCGGAGGCGGGTGGAGCCTGAAGCTAGCGCTTCGGTCGGAGAGGTGGGCCAAAGGCGGCTGGTGCCCGAAGCGAGTGCTCCGATCGGATAGGTGGGCCGAAGTAGCCATCGAGCAGGCGCCGTCTTTCTTTGGCCAGACCCTCCGTTCGGCGACCGGGCTGTCCTTCCAGGCTGTTGTGTTTTAGACTCTTGGGCTGGCCCATGAGTTTACATGTTGCTTGCTTGGGCCGGGCCTTGGCATGGAAACCGGTCCCCGAGGGACACTGGGTTTATGAACCCGATAGGAGCCCCCGAGCCCCTAGGCGATTCGGGTAGAATCGTCCGGGGAATTTTTGTCTTGCCGACGGGTGCGTGTGAGCGCACCCGTGGGTGTAGCCCTCGAGCCCCCGGGCGGTTCGGGCCGAACCGGTTGGGGGGTTTTTCTGAGTTTGTCAGCAGGAGAGGTTTTTGTTCTATCGGCGGGTGCGCGCGAGCGCACCCACGGGTGTAGCCCCCGAGCCCCCGGGCGGTTCGGGAAGAACCGTCTGGGGGGTGTTGTTTCAGCGGGCGTGTGTGCGTCTTTTTAGTCTGAGACGGAATTTTGTTAACCGCGGCATCGTTGTGCAGCCGAGGCGTTTTTAGGCACAGGGATTTGGTTTTAAGACGGAATTTTACTAATCCTGGCGTCGATGCGCGCCGTCGGATCGGGTGAGTGGGAGTCGTGAACGGACCCTGGCGTCGGTGCGCGCCGTGGTATCAGGATACTTCGGTTCGGATGCGACAGAGCCCACTGATCTTTGGCATCGATGCACGCCGTGGGATCGGGCGAGGCGGAGTCACGAATGGACCCAGGCGTCGGTGCATGCGGTGGATCGAGATAGTTTAGCTCGGATGCGACAAAGCTCACTGATCTTTGGCGTCGATGCGCGCCGTGGGATCAAGCGAGGTGGAGTCACGAATGGACCTATGCGTCGGTGCGCACCGTGGATCGAGAGAGTTAGTTCGGATGCGATAGAGCTCACTGATCTTTGGCGTCGATGCACGCCATGGGATCGAGCGAGGCGGAGTCGCAAATGGACCCAGGCGTCGGTGCGCGCCGTGGATCGAGATAGTTAGTTTAGTTAGTTCAGGAATCGGACGAGCCGGAGCTCGTGGATCCCGATGTCACGAGTTCGGAGTCGCGGTCCCAGGAGCCATAGCCAGAGGTCGTAGATCCTATCAACGCAAGTTCAGGGTCGAGGTCCTAAGAGGCATAGCCGGATGTCGTAGATCCTGTCTACGCGAGTTCGGGGTCGCGGTCCCAAGAGCCGTAGCCGGATGTCGTAGATCCTATTGACGTGAGTTCGGGGTCGCAGTCCCAAGAGCCGTAGCCGGATGTCGTAGATCCTGTCGACACGAGTTCAGGGTCGCGGTCCCAAGCGTAGTTAGTTAGTTAGTTAAAGATCAGACGAGGCAGAGCTCGCGGATCCTAGCGTCGGTGCACGCCGTGGGACCAAGCGAGTCGGAGTCGTGGATCTGGCGAGTTCGGGGTCGCTGACCTTGGCGTTTGTCTTGAGCCCCCGAGCCCTGTCGGGCGTTCGTAGGGTCGATGTGAGTTGTGTGCGTTACCCCATCCTCGGTTCCTCACAACCGGAGGGGCTGAGTTTCATCGTCTGTCCCGATCGCTCGGGCTCGAAGACTAGCTCGGTTAGTTCGCTAACAGGTGTGATCGAATGGAATCCGGGTCCGTCGTTCGTGATGGGGTTGGCATAGCCCTCTTGTGACATTCCACTACTCCTTTACCTGCAACCCGGTAGATGCCTAGGTCGTTCCGGAGACCGACCCGGGTGGCCTAATGGCCTCCCCTCGATGGAGATTCTGTGGGCCTGGCGAGAGGTTCAGGATCGAATGAGAAGGTTGAGATGACCCGGTCTGCCATACCAGGCAAGGGCCGCACGGGGCTCATCTGCGGTTTTCTCCCCTAGCTCTGTTGGTTGCCCATATCGAATGAGGCAACCGCCGCTTCGTGACGCAACACGGAGCGTTCTGGTGCATTTCGCTGCACGTGCGATGCTTAGTTCCTGAGCCCCCGGGTGGTTCAGGGCCCGAATCGTTCGGGAGGCGCGTGCGTATGGAATGAATGCGCGTATGGATGTATGAAATGATTATAAAGAAAGAGAGGGGGTTTTGGTAGTGTTTACCTTGACGACTGGAGTGACGGGGTTCGGAGAGCTTCAGTTGGAAACGTCCGACCGGGACCCGTGCTCGTCATTCATGACGGAGCCGGCATGGCCTACATGGGGTGTCCCTTCGCTTCCTACCTGTGTCTCGGCATTTACTCTGAGTGATTCGATCGACTCAGGGGATCGGTTGATCTCTCCTAGCGGAGATTTCATTTTTTGGTCTCCCTAGGTCTGTCCTAGGGAAGTGGGGGAGCTGCCTGCGTGTGGTGGCGCTGCGGTTTTCGTGCTCGGTCATGTGATAGTTGTGGGCCATACCTAGGCCACGTTTCGTCTTGCCAGGCGGCGTTCTGTCTGACCCGGCGTTGCTTCGTCGGTCAGTGCACGTCCCATCGTTTCCCATCCGTATTGAATGGGGGTAGGTGGAGAGTTTTTGTGCTCTGATCGTTTACCTTTCTTCTTTAAATAGGGGGAGGAAGAGGGCTTTCCGTAGCAGTCTTTGGCCTGTTCTCCAACTATTGTCTCTCTTCCTTCTCCTTTATCACCGAGAGTGCCTGTATGCCGCGACGGTTCCTAAGTGAGAGAGAGAGGGTGAGCGAGGGGGAGGACTTACATATCCTTTTGTGAACCTAGAGCGCGATGTTGGATGGAGCCATGCGCGGATTTTCTCCGGTGGATTTTCATTGGGCGAGCTTTGTCGGAGGGGAGGTCGCTCAGGATTGTGTCGGCGGAGGGTTCTGTGCCTGCAACTGCTCAAGTCGGCTAGTTCATAAAGTTTAATAGGATTTCTTCCAGCCATGGTGGCCATACCTTGGTAGCAGCGCCCCTACCCAGGAGCTGCCTAGACTGCATGAGAAGGTCAGGAGCTCCATGTTCTTCTGCTGAGCATCTATGGGTGCGACGCCCTTGAGGTACTCGTTGCGTCTCGCCAAAGTCGAAGGAGTGGAGCCAAGCGATTCCTGGCGTTCAGGCGATGTTGTCGAGTAGCCACAGTAGTATTTGTAGTAGAAAATGTAATAGTTAAGTTTTGCGGGTAAGTCCCCGTGTGAATAGTTTCTTTGTATCAATGAATACAACCGTACTGCCCCTGTGACGGAACCACGATATCCGTTTCCTTGTTTTTATCATAGCATAACATTCGTTTTTATCCTTTCTCTCTCGTACCTGCCCGTTTGTCCCATAGGGTGTGACCTTGGGTGCCCAGGGCGTGGCCCGCGAGGCTCGGCTGCTTGTATCCATAAGGAAAGGCGGGGTGCATTCGGTTGGGAGTAAGAACAAAGTTACGTAGGGTAAGCTAAGGAATGGAATGTGTTCCCATTCGGGGAGGAAGTTGTATAACATGTGATAGTAGAAAGAAAGAGGTAATATTCAATATTGTACACTTATGGAGCCCCCGAGCGACCCGGGTCGAAAGTTGTTCGGGCGAGGGCGCTCTTACAGGAGCGTGTGTTTAACAAAAAGTGGTTAGACCAAATTTAGGGAAAAAACGACGTAGCTGTTCAATGTTCCAAGTGTTATTGAGAACATTGCCGTTGTTGTCCTCCAGTCGGTAGGTGCCCGATCGGATTATAGGGTCCTTCCTAGGGTGGAGAGAGCTTGTGTTTTTCCTTCATCGATTGGGTCCTTCGGAGCACGAGATCGCCGACTTCGAGTATCCTTCCTATGATCTTCCTTTCGTGGTACCTGCGGAGGGTTTGTTGATAGCGAGCGGAGAGGATGACGGTCGTCTCTCGGGCCTCTTCGAGCAGATCGACTATGTCTTGTTGAGCCTCAGTGGCTCGGTCACGGTCGAAAGCCTTCACTCTTGGTGTGTCGTGGTCGAGGTCAGAGGGCAACACTGCCTCTGCTCCATAGGCCAGGAAGAAAGGTGTGAATCCTGTGGATTGGTTTGGGGTCGTTCTTAGGCTCCAGAGGATCACTAGGACCTCTGCAACCCATCGCCCAGCATGTTTGTTGAGTCGGTCAAAGATGCGCGTCTTGAGTCCTTGGAGGACCATGCCATTGGCACGTTCGACCTAGCCGTTGGTTCGTGGATGTCCGACCGAAGCCCAGTCGATCCTGATGCCGTATCCATCGCTAAAGTCTAGGAACTTTTTCCTGGTGAAGTTAGTTCCGTGGTCAGTGATGATACAGTTAGGAACGCCGAACCGGTAGATGATGTCGAGGAAGAATTTAACCGCCTCTTTCGAGCGGAGATTGGTGATGGGCTTGGCCTCTATCCACTTGGTAAACTTGTCGACTGCTATGAGTAGGTGAGTGAAACCGCCTAGGCCTTTTTTGAGGGGTCCTACCATGTCGAGGCCCCAAACCACGAATGGCTAGGTGATTGGGATGGTTTGGAGCTCTTGTGCTGACAAATGAGTTTGCTGAGTGTAGAACTGGCATCCTTCGCACCTGTGGACGACCTCCTCTGCATCTTGTAGCGTGGTGGGCCAGTAAAAACCTTGGCGAAAGGTTTTTCCGACCAGAGATCTTGGGGCCGCGTGATGTCCACAGATCCCGACATGGACCTCGAGGAGGATCTGCTTCCCCCGACTAGCGGGGACGCACTTCATGAGTACCCCTGATGGACTCCATTTGTAGAGTTCGTTACCGAGCATGATGAAGGTCTTGGTGCGTCGAGCGATTCATCGGGCTTCAATTCTTTCAGGTGGGAGAACCTCCTCGAGGAGGTAGGCAAGTAGCGGCACTTGCTAGTCGGTTTGATCGAGTACCAATATGGCGACGTTCGCTGGCGACGTCGTCATAGAGGTACTGGGATCGGAGCCCCCGAGCGTCGGCGAGGCGTTGGGGTTGGAGCCCCCGAGTGTCGACTGGGCGTCGGGGTCGGAGCCCCCGAGCGCTGGCTGGCCGTCGAGGTGTGTCTGGGTCGGACCTTCTAGGATGCGGGCGGACGGCTCGTGGACGTTGTTGATGAAGACCCCAACCGGGGATGGATCCCGCCTGGCGGCCAGTTTTGCGAGGAAATCGGCGGCATCGTTGTCCCTTCGAGGGATGTGATGCAGTTCGATCCCCTGGAATTTGTCCTCGAGCTTGCGCACCTCTTGGTAGTATGCTGTCATGAGGGGGCTTTTGTAAGAGGACTGCTTCAAGACCTGATCAACGACTAGTTCTGAGTCGCCGCGAACATAGAGTCACGTAGCACCGAGCTCGATGGCGATGCGGAGTCCGTTGATAAGGGCCTCGTATTCCATGGCGTTGTTTGAAGCCCGTCGAAGTACATTGTCCAGTACTCGTGGGTGACGTCCGGGGTCGGTAGCTGGATCTCCATCCATTCGGCGACAAAATCCGCTAGAGCCTGAGACTTAATAGCGGTGCGAGGGGTATATCTGATGTCATGGCCCATGAGTTCAAGGGCCCACTTAGAGATTCATCCCGCTGCATCGCGGTTGCGGATGATGTCTTCGAGTGGGTATGAAGTGATGATTGTTACTTCGTGGTCGGTGAAGTAGTGTAGGAGCTTCCTGGTGGCCATTAGCACGGCGTATAGGAGTTTTTGCACCTGGGGGTACCGGACCTTGGGGTCGGTAAGTACTTCTTCAACGAAGTATACGGGTCGCTGTACCTTGAGCTGGTGTCCTGGTTCCTCCCTTTCGACAACCAGGGCGGCACTCACCACATGGTTACTTGCCGCGATGTAAAGGAGAAGGGGTTCTCCCCGTTCGGGAGCGATAAGGATCGGGGCTGACATTAGGGACGTTTTGAGGCTTTCGAGAGCCTGCTGGGCTTCCTTAGTCCAGATGAAGGCGTCCGTCTTTTTGAGGAGCTTGTAGAGTGGCATCCCTCGTTCACCAAGCCAGGAGATGAAGCGGCTTAGGGCCACCAGGCAGCCGGTGAGCCTTTGTACGCCCATGACATTGCGTATGGGGCCCATGTTGGAGATGGCTATGATCTTTTTGGGGTTGGCCTCGATGCCACGCTCGGACACGATGTATCCAAGCAGCTTCCCCTTCGGAACCCCGAAAACACATTTTTCGGGATTCAGCTTGATGTTGAACCTTCGGAGGTTCGCGGACGTTGCAGCCAAGTTTGTGTCGCAAGCTTGAGCTATTTTGACCACTATGTCATCAACATAGACAGCGATTGTTGGTTTTGGCCGTTCGGCCTGATCAGGATCAGGCGGGTCAATTTGGTCGGCGAAGCATTGCTGTATGCACCTTTGGTAGGTGGCGCCAGCGTTCTTCAGACTGAAAGGCATGGTTACATAGCAGTACGAACCATACGGGGTGATAAACGAGGTTGCGAGCTGATCGAACTCTTTTATCACGATCTGGTGATAGCCTGAGTAGGCAACCCGAGGTGGAATCAATTATCTGTTCTATGCGCGGCAAAGGAAAGTGATCCTTCGAACACGCCTTGTTAAGCCCAGTATAATCGACGCACATTCTCCACTTCCCGGTCTTCTTTCTGACAAGGACGGGATTGCCGAGCCAGTCGGAGTGGAAGACCTCCCTGATGAATCCGGCTGCCAGGAGTTTGGCGATTTCCTCGCCTATGGCCCTGCGCCTCTCGTCATCGAAGCGACGCAGGCGTTGTTTGGCGGGCTTTGAGCCCGTGGTAAGGCGTAGTGCGTGCTCGGCGACCCCCCACAGTATCCTCGGCATGTCAAAAGGCTGCCATGCGAAGACATCGTGATTGTCGCGCAGGAAGTCAACGAGCTCGCATTCCTATTTGGCCGGGAGCTGGGTCCCGATTCACACCGTTTTGGTTGGGTCGGTGGGGTCGATACCCACCGGCTTGGTTTCCTTGAGCGGGCGGAAGGCCGTCGAGGAGGTTGATTTGTTGTAGTTCGAGACTGCAGGGGTTGACGACTCCCTGAGCTGCAGGAGCTCGGATGAGTTGACGACCGTGGTGGCGAGCTCGTAGTGCTCACGGTCGCACGTGAAGGCGTGCGAGAAGGCGCTACTCACGGTGATGACGCCATTTGGTCCTGGCATCTTCAGCTTGAGGTAGGTGTAGTTGGGGATTGCCATGAACCTTGCGTAGCATGGCCGCCCCAAGATGGCGTGGTAGGACCCCGGAAAGTCCACCACTTCGAAGGTGAGGACCTCTGAGCGGAAGTTGGCCCGAGTGCCGAACGTGACGAGCAGATCGATCTATCCGAGCGGGTATGCCTGTGCTCCTGGGATTACCCCGTGGAAGGGGGAGCCCGCCAGGCGGAGCTCCGATCAGGGGATGCGCATGGCATCAAGGGTGTCGATGTATAGGATGTTGAGGCCACTGCCCCCGTCCATCAGCACCTTGGTGAGACGCTTCTTGTGGACGATGGGGTCGACGACGAGCGGGTAGCGTCCCGCTCTCGTGACGCAGGAGGGATGGTCCCTCTGATCAAATGTGATCGGGGATTCCGACCAGCTAAGGAAGGAGGGGATGGTCGTCTCAGCGACGCATGCCTCTCTGTAGCGCACCTTGTGCTGGCATTTAGTCCAGATGGCATCAGACCCGCCGAAGATCATGATGCACTCCTCAGGTTTGGGAAAACCATCTCCATCCTTGCCTACTGCGCCTCCCTTCTTGGCTACCGCCTCTTTGCCGTCTCCCTCCTTTGGCCCGCCTGCCTGTCGGAGGAAACGTTTGAGGAGCTCGCACTCCTTGTAGAGGTGTTTAACGAGGTAGGCGTGGTTGGTGCATGAACTATCCATGAGCTTATTGAAGTGGTCAGGTAGTCTCTGTTGGGGCTACTTGGCCGTGCGATCAGCCGCGGCGACCAACGCGATGTTGTCCGGCCGGCGCTGATCCTTCTTGTTCTTCTTGCCCCTCTGAGTGGAGGGGCCTTCGTCTGGATCCGCACGCTTGGGCTTGCCTTTGTCCCGGCCTCCGCTAAAGATTGCTCCGATCGCCTCCTTGCCAGAGGCGTGGTTGGTGGCGACGTCGAGCAGGTCGCGGGTGGTATGGGGTTTTATGCAGCCGAGCTTGTGGATCAGGGAGTCGCAGTTCGTCCTGGAGAGGAATGCGATGATGACATCTGCATCGACGACATCAGGGAGGGAGTTGCAGCATTGGGAGAACCTACGGATGTAATCCCATAGGGACTCGCTGGGCTCCTGCTGACAGCTCTTGAGGTCCTAGGAGTCTCCAGGGCGGACATATGTCCCTAGGAAATTCCCGACGAAGACCCTCTTGAGGTCTACCCAGTCTCGGATACTGTCGTGTGGAAGGAATTTGAGCCATGCCCGAACATGTTCCCCCACGCAAATGGGAAGATATTGAATGATGAAGAAGTCATCATCCACTCCTATGGCCCGGCAAGCGAGTCGGAAGTCTTTCGAGCCACATGCCTGGGTTTATCTCCCCCGTGTATTTGGTGATGTTGGTGGGCGGCCGGAAATGTTGTGGGAATGGTGCTTTCCGAATACGCCGGCTGAAGGCCCATGGCCCCGAGCCCTCAGGGCTGGGGCTCCGGGCGTCCGGCCGGCGACCGTGCCTGGGGCGTGTTTCACCGCTTCCCTCAATGGTTTGGCTAGGATCCGCATCGCCCGCTGCCGTATGGCGGGCCTCGTTATCATGTTGGGCCCGATGCTGGTTGCCAATGGCGCTATGAGCGTCCTGGTGCAGATCAGGCCGCTCGTGTATCGGTGGTTGGTGCGGAGCAGGCACCCGGTTGGACCATGGTGCGACTGCCGCAGTCCGAGCCGATCCTGACCGCTATAGCGGCGAGCGAACGGAGCGATCCGTATGGCGCGTCCTCGTTCCCCTGGTGGGGGAAGAGGGCGCGGGTCGGAGTCGCGACGTGGAGCTTTCTGCCTGTTGGACGGCAGCGGCTTCTACCAGAACCCGGAGGTTCCGGTAGACTGCCCGCTCCTAGGGGTCGACGGGCTCGGGAACACCACGCAGAAGCATTGCCGCTGTAGCGATGTTCTGGCCAGCCCAGGCAAATTGTGGGACATCGTTCCCCTCACTCACGATGTCGCGTTGGACCTAACGGGCGTGACCCCGCTGGGCCGTGTGCATGGGGCGCAATGTGCTGCGCCGACCGAGCCAGCGCATGTGGCGGCTGGTTCTGTTGCCGTTGTCGTAATTCCTCGGCGTGTGCTTGCGCAGACGCGAGGGCCTCCGCATGCGGGTCCGGAGGGGTGTGAGTCTGCGTAGACTCCACGACCACCGGCGGCTGTCCCGGAGCGTCTGCCATGGCGCATTCCTAGGACGGACGGTGGCGTGGTGCCACGTCACCGATGCTGGAAACGTCGCTCTCGCCCTCATCATCCGGGAGTTCGTGGGAAACGGCAGGAGCACAGCCTACCATTCCCATGAATTTGGATGCGAGGAGGGAAGGTGCCAGCACCCTTCGGAGTCCCCGAGTGTACGTATCCGCAGAGGACGCGAGGTCGTAGGGGAACCGATCGTGCGGTGTTACTGTAAATGAAGAGTAAAAATCAGTACGTATATTACTTACAGTGGGGTTTGAGTAGAGAGTTTGCTCAGAAAGAAGCGCAGATGCCGCGCCGTCGAAGTCGCGCGTCCTGGAGTCGGTGGAGGGCGCTCCTCTGATGGGTGCCGGAACGTATGCCTCCTCGCGGAGGTGTAGTACGCCGAGTCAGTCGGCGATGAAGTTCAGGCTTCCGAAGAGGAAGGCCTAGGATGGCTCGAAGATGGGTGGAACCCGCATCCTAGCGGGTGAGAGTGTGGGAAACTCCAGTGAGCCGAAGCGAATCGCATCGCTCGAGCCTGTCACAGCGGGGGTGGCGAAAAAATGGGCCATCCGATGACCAAAGAGTGTTGAACGTACAGCGTCTTCCCCACGGATGGCACCAACTGTCAGTACAGAAAGTGACCAACTAGTGAATATTTGTAGTTTTGCTGTACGTTCTGATCGGAGGTGGCCTAGCACTCAATGACATAGGGTTTATACTGGTTCAGGCAACGTGCCCTACGTCCAGTGTGGGTCGGTAGGTGACTTTATTCCTGAGCCTAGGTGCTCGAAGTCTGTAGTGGGGTTACAAACGAGAGGGAGAAAGATGGGGTGTACTAGAGGTCTAGTCGGGTCCGACCAGAAGGGCCGAGAGCGACAGGAACTCTGCTATGAGCTAAGTGTTCAGGCGTGTGCCTGAGGTCCGAACCTGGTGGTTCTGTGGTTGTGAGCTAGAAGACTTGTATCAGCTTGGGTTAACTGCTTGTGTTGGAGCGAGCGCATTCCCTTTTATAGAAGAAGGGGATGGCTTTACAGGTGAGAGGGAGAGAATACGGACGCTACTAAGCCTTGTTGCCCATGCCGGTGAGGATAGGATAATGGTAGGCGTCCACAACACTTTTGATGTTACTGTAGAATGTCAGGTGTACGTGGGAGGTTGTGCTGCTTTCTTCAGGTCTGGTAGACGTCGGTACCTATAAAATACTGTTTGATGCCTGGAGCCATGTGAGGAATCTCACCACGTTCACTCGGTATGGTAAATCCTAGCGCCCACAATGCTGTCGGTGCCCAGAGGCACATGGGGGATTTTACCGTACGGGAGTTTCGTAGGCACCCACAATACTGTAGAGGTAAATATCGGCGCCTATAACACTGTTTGTGTCAGGTGGCTATAGAGTATTGTTCCTACAGGTGTTTAGGGTATGGTCCCCGGTATCATGGTTTGACTTGTGCGCCCGTGCTTACTTTCTCCGTTCGTCCCCTGGTCCCTTCCGAGCAGGCGTCCCCGGTCAGGTGGCCCCAATCGGAGAGGGTGGTGAGCAGGGCTCCTATGAACCCTGGTCGGAGACGCGGGGTCGGAGTAGGAGGAAGTGTCCGGGTCAGGCCCTCCGATCGGAGAGGCCGTTCGGAGGCGGGTGGAGCCTGAAGCTAACGTTCCGGTCGGAGAGGTGGGCCGAAGGCGGCTGGTGCCCGAAGCGAGTGCTCCGGTCGGATAGGTGGGCCGAAGTAGCGGACGAGCGGGTGCCGTCTTTCTTCGGCCAGACCCTCCGGTCGGCGACCGGGCTGTCCTTCCAGGCTGTTGTGTTTTAGACTCTTGGGCTGGCCCATGAGTTTACATGTTGCTTGCTTGGGCCGGGCCTTGGCGTGGATGCCAGTCCCCAAGGGACCCTGGGTTTATGAACCCGATAAATATCCTTTATTATTTTAACATTTCATATTATATATCTATTGCATAGATCTATTCATGTGGAGTATAACAGAACTGTATTTTCCTTTTTATGAATTTTCTATGGTTTTGTACAAATTTTCAACGTTTTATCCAGTTTATGAAATTAAAAAAAAACATGTGGCGCCACATCAGTGGCCATGTAGGCAGCAGAGTCATGTGTGGCCTGCTGTGGACCTAGGTGAGAAGTGGGGAAAGGCTCATGGACCTAGATGAGCGAAAAAAGTTCATGGACCTAGGTGAGAAGCGGCAAAAAGTTTATGTACCCATATGAGCGAAAAAAAGTTCATGGACCTAGGTGAGAAGTGGGAAAAAGTTTAAGGACGGCATTTCACTCTTAAAGAAATTATATTTGCAGTTATGGTTATACCAACAATATAGACGTGCCAAATATTTTAGTTAAAATACATAGATATATCTAAAGTAACAATCTATATAAATTATATGTTATGGTTACTAATATGATTTTAAATAATTTGTTATTATCATTAGTATAAAAGTAGTAGGAAAATATTTTTTATGTGATGAAACATAACATGTGTATTTTATTGCTCATGCATGTTGGCGCGATGTGTATATTTACTTTAATCAAATCTTACTATATTAAATAGAGGTGGGGTAATATAATGTAGAAACATTTGTATGCTGTATTCTTTATCTAAACATTTTTTTAATAGAATATGTTGATAAATTAGATGTAGATTTGAGGGGTATTTATTTTTTCTAATGAGATGAAAATTGAGTTATGTAAATTATCGATCATAATAAGAGGACGTCGGTAATTAAATATAAATTTAGGTCTACTTTAGATCATGTTTCATAACGACATATGTGGGTAATATAAATTAGAGTCATGAGTTAGTTTATATTATTTTAAAAATAGCAGAAGTGGATAATTACTTAGAAAATAGAATAGATCCAATTTCTGTTGTTATTATTAATGGTGATTAGGTTATACCTAATTGGTAGTAAGATGTTTCTGTTTTTATGAGAATTTTTAGAATCTATCTTTTGTTTTTCCATCAAGTCTTGTTAGGATTAACATGCCAGCTCTAGTGGGGACCTCTAGTTAGAATTCTTAGTATTTATCTTTTTCTAGTGTGATATGTATTTAGCTAAAATCTACTCTTAAGATATATAAACTCTTGATACAACCCTTTTTTGACTTCATAAGTCTATAATTTATCTTTTAACTTTTAATCAAGTTGTTGCAAAGTTTTCACATGTTAATTAGAAATTTTAGTATTCTTTATCTTTTATTCCAAAATTGTTTTTTTAAAGACTCTAGGTCCTATTAGTATTGTTTTCCAAATACGTTGAAACTCGGCATGCACTCCGACAATAAACATGTTGAATTTGTTATATAACGTAATTATATGTGTGTAGTATTTTTTATCTTTCGCACTATTCACCTGTTGGCTTTAAGCCGACCGGGCGCTCACCTGTTCACTCCGAAAACGCTAGAAGGTGATCGAGAGGATAACTCGTGATGCGAAACACTTTTCGCATCTTTCGCTGAATCACTGCCTTCTTCGCCAAACTAGCGATAAAGCCAGGTCATCAACAGCAAAGGCGGAGGGCGAGGGGGGGGGGGGGGGGGGGGGTGGCGGTGCCAAATTGAAGGGTTGTTACCCAACAATGTCAACAAAAGTCCCGCTCGTCCTTGACCGACCAATCACCAAGTGCTTGTGCGCTCCCCTTGACTTGGTCCAGTCGTCACCTTGACTCTGGTCAATGTCGTCTTCATCTGTTTCTGGCATGTACTCCTCGTAGTCGTGCCCAAGTGCTATTAGCCCTCCATGGTCCATCCTCCAGCCTTGGGTCCCTCCGTCTTCATCAACCCAAATACCTCATTTGAGCTTCGCCACGGACCACCATGACACGCTCAGCACTACACGTCACAAGTCAAGAGACATGTACCAATATACTCACTCACGGCTCGGTTAGTCCCCCACACACTTAACCAAAGCTGTGATCATTGTCAATCACTCATCCCTCACAACATTGTCGCCGTTCAAGTCCTTCAAAGGATTAACTATCATTAGCATCATTATACAGAAGTACTTAATCACAGTACAAGAAATACAATACAACACAGGATGACCTCGTGGAATGTAGTACGTACAATACCCAATCTGAAACAAAGTGATCCCTGAAGCCTGAACCAAAGAACACTGTAAAGGAAGGACTCACAAGCGCACAGATAACAGATGAACAACAAAATCCACTAGTAGCAGCTGCAGCGCAGAGCAGATAATGTACTACATACTTGTCTTGAGAGTCATCAGATATATAACACAACAAGCTTATGCTATGGCGGACTTTGATTCATGGAAACATATTACTTGCCGGATTTCTGCTCCCTCGCCATGTGCGACTGAGATTTGGGACACAGTAGCTTCAGGCCGTGGTGCAGGCATCATGCATCCTTAGGTTCCAGCGGATGGAGTCCACGCCTCTGCCGCCTGCTTCAGGATACCAGCGTTGCAGAGCAAGGCCCATAGGTGCG
Source organism: Miscanthus floridulus (assembly GCF_019320115.1). Lineage (NCBI taxonomy): Eukaryota > Viridiplantae > Streptophyta > Magnoliopsida > Poales > Poaceae > Miscanthus > Miscanthus floridulus. The sequence continues at coordinate 26,009,979 of NC_089588.1, read as the reverse complement.
TCACGAACTCCCCACCATGCGCGAGCTGCTCAATGTGTGCAGCGGCGTTGTCAGCTGAAGCGATGTACAGGATCGTCTTCGCCCAGAAATCCGCCATGGCCTTCCAGCGCGATGAGACGTCTGGCTCCTGCTCAAGCTGCCGTCCGAGCCGCACACCTTTCTGAAAGGTGTTCAGCCCAGACCCATCGTCTTCTGGCAGTGGCAGCTGAAGTCCTTGAATCGTTGTTCTCTTCTCCTCCATGGTCCCACGTGTCCTTCCTAGTAGCATTAGATCTCTTGTTTCCTGCAAGACTTCATGGAGGACGACCTTGACGGTCAGACTAGGCTCAGGCAGTAACTCGGGAAGAAATGCCACCAGGTATGCACAGTATCTTGACAATGTGGTGGCAACTTTACGATATTCAGTGCTCGGCTCCTGCAATGGCTGGGACTGCTGGGATATGTCCTCCTCCACTGTCTCCTGGGACATCATGTCACAGTAGCAGGTTGCAACGTGCCATATGAGGATGGTGTGCGTGAGAGTCTCTTGCCTGCAGGTCCATGAGGTATAATGATCATCATGGGCTCTGTTGTCTCTGTCGACGACGGCACCGAGTGACCTCGTGCCCATGGACAGCATGTTCTGCTGGATAGTACGAGCTACCAATCTTTTCACACAGTCTGCAACGCCGACATCTTCTTCTTCTGCCGGGTGATGCTTGATGAAACTATATGACACTTGAGACAGCACATGTACCTTGCACCAGGCTATAAGTGCCTTGTTGAATGAGCGGCGATCATAGTCTTCGATGACCGAGTACTGACCCATTTTCCCCTTCCAGTACTGAGGTAGCCGCGAATCATTACTGCGTGGAGGAACAATCCGGTCGATGGTAGGAGGACGGACCGTAGCATTATTGTCAGGGTAATACAAGAAGATATTCCGTATTGGATGCCAGTGCGCTGGCAAAGCGGGAGACTCGGCCCGCCAAGTCACGATGTAGGCAATGACAGGCCCTACCGGAATTGCCACCAACAGGGGCAGTAACAGGAGACGCCTGCCACTGATTACATTGATTACAAACACTAGCAGAACACCAGCTAGGAAGAGCAGGGAATCACGGAAGAACGCTACCATCCCTTGTTTAACCGACACCAAGCCAGTGGTTAACCTGGAGTCATAGTTGGTGAAGAAGTAGTCGTGAAGGAGAGCCAGCTGCACCTCAACTATGGTAAATCCCCTGTTCCAGTCTGCCAGAAGCTCCGTCAGTACAAAGTCACGCACCTGCTCGTTCCCATCCTCAGCGCAAGGAAACCCGAAGTAGCGCCTTGCCAACAGCCTGCAGAAGCTGTAGGCGAGGCAAGTATCTGGATCCACGGCACAATCTCGTGGAAGCCGGCAAAGCTGCTGGAGCACGTTACTGAAAGTAATCCATTGGCCATTCGTCAGCTGCACAGGGTATCTGCAGCGGTCGTACAGCCTGCGAGTTGCGTCGCCACGGAAGAATGGTGCCGGCGACGACGACCTGGACACACGCACCATGTAGTCAGCAACCTCTTTGGTCTCCTGGTCCAGTGTGGATGCTCGCGATCGTGGTTTGGCCAGCACAAGATAAAACAACGGAGCAATAAATAAAATTGCAAAAGATATTACATCTGCTAATTCCATCGGTCCGTTCGACCTTATCTTATCCAAATGCAACCATGCAAAATAGAGAAGCCATGGGAGCAGTTGCCAGCTCTGGGGTCTGACTGGACCATGCTCCTGACTGAACGCGGTCATAGTGACAGCACCTCGGGCAGATAAGAACAGCAAGAAGAAGCAACCGACGATGAGGATATCTTTGAGGTCGTCAGATTCTGAGGAATAAACGGCACTGGCCGCAGAAAAAGCAATAACAGTTGGGAGATAGTAGGCGGCCATGGCACCGTAGTAGACCAGCCAGTGCCCCGAGCGACCGCGCATAGGGCCCAAGATACTCTGAAGGTAGAGTAGGAGAAACCATAGCACCCATGCGGCGAACACCTTAGCTTCGAGTGCATGCTTCGTCAGGAACTGGAAGAGGAATTTGAAGGAGACCACCTCATCCACAGAGGCGGTCGGCGCCGTGGCCGGTGCCGCAGCTGCTACCATACTCAGTTCTCGTGGCATCGCGGTTGCCGCAGAGAGGCGCATGTGTCAAGAAGATGGATGAAATGAGAATGTGAGGATATGTGTTGTTCTTTGCTGGTATTAGAACAAGGAGTCGTCGCTCCAAGTCGTGCAGTTTGGCAGCTTCTTCCTATAAATTCCAACAAAAAGACAACTTACAAATCAAGACCAATAACACTACAATTATTCGATGCATGACTCCCTCCCGACGGTCTTGGGCCCTAAAAACAGGGTCTTGTTTGACCTCCCCCTCCCAATCCCTTTCCACTGCCCACCTTCTCTTCTCCATCTCGGGTGACATTGGGCGGCCGGCGGGCCAGATCCATGGCCCACGAGATCGAATCTGCCATCTCTAACTTCGCATCCGCGTGCCTGCGACCGGCGCCCCTCTCCCAATCCCTTTCCACTGCCCACCTTATCTTCTCTGTCACCGGTGACATTGGGTGGCCGGCGGGCCGGATCCGGGGCCCTTGAGCTCGGATCTACTACGGATCCACGCTTGCCTGCGACCGGCACCCTCCTCCCGCCTCCCGTCCCAGCCCTGACGCGTGCTGGTGCGTGCTCCTCGTTGCGGAACTCCCAGGCATCGACCCACCGGCGCCGAGTTTCCCCCGGCAGGGGCCCGGGTGCTCCTCCCTTCTCCAAGTGTTGTTGCACGTAAGGTTTTCATTATCGGAAATAAAAATTTATCGGAGGTCATGGATAAATAAGATAAGCAAGATATATCGGAAATATCGGACCAAATTCAGAAAAAATTCAAATTGTTTTAAAAAAATTCCGTAGAATTTGACTTGAAACTATTCCTAAGCTATTAAACATCACTTGTTCACAGATAAAAACAAGAATAAAACATTATAGTGTGGGATTGTCGCACGGCTGAATTTGGGTTGTCTGTGAGAAAGTAGGAAAGAAGGGAAAAATTTGGCCGATGTCAAATTTTATCGGACCCTGTGGATAGAAAGGAAATTTTGAAAATTTCCGTGATTTTCGGCCGATAAAAAAAACCCTGGTTGCATGTTGGCGCGCCTCCCCCACCGCGAAACTCTGGTGCGTCGACCTGCCGGAGACGAGTTCCCAATGGTGGGGTTGTGCCCGCTCGGATCCCTGGAGTGCGCGCGGGCCCTCCGTCTCGAGCCCCTTCTGGGTTTGCATGGGGCTCATCTTCGCTTACTTCTGCTCTGGCGTCTTCGTCCTCTGAACTGCCGGCGTCCCTGGTCGGTGGGTTGCCCAGCATGGCGCTCCGCGACCTGACGCGGACGCATGCTTGTGAGCCTCGTGGCATGACATCCTCGTGTGTGGTGCTCCCGGGTGTGGGAGCTCCTGCACGGGTGTCTACTCGTCCAGGACAGGCAGCCTGCCGCCCCATCCTCGGATTCGCGGCCTCACGGCAAGACCTGATGGTGCTGCTCTGTGTGTGGTGTTCTTCTTCATGTACGTGTGCAGGGGCTCTGGGCGCGCGGTTTGGTCATGGGCATGCAGGCGGTGGGTGTGACATAACGGTCCGAAATAATTCACTTACGAAGACGTTTGTCTTTCACTAGACACTAAGTATCCCGAAGATAAGCTACATCAGGCAGTCCTGTCGAGCACACTCCAAGGAAGAGTCCGAAAATCCAAATTTTTCAACAGAATCATAAATGGGAGAATAAAGCTTACAATATTTTAGCCATTCTTACGTCACTTTTCATGCAACATCAGAGTATAATATCTATTGTTTATAACAGCGGGATATAACCATGTTATCAGAGTTTCAACGAAAATAAAATCATTTAATAACAAGTTAAACATTAACATGAGGATCCGTTATATACATCATAACAGGTTATAAGTTTTTCCATTGTAAAACATTTTGAATGAAAGTTTCAAATAAACTCCATATTCGTAAAGTTGAAAATCCTCGCTGAGCGGAAGGTTCCGGCACACAAGGGTCGCTTGACCTTGACTACGAGGCGGAGGCGGTGCTCGTGCGATCAACGCTGTCCCGGCAGAGAACAGCATAGGGCCGTAGGCGACTGTTCAGCGCTGCCGGAACTTGCTTCGACGGTTCGAAACGGGCCCGGTTTCGTCGAACCGCTGAAGAGGGCCAATCTCGGCCATCATCATCAAGCAACTAGACAAAACAAACCTAACAGGCTGTGGGCCGATGCTGTGCATGACCACCGTCACGCGTCTGAGGAAGACGGGCATTTGTATTATTCAGCCGACGACACGGTACGGTAATAATGGATGTCACAGTAATCTGGTAAAAGACACCAATCGTGACACTGTTGCATTCCTTTCCATCCTCGATTTCTTTGCTGGTACGTAGGAATTTAACCGTTTTTATTGGAATAGATTGAATGAAAAGAACAGCGATAGATGTGAAGTCCTTTGGCAGCAAACAGGAAGACTTGCTGTATGGGCGGTCGATGATCGATGGACCCATTTGTTTGATGCCTTGCAGTGGCGGATGCACGATGCGGGATAAGGGGGGGCTAAAACAATGGAGATGTTGATTTGCATAAAGATTTAATGGTGAAATCAAGCTTTTGCTACAGTGGTTAGGCTTGAAATCAAGAAATTAGGGGGGGCTGGAGCCCCCCCAGCCCCCCCTTTGGATCCGCCGCTGATGCCTTGGATGACAAGACTAATTCAGATGCTAGCTTAGCTTGGTGGGTACATGAACTGGAGGAAGCTAAAGGAAGCAGAGTGAACAAAAAATGAAAACAGAGCAAGTTTTCTTTTTGTATTCCTACATACAAGCAGTTGACAGAAGGTACAGATGCAGATCACCAAAAAATGTCCAAAATTCATTGATTCACAGTAAGTCCTTGACTTTTCCTCTTGTGGCTTAGATATGTCTGGCCAGAATAATCCGTGTGCTCGCAGAATACACTGCTGCTTCGGTCCACTGAAAAGATGGGGAAGCGATGTGGTTGGCTTCATGAAAGCTAAATGACGATAGGCGTTGCATCTGCACGTACGTGTTGCCCCAGTACGTTAACTGAAATTAACAGGACACCATGAAATGTTAACATCGTGGAGGAAAATTTACCTGAAGCGTAGGCACAGGGGCAAACGTTTGTCCTCACACTGGTGTCCTCCAACTGAGATTACTCTGTCTCTCCGTTCGAGCCTTCTGGGAGGTACCCAATTGCCCCTAAGCCCTTGATTGATGTATGTCAAGAATATATATGTTCAAGCAATATTTAATTTTTCTTTGTCTCCAATCTTTAATCTTTAGAATACAAGACTTGGCGTCTTGGCCACATGGGACTCCTCTGAAATTGTGATTTCGAATTTACTGTGCAGCTAGGGCAGTGAATAATCATTTTCTCTAGTCCTCATCCAGGTAATTTACTAGCACTCAATTTTATTATGATGTTGGCTTCAATCTAGTATGACATAATTTTCATAAATTACTTGCTAATTTCTAAATTTACAGTGAACTCATGTTGCCAAAAAAACACGCATCTGGATACCTAGAAGTGAGAAAAGAAAAAAGAAGAGAAGGATAGATGACTTGATACAATCACAAAGAGGAGCTATTGATAAATTCTTTCAAAGTAATACAAGCACTTCAAGAAATCTAGATGAGTGGGCAATAGTTGCTGTGGAGGAACAAACTACGCATCCAGAAGATCAAGGACTCTGGTCGTATCTAGATGAGTGGGTTTGCTAATAGTGTGTTTGCTACCACATAAATTGCACTTGAAATGGGGGTAGAGGCATCCTTTCTAGTAAAGCGTCATTCTATTAGGAAGAAACAATTTGATAAAACTAACTGCAATGAAGCTATTTTGCAAGCTGAGAAGGATTTTGAAGTTAGTTATTTTTTGATTATAGTTGATATGGTAATTAGTTCATTGAAAAGCAGATTTAAAGTGGCTCATCTCAGATGGGACATGTTTTCATGTAAGCAAGCGCCGTGCGATACCTGTTGGCTGTGGATGATCGATTGAATCGACCAGAAGAAACTAAAAGAACAGACAAGCAAAACATAGTATCTCGAAATTAATTTACCTTGGCTAATGGCAGAGCGGCTGATATTTGCCGCAAAGAGGAAGGGATCCCTTGTGTAGAGCACATACCACTTCCTTGGATTTCCTTTATCATGTGCATGGGCTTTGACTTGCTGGATGTGGCTCAACTTGTTCCACTCAGGACCAGATTTCCTTGCTGCTATGGAAGTGAGCAGCAGTAAGGAACAATGTAGTAGCAAATTTCTTGGGTTTACATCCTACAGATACCTGGGGACTGTTTCCATGTCATAATCATCCAAAGTGAGTCTCTGTAGTGCAGGCATGCCCTCCAATACCTTCATCTTTGGGCGCTTGAAGATGACGAGCTTCTGCAGTTTTGGTAGATTACTGATCCGCTCCAGGTCATTGTTACTAAACACGTCGAGGTGGACAACAGAAGTGAAGTCCTCCAAATATCTTAGGTGCTTGACATCATATATGCCTAATTTCTTCAAATCCCTAGTGTGGAAGGCGAGGCCAGGAGGACCGCGCCTCAACTTGCACATACTGATATGAAGGTTCTTCAAGATAGGCAAGGCTTTCACTTGTTCCACCCACGCCCATTCCTCCCATTCAACCATTCCCTCAAAATGCAGGTTCTGCAATCTGGGAAATGCAACCCCTTGCTGATTGTTTAGTTGCAAGAATTCACGCCCAACACACTTGATGCCCGGGGCACGAATGATCTGTAGGAGCTCCAAGCAAGGGAGCTGACTCAAGCCACTAGGAAGCTCTGTGCAGCATGCTAAGTCATCCATCATTAGCGTCCTCAAGCTCCTAAGTGGTGCAACTACTGTTGGCATCATCGACCTTGGGAATCGCTGACCAAAATACCCACTGATGTCAATGTGTTCTATGCATGGTGGAGGGCAAAGCTCATCAAAAACCTCCTCGATCCGTCTCTGCTCTGCCTTAGTGATCCCTCCTTCCACATTTACTAACAAGCCATCATTTCCAAGTCTACTTGTGCAATTCAGGTACAGATCTCTTAAACAATTCTTTTCGCCAAGCCTGGCCTGTGTGGCAAATGAGGTGGAAGCAACATTCTCCAGAAAATTTATAATAAGGTTCATTAGCTGGAGAGGCCCCAGTTCTTCCAAACTACACCGATCACCATCCATGTGGGCTGGAAACCCATATAAGTTCCTCAAACAAGTTAGACCACAAAAACCCTTTGGTATAGTATTTATACTTGTCCCTCTAATTTCAAGATGCCTCAAGTGTTGCAGCATTCCAATGCTACTAGGAAGTTTAACTAAATTCTTGCAACCCATAAGGCTAATATACTGCAAGAATTTCAACTTGACAATGTTTTCCGGCAGCATAGGTGTATCACTGTTTTCTATTGACAAATACCTCAAGTGTTTGAGTTGATACAATTCACCTAATTCATCAAAATTTACTGATACCAAATATAGTGTCCGAAGACTTGAAAAACAAAGCAATGAATCACCTGGCTTAATCTTTATATGACCAACTGAAATTAGATTTCTCAGTGATTTTTGCGTTTGTAAAAGACACCAATCAAAGTCATGTGTTTTTTATCCTTCCATTTCTATGGACAATCTAATAAACTTTTGTGATTTAAGTTTATCAGAAATAAAAATTTCGTTGTTGTGACATACAACTGCTTCATCTCGAGAGATGTATTGAGCTAATGACCGAACAATATCATGCATGTTGTAAACTAGTTGACCAATATATTTGATATCAGGCTCAATCAAGTTCCTCTGTATTAATTCCTCAAAGTACTGTCTGCCTTTTTCTTCTAAGTCACATGAGGTTCCATGAATAAATCCTTCACTCACTACTACAGAATCGATTTTTAGGGGCGGCTCGTAACCATTTGTAGGGGCGGTTTGGCCAGCCGCCCCAACTGAACCATCTCTACAAATCATGCATTTGTAGGGGCGGTTCCCAGGCCGCCCCTACAAATCGATTTGTAGGAGTGGCTCGTATTATCAGCCGCCCCTACAAATCGATCTGTAGGGGCGGCTCGTATTACCAGCCGCCCCTACAAATCGATCTGTAGGGGCGGCTGTAGTACCAGCCGCTCCTACAAATCCATCTGTAGGGGCGGCTGTAGTACCAGCCGCCCCTACAAACAGGTATTTGTAGGGGCGGTTCAATTTAGAACCGCCCCTACAGTACGTTTTCCCGTAAAAAAAAATTCAAATTTATAATTCAAAATCTCGTTGTCGAACGTTCCGAACCGCGTTCGCGTTGCCAAACGCCCCGCGACCAACGTTCCGAACCACGTTCGCGTTGCCGAACGTCCCGCGACCAGCGTTCGCGTTGCCAAACGCCCCGCGACCAACGTTCCGAACCACGTTCGCGTTGCCGAACGCCCCGCGACCGCGGCTACAAGCACAAGAGTATTCTATAAACTACAATTACAAGTCCAATTCAGAAGAATATATACAATCCATCATTAAATATACGAATTCCATACACATTGTTATCAACGTCCTAGAGCTAGCCTTTCAGTCTCACGAAGGTGTTGGTACTAAGGATTTGTACCTAACTCAGACTCTCAGTCATGGTAGGCGCCTCTGACGTGTACAATCTGGTCCAATATGAAGTTGCAAAGGTCGCCGACGAGCTCTAAGAGTTGGTCATCCTTATATAGGTCTCTTTTCATTCCTTTCTCTTCTCTCCACTATAAGAGAACAAGTTTCGGTTTAGTATTTCATACCATGTACGAAGTTTTTATACTACGGGTGAAGAGGTTCAAACTTACCCTTAAGGGGTGTCTCCTGTAGGCACCAGTGTTACTCATCATAGAACATATATAGTATCCACAATGTACACTCCCAGGCTTCTGCTTGGGGCACTGTGTGTTTTGCATATGAAAATGTTAAGTAATGCTTTTGACAGCCATGTAACGGAGTACTGAAGAAGTAAGTTACACTTACCGCACATAGTGTTTTTATAGCAAGCTTTTCCTTCCTTGCTGGATCATGCCTTCCATGATGATTAGTGACATAGAACCTAAATGCCCTGTTCGAATTATTTTAGCAAATATAACTTGTTAGTATCCAAAAGTGAACGTTACAAGTATGTATACAAACATATAAGCTAATGAGGATTGTCGATATGTATGCGTCTTGAGAATCGATATGAAGTCTTTGTATGTCACTGTGTCCCTATCTAATGAATCAAATACCCATGCCATGCTCCTCCCGACATCGACGGCTATACAAATCCAGTGGTTGCTGCATGGATTTAATCATAGAACTAGATAAGCTCTTTTGCATCGAATAAAATATATCGAACAAAGCTTTAAGTATAGAGTTCAAATTACTCGAAGTTGTATGATAGCCATATAGTAGAGTGTTGTTGGAGATTTTTGAAAGCCAGGGCAATGTATGCCGCAACCTTAAGGGACTCTTCCCTTAGTTTTGCCATACGGATGCGCTCTTTCTCCCGAAGAGTCTTTGCAGCAGCTAGCTCTTTGGCATCCAGTGTCCATCGTTTAGGTTAATTAAAATTTGTTTGGGCTATAGCTTGAGGGTCTACATACCTGGCTTTCACACTTGGCATTTGTTTGACAATGTGCACTTGCATTCTACAAATCATGGCGTGGGTTAGTTACAACAAAATTCAAAGATTACATTCATATCATATCGGGAGAATAAGGACTTACAGGCACCACATGTGAATTAGATTCATCTCCATTTCTCCCAGGTGAAAGCATGTGTGCATGTCATCGAAGTCAAAGACAATTTTCCCGGCTGGGCTTCCAAATGTGCCGGTGGGGAAGCATGCTTGTATGAGATCTATGCTCGTTGGGAGAACATGCAAGTACCAATCATGGAACCTTCTCATTCCAAGTGGTAGGCGCTAGATGTCCCAGTTTGGTAGGAAGGGCTTGCCTCTTTCATATATTTTCTGGCAGTCCTTTGATCATTCGATGGCATCAACATTTGGATACTGCTTTGCAATTTGGTGGAGTTTGCTAGTGACGGCCTCCTCAGAACCCCGTGATGGGACTTTTTTAACTTGGTTCTCAGGCTTGAACTGGTCATGGGAATACCACTTGGACACCGACGAGACATCTTTCATCGGAACATAAACTGACCTTATGTTGATTGGAATCTTCTTTTGAAGTTCCCATTCAGGCACGTCCTCATCTTCTTGTGCATCACCTTCTTCAGGAGGCACTCGTTCATGTATCGGCTGTGCTTGTTGAGAAGACTGTGTCATCTCATCATGCACTTGCTCGGTACAAGCTGGAGAAGGTTGTGGCATCTCATCAGGCACATGCTCGCTAGGAGGCGGGGAAGAATGTGGCATCTCAGGAATGTGGTGGCCATGAGACAGAGAAAATATCTCCCTGACCTCAACAACTCACTCCAAATTTGGGAGAGGGGGAGGTGGTGAAGAAGCAGTCAATATAATGTCCCATTTGTGCCAGAGGATGAACTGCCCCATAACGTCTCCGAGTAACACCAGCCCCTCGGGAGTTGCATAGTCTATCCTCCACTACATGAACTCGGGCTTCACTGTATGCACCTCGACCATAGTGTAGTCTGGCGGTATCTTATTATTGTGGTGTAAGCCACTAGGAGGATGTGCCACACCCGTTGCCACCTCCATCACAGTGTTCTACCGGCCACTGAGAAACACCAAGGTGCAACTAGTTGGTTCCCGTATGCGATCGACGGGGGTTGTGGCTGTAGTGGAACCTTGGCTGCTAGGAACTTTTGGAGGGCTACCAACTAATGCCAATTCTCCCAGTGGCGTCACTAATATCTATGGCTCCGTAGACAGTCATTGCTCCTCCAGCGCCTTCGCAACTAGAGCCTTCACTTGGAGCTCAAGACTAGTCTCCCGGTCTCTGTCATGTTTCTTGTACATGTGCCTGTCCTCTTCGAATCCTTGCTTCTAGGTCATCCTTTTCACTAGCCCCCTAGTGCGGCCTATGTGCTCCTTGTTTCCCAAGCCAAGGCTAAGCTTGTCCCTCTCTCTAGAAGGATTGAATGAGCCCTTCTCCTTGTCTTCAGCATATTTCAGTATCCTTGATACTGTCTCTTGGGTCTCCGGCTTATCAAACTTAAGATTACTGCCAGATGATTCTGTATTCCTCGCATATATCTAATTCCTTGAGCGTACCTTCAAATTCGTCACATCGATATTCCCAGTAGCTGCGGCCTCTTCGTCCATCTTCCTAAACTGCTCTTCCTTGGCATAGTAGCCACCGGGGCCTAGATGATGGTGGTGTTTGTTCCTCTTCGCCAGCTCGATGTTACGGGCACTGAGCTCCAATGCCTCCGGTGAAGTCTTCTGAGCCATGAGCTCCTCCCATTGACTAGGAGTTATTTTGCCGAACTCATTGAAGGGAGTTAACCCCTTTTGGATATACTTCATGTTGAGCTCCGACCTCCAACGTCGGAATGACTCTCCCATCATCCCAAAAGTATTTTTTTACCAGTTCATGCTTACCCTCTGGAAATCTAAAATTGAGCTTCAGTTGCCTATCCCATAGTGCATTCTTTGTGTTCTCTGGTACCTCTTTCCAGTTAGGGATTGCTGGGTTCAATTTATCTCTTACTAGGGCCCCGATCGCATTACAGAATCGTCCTCTTAATTCCTTCGGCTCAAGGATCTCCCCTGCTGGCCTGACCTCCGTTATCACATAGCATGCCTTATCTGGATATAGATTTCCTTTTCTATCTCCTCGTTTCCTCTTAGGCTTGGTAGTCGTGGTTGTGTCTTGAGGTTGTGGAGCAGAGGCATCGTGATCCGTCTCTGTGGCTGTTGCCTCTGCTCTCCTTTCCTCTACTCTATCTTGTCCAGCAAGATGTCATGGACGTCGACGTCGTCTTTTCTGAGTTTTTGGAGGGACCTGTATATACGACAGGTCAAAGTGTTAGCAGAGGTAACACAACCAAAGCTTTAGCAAAATTTACAAGCTATGGCTTTTCCCTACCTCCTCGTTTGGGTCAAAATCCTTATCCAAATCTTCCTCCATTGGTCTCCTTCTGGCTTCACATGGGAAAGAATCCTTGGGACTTTCATATCTCTCTTCTGAGTCATCATTATCATCATCCTCTTCTTCTTCGCCTTTAGCAGCCTCTCCTTCGGGGCCTTCCTCCTCGTCACACTGCTCCTGAGTAAGCATCACTTCTAGATCCTTTTCTACCTCGTTATCGAACTATTCCTGAGTAAGCTGATCCTCTAGTGCTTGCTCCTCAAGGGTTGGCTACTCATCATGCTTGGGGCATCGGGCTGCACTATCTGGTGTCCGCGACATTATTTCGCGCTTTGTTCTAATAGATGCAAGAAAGTGTACTTTAGGTACGCGAGAAAGTATAAGAAATAAAAAAGGTCTATAAAACAAAGTAGTCCTATAAAACAACAATATGTCAAAAAAACAAGAAGTAGCAGTAGTAGAGGCCTCATAAACATGTCAATCATCATCTGATCTTAAACTTGGAGCATCAAGGCATCATAACAGAGAATAGAGGAGAAGGTAATGTAGGGGTGGCTGCTAATGATGCCAAGTTCCTCATAAGTTCTTGATCATCAGCTCATATTCCATATAATGTATGGACTTGGACAATTTCATCATCGGCAAAACAAAGGAGAGGAGAGGAGAGGGGAGATTTGGCAAAAAAAAAGCAATAGCTGCTTAACAAACATAGTGCAGCAGCTGATGGCAAAAGACAGGACAACAAGTCCTGGGCGAGTCCTAGGAGATTTGCAAAAAAAGAAACAGCAGCCAACAGTTAGTAGCTAGAAGTAGCAAGTAGTAGTAGTAATTAGAAAGTAGTAGAGTAGAGTAAGTGTAGCAGTAGAGTGGTAGTAGTAGAGTAAGAGCTCTGGCCACTTAGGAGTAGCAAGTAGTAAGAGGAGTAGTAGTAGGAGTAGTAAGAGGAGGAGGAGTAGGAGTAGTAAGAGAGGTGAGGAGAATAGAGAAGAGAGGTGAGTAGAAGGGAGAAGAGAGAAGAGAAATATAGTAATAGTAGAAACTAATCAAAGATTATTTCATCATATATAGAAGGCTAGGAGGTTACATAGATGTCTAATTCGTTCATGGAGTGATAAACATTCGTTAGAGTAAAGATGGACTGTGACAACTTGTAGTAAAGTGCCACTGGAGCACAGTAGTTTAAGTCGTAGACTACAGAGAGGTTCAGGAGAACAGGGAGAAGCATGGGAGGTGAGAGGTAGTAGTAGAGTAGAGAGTAGTACAGTAGTAGTAGAGTAGAGAGTAGTTGAGTAGTAGTAGAACAGTAGTATAGCAGGAGTAGTACACGAGCAGAGCCACTTTGTAGTGCAGTTGAGAGTAGTAGGATAGTAGTATAGCAGGAGCCACTTAGTAGTATAGGGAAGAGGGCAGAGCATGGGCGGCTAGTGGCAGTAGTGGCGGAGGACAGAATAAAATGAAGGAATGGCAAAACTGATAACATAGACAATGGAAGATCCAAAGTCAAAGTAGTGCATACACATGCAACACATAGTTACGTGCTAAGTATGGGCAGCAGTAGGTTGCAAGCGAGGTAGCACGAGATCAGTGTCCAGAGGCTTTGATTTAAGCCCTGATATAGAAGAGAAGATGCATTTGTGTAGTTATAGATTATAGATCAGTGTCAAAGTAGTGCATACAAATGCAACACACAGTTACCTGCAAAACTGATAACATAATCTAGGAAAACACTGCAACAACTAATAAGATCAAAATTGGAAAGCCAAAATTTAGATTCATAAAGTTACATTACATAGGCTGCGATAAGAGCTCACATAACTGAAACTAATTTATCAACTAAACACATATTAAAGGCATGAGTGTGCTATGCAAAGTGGAAAGACTATAAATATGGATGAAAAACATAGATTACAGTATATTATATTAGAAAACAAACAAAGAGAGATCAAAGATAGCATTTTTAGTTAGATGAGGATCAAAATTTTATTTATGAACTTCTAATATTAATATCTTCTAAGATTCTTGCCCTCATACGAGTAGGGTTTGGTGGACTAGTGATAATAAAATAGCCATATCAAATCCTTGCAATACTTTTCTTGGCATCATCAAATCCTAATAGCTCCTCCAATTGCTAAAAAGTGACCACTATGGTTAAGCTTTATGAGACTACATAATCTGTTAGTGATACTCACGAGTTGGAAAATATAATAAATAAAAACATCTAGACCCTACCATTTAACGTCCTCAGAAAACAGAGAAACCCTGTAAAAAACAGAGAAACACTTATATAGGGAGATGCACTATACATGACCTTTCCTTCTGAAAAGCAAAGATTTAGCAATGAAATTTGTAAACTAACACAACCTGAATATTTAATATCAATTCTGTCACTCTCTTCTCCTCCACTTGGGGAAAACATAGTGATAGAGTAGCAGGAATGTCCATATATATATATATATATATATATATATATATATATATATATATATATATATATATATATATATATATATATATATATATATATATATATATATATATATTAAACTTGATGATTATATATATCTCTATCACATTTTCAGGTCCACAGAATTAGTTTTCATTCCCTTTGTTCTAATTATAATTTCCTTTAGAATTTTCCTATATTCAAATTTTATAACTTCGATCAAGTTTTTATAAAAATATAGTAACATCTACAAGTTTAATTTCCACTGTCTAGTCTAAATGGTGGTGGATGAGCAACAGGAGTTGATTGTGTCTTTTTCCTTGCTAAAACACATGGATTGTGAAAAGTCAAGGAAAGAATAAAACAATGGTGGCTGACTGGCTACTCTCCTCGAAACAGCCATGCAATACAATCTACACAAACATAAGGGGTAGATCACAAAGGGCATGGAGCTTCAGTAATCAGACCCTATACATGCTACATATTGGACATAGTTGAAGTACCCTGAAGCAAATGAGAGTCTCAATAATTGTATTCAATATATATGCCCCAACAAAATATAGCTCAATGTAAGTGAGGCATGCTAATCTAACAACCACAAGTAGTACAGTGGATAATATTATCATAGACATCACAACAAACTGAAAGAAAGCAGTGAGGATGCCCAGAGCACGAAAGCCGTATTATCTTCATGATGGCCTTCTCCAAAATTATCACAAGGGGCAACCAACACAAGCAAGCCATGCTAAACCCTAGTAATAGAACATGTGAAATCGGCAGCTAAAAGAGGGGGTTGGGCTTACCTGCAGAAGACGGCGGTGATGCGCGGGGGCTCACCTGCCAGGCGGGGTTGAGCTCGCCCGTGCGGCGCGCGGGGCCCAGGGGCGGCGCGGGAGGCCGGGCGCCGGAGCCTGTGTCATCGGTGCGTGGGGGCAGGGGCGCCGGGAGCCTCCGTCGTCGTCGTGCGGGGGGGGGGGGGGGGCGGGGGCCAGGCGCGGGGCACCGGGAGCCTGCGTTGTCGGTGCGCGGGGGCAGGCGCCAGGGGCCGGGTGCTGGACGCCGGGGGCCGGGTGTGGGCGAGCGCGGGCGTGGGACCGGCGGTGGGGCCGGCGGCGTGGCCGGCGGCGGAAACCCTAGGCGCGCGAGGCAGCCTGACGGCGTCGGAGGAAGAAGACAACGTCCAGACTAGATGACTCCCGTGCGCCCTCCTATTTATACTCGGGACTATTTGTAGGGGCGGTTGCTGATCCAGCCCCTACAAATGTTTGTAGGGGTGGTTCCTGATCCAACCGCCCCTATAAATATTTTTTCTTTTTTTAAATCATAAATTCTATATTTTTATATCATAAAAACACAAAGTAATATAAAAAATAATTGTGTATATGCACAAATATAATATTTTGTATTATTCTATATATAAAGAAATATATATATATAAACAATTGTAGTCAAAACAATATAGAAAACAAAAAAAACAAAAATAAAAAATTTGAATTTTAAAACTTCGACTACAATTTTATGACATTAAATGAAATAAAATGAAAATGTTGTAAACATAAAAGTTGTATAACTCATCAACATGTACAACTTTTATTTTGGTCATATTGTCATGTGACTTTGTTTGAATGAGCCCTTGTTTAGTTGGACCTCAAAATCCAAAAAGTTGCTACAGTACTTGTCACATCGAATGTTTGCGGCCCGTGCATGGAGCATTAAATGTAGACGAAAAGAAAAACTAATTGCACAGTTTGGTGGGAAATTGCGAGACGAATGTTTTAAGCCTAATTAGTCAATGTTTGGACACTATTTGCCAAATAAAAATGAAGGTGCTACAGTAGCCCCAAAATCCAAATTCCGCGAACTAAACAAGGGCTGATTCAAATTTTGAAATTCAAACAATTTCAACTTGAAACAATATTTTGAAAGAGTAAATGATTTCAGATGAAAAACTCATGAATACCAAAGTTGTAGAACTCATCAATGTGTACAACTTTTATTTTGATCATATTTTCATTTGACCAAATTTGAACAGTTGAAATTTTGAATTTCACTAAATGACAACTTCAAACAAGATTTTAAAACCTTAAATGATTTCAACAATAAAAGTTGTGAACATAAAAGTTGTTGAACTCCTCACTATCTACAACTTTTACATTGGTCACTTCTTCATGTGACAAAGTATTAGTAAACATTGTTTATAAATTCACATATGCTCATAGTTTCATGAACTATACGAGAAACATGTTGATTTGTGAACAATGTTTACTATCACTTTGTCAGATGAAGAAATGATCAAAATAAAAGTTGTAGATCTTGATGAGTTATACAACTTTGGTATTCATTACTTTTTCAGCTGAAATCATTTAATGGTTGAAAATCTCATTCGAACTTGTCATTTTTTTAGATTTGAAAATTTGAAGTGCTCAAACTTTGTCAAATAAAAAGAATGACCAAATCAACACACTAACTTGATAGGGCAAGATTTTAGAAAATTTTAGGAAAAAAATCATCACATTTGGAGTTAGTATGAGGGAGAAAGACTAGCTACAAATTTTACCCAGAGATTAAAAAGAAAAATCACAACTGTTCATGATGATCAATGATGAACAAGTGTGATTTCTCTTTTTAATCTATAGCTGAAACTTGTAACTAGTTTTTCTCCCTCATACTAACTCCAAATGTGATGTTTTTTTCCCTAAAATTTTCTAAAATCATGCTCTATCATTTTAGACTGGTCATCTATCTTTGTCACTAATTTTGAACAATTCAAATTTTAAATTTTAGAAAATGACAGCTTCAAACCTGATTTTCAAACACTAAATGATTTCAGCTGTAAAGGTGATGAATATAAAAGTTGTATAACTCATCAAGATCTCCTACTTTTATTTTGGTCATTTCTTCATTTCATAAAGTGTTAAGTGATTTCATAAAGTTTTAGTAGTAATAGAGTGGATGTTCAAATAGAGTCAT
The DNA here is from genome assembly GCF_019320115.1 of Miscanthus floridulus. Taxonomy (NCBI): domain Eukaryota; kingdom Viridiplantae; phylum Streptophyta; class Magnoliopsida; order Poales; family Poaceae; genus Miscanthus; species Miscanthus floridulus. Next base: position 25,992,499 of record NC_089588.1, on the reverse strand, counting down.
CTGGATGTTGTAAAGGGTAGTCTCACACACATGCATAAAATGTAGTCTCGCACACATACAAAAATATGTTGTCTTACACATGTACATAAATATATAGTCTCACACGCATGCATAAATGAAGTCTTACAAACACACACTTACATAAACACTCCACGTTCAACAACTAGCTAGCCCGCTGTAACGACTTTTCCCTTGACACATTTTTGTTCCCATGGCATTATGTCTTTGGGGAGGTTCTTTTCCACAACACTGATTTTCTTAGGAAAGTCTGTGAATAGCGGCATCTCATCATAGTTATTGTAAGCTTCAACATCGTCCACGCCATCAACTCCAATAATGTGCTGTTTCCCGGAGGCAACCACGTGCTTTGTCTTCTTCTTCGGGGGGAGGTTACTTTGTGGGTCAGACATATAGAAAACTTGTGCGACACGTGAAGCGAGCACCTAAGGGTCATCTTGGTAGCCTAGATTCTCGAGGTCCAGGACTCTCAATCCAATCTCGTTCAGTTGGTGTTGTTTGATCCAGCGGCATCGAAACAGGGCCACCGTTATATCCCTTCCATAGTCAAGGTCCCATATCCCTTCAATGATGCCAAAGTATTGGATCTTTTGCCCTAATCCATCGAGAGCCTCTATTCGAACGTCGCTGTTTTGGTTCACACATTTACTATTCTTTGCATGGGTGTAGTACGTATAACCATTGATGTCATAAGCATTCCAAGATGTCACTTGTCTCGATGGCCCCTCTGCCAACCTACTGATGGTAATAGAGTCTATAGTTTCTGATGAGGACATGACACCCATGCATACGACCATGTTTGGCGCATGGTTAGGTTGTGTTAGAGTCCAGTTCGTGTGTTTTCCCCCATCGTTTCCATCAAATCTTTGCTGTTGTGACCAGTTTTGTGCACATTGTTCCCGTTTTATCCTCTAATTCGGAGCCAATTCTTAAAATTGGTCTAGTTTTCGCATACGAACTCCGATTTCGACGTTCCATATATCAAAATCGATCAGAATTTTTTTTGGATCCATTCATCCCCTACTTTGCCGAGGTTCAAAAATTTTAAATTGGTCAAAAAGTGGTCACAAGGTTTTTGTCGATTTTGAGCAAGTTTTCTGAAAATTCCACAGGCCACGTCTTACACTTGTTTGAGCTCATATTTTCTGTGGTTACTTCTTTTGTGCTCCTAAGTATAGGAAAAATATCAAAAAAATAAAATAAAAAAGACAACATTTCCCAAAGAAAACAACAACAACCCAAAAATAGAAAAAAGAGAGGGGCAAAAGAGGAACAATATCTAGAGGAGCATATAGAGAAGACCAAAGTGAGCTGTGTTAGCATGTGCTGTCTGGTTCCTTGTTTATGTTGCTGTTTCCATCCACCATACTTGTTTTTCACACCTGTCACCTTTCTATCCACCACCTGATGGAAGATCGGGATCCCCGTTCCCAATAAGTGGTAATCAGAGCTTCAGGTATTACCGTCAGGTTTATCATTACCCTAGTTTTGTTTTGTTTTGTCCTATAAATCCAGAAAATTGCCCCACAAAAATATTTGTGTTCATCGTTGTTTTTTTTCTCATATCCCATCACCCGTTGTGCTATTGCAATATTTTTAACTTCAGTTTGCTTATTGAACCATTGTCCCTCATAGGTCCTCGTGTTCGTTGGTTTAATTGAGTCTTGGTCTAGTTCTTTTTTTAGCGTGAATCTGATTGTCAGTTTGTGTTTCATCTTCTGTTCTTGTGATGGAACGGTGGTTTCCATGTTGGTCTTGTTTCCGAGAATAGAAGATCCCTGTAAGTTTCCAAATAGGTTTTCCTTTGTGTCACGTGCCTTCATAGAAAGTAATCCTAGTTTATTTGGAAGGCCTAAGTTTTAAATCTCCAAGAGTATCACGATAGTTCATTTGTTTTAGTGCATGCCTTGGTCATTTTTCTACAACACGTTCTGGTGTTGTCTGCGCCATTAGAACTGGTCTAGCCTGCTTTGTTTTTTTTCAGGCCGCTAAAAAAAGAGAAAAGTCAGCGTGTTATAGAAGGAAGAGGTTTCTTCTAAGTTTTCCTTGATCGGCGCCAAAGAACTTGCTGCTGCTGTGGATGTGCCTAGCTCTATCGCTCTAGTTTTTGGTCACAGCAAGTTGTATCTTGAAATATTATTTTGCGGCACATTCTGATTAAAGGAAAAAAAGGCAAAAGTCAGAAGCTGCAAAAAAGAAAAGAAAAGAAAAAGCCGCACCAAAAAAGAGAGAAAAGAAGAAAAAAAAGAGCAAGAAAAAAAAAGAAAGTGAAAAAAACAATTTAGAAGTGCTTGCACCCTTTGAGTCTTTGTGCCGAGCTCTATTGTTGCTTTTTTGAACTAGGTCCGGGACGAGTTTAGGCCAACAACATAGACTAGCTTGGGACTACTTTTCAATCTTGCAATTTCTGAATTAAATTATTGCTATTCCTTGCTATCATATTTTAAGCTTCCCAAGCTCCACATATATACTTCAGATCAGTACAGATAAAGGCCCTTGCAATCTCGGTACCACTGCCTCACAGGTATCACATACCAGCCGCCGGTTGTACCGCCCACTGCTTGCGTTGGAAACAACTTTGTAAGAGCTTGGTAAGACGCTTCCACTTGCTGTGAAAAGTGACACCACTGCAACCACGTAGTCATTTGATGGGGATAATACTTTTGTGTTGTCTTTTGTTGTCTTCTAACAATGACAGGTTGTTCGTATCCACCGACTTATGATGGTATAGGTGCTAATACGTACATGGAGTGGGAAATTTCCATAGATAACATATTTGCTACTCGCTTTATGTGTCCAAGGAGGAAGGTAAAAAGTGCAGCTAGTGTTTTGCGACATTCTGCTTTATCTTGGTGGGAGTCTTTAGATCCTTCTGATAAACCTCAAACTTGAATGATATAAAACTCTTTATGCGAGAAACCTTTGTTAATCCACCTCCTGTTTTGATTTCATATGCTGAGGTGCACCATTTAGAGGAAGAGTCTGTTGTTATTCCTCTTGCTATGACTAACCTTCTGCAGGATAATGTCCATAAGCGAGAGGATGACATGGAATAAAATGAGGAGCTCACAACCTCATATGCAAATTCAGAACCATCACTTCACAATGCACCTATTACTCCTACTGAGAACACAGGTAATGCCCATGGTGCAGGTGAGAATTGTTTTAATGTACTAAATTTTTCCACAAACCATGCAATCATAGAGCAATTGTTAGTGGAACCCTCTCTTGATTTATCTCTATCCCATGATAATTTGCTTGAAGTTCCTTGTGATAAAGATGAATTGGTTGATGATGCTTCAGTTTTACATGTTTTGGTACCAGTCACTTGTGCTGAAAATAAACATGTTATTCATATTGCTACTAAAACTGATGAGTTCAAATTGTTGTCTTCTTTACATACTTTGGGTTACATTGAATTTGATGTTTTGTGTAACCTAGATTGTTTGGAGGAGAGCCTTTTTAAATATGCTGATTTGCCTTGGTTTTCTAAACACACATATCATGTTATTGGCAGATATAACAACAAGGGACAATATATGATACATCGAGTATACATTCGTAATAATATGAATTCTCCTTTTGTTGTACAAGATTATGATCGTTTAGAGGGCAGCCATAATAATACAAACATTTTCTCATGTTCCTCAAAGAAACAAGTTCACTTCCAAGAAGGGGAGCATTGTTGGTTGCTACCTATGTCTGCTCGACCATCTATTCCTGCATTGTCTTTGGTTAGTTCTAATCTTTTGCAGGATAGTGTTGACATACATCGTGTGCATTCGGATCATGGAGTCTACATGCTTGCTGAAATTTTTATGCGAGATGACATGCTAGAAACTTAGAAACATGGTCACATTCTTTCTCACAATTATTTTAGTTTCCTTTATCCTCACAACCCCGTTCTCCTTTATGTTGTGCAGGATCAGTTTCAAGCACAATCGACGCCGAGAACGGCTTTTCGTCAAGAAGGGGAGGATGATGAGGACATGACACCCATGCATACGACCATGTTCGGCGCATGGTATGGAGGGGTAGGAGGTCAGCAAGGGTATCCAAGTCAAGAAGGAGGACCGAGGCTAATTCGGTTCGAGTCCCCGAGGTGGAGGCCCAAAGCAACTCAAGTTCGAGCCCGTCTCGGAGTCCAGGAGTAGCACGTACTAAAAACGACGCCCAGGTCGCATACGGTGTCCGTTTTGGGCGTTCTTTATATGGATGGAAAGATAATTTCATGGAGCTTCCAATGGAACCAGTCCCACCTTAAAATTAAATGGGAGTCAACAGAAATCATCAAAACAAGTGGACATCCAATAGAATGATTTTGAGTCTGCCTCGGCCTTCAGGACCAGTCTGCCTTAAACTGGTCACCCAGGACGCATCCGGACTCCGTTTTCGACGATCCACATATGGTTGGAAAGCTAATTTGATATGGAAGCCAATCCAAGTGGTCTCATGTCAAAAGCCCTTCAGAATCAACAGGAATCATTGAAACAAGTCAGCATTCAGAATCTACCAGGGTGCTGCAACACCGTCTTTTGGTCTGTTAGACCGTGTATCGTGTTTGGGCCCATTAGAGGGCGCGTCCAGGGTAGGCGATGACCCTAAGACCTTTATAATCATACGCTGCCTCCATCATTAGGGTTCGGGTTTTGCTTAGATTATTCTGTCAAGAACAGTTTCACCGTTCATCGGTTTGTGAGACCCCAACTTTGAGAGATTAATCATTCATCTGCAATTTGGTTGTGTTTTTCTTGTTCTTATGTTCTTCGTTGCGCAGGCAGGGATTAGCCTTCTTGGCGAGGTTAACCTGGTCCGAGACTCGGTTGATAACTAGAGGAGCTGTGGTGCTAAGATTGCAGGGTTCGATCTTTCGATCTGAAGCCGGATCGGTGTGTCATTCTCCGCCACAACGATAGTTACCACCACCTGACGGAAGATCGGGATCCCCATTCCCATTAGTTTCTCCAGGCGGTATGTTTTGGTCCTTCAACCATGTAGTTAGTCATTGCTTGTGTTGTTTCATGACCCAATCATCCGAACGGCCATTTCTCTTCGCCATAATGATAGCCAAGTGTTCATCAATGTACGGTTGCATCAGTTGTGTGCTCTGCAAGACACTGTAATGCGCCCAACTCACCTCTTTGTAATCATGGTCGATGAACACTTTTCTACCACTGGTGCCCTTCCCAGCCAGCCTACCCTTGTGACGAGAATCGGGTTTACCAATCCATTTCTGTACTTTTAGGTACTCTTGACAGCACTCGACGACTTCTTTAGTACTATAACCCTCTATCATGGAGCCCTCTAGGTATGCTCGATTATGCACGTATCGACTTAGAACCGACATGAACCGCTCGTAGGACCACATTTCATGCAAGTAGCAAGGGCCTAGCGCATGTATTTGATGAACCATGTGAATCATAAGATGTGGCATTATATAAAAAAAAGCAAGAGGTAAACACATCTCCAGTTGGTTTTGTGTCTCCACCACAAATTCATGTAGGTCACTCAGCTCTTGCTTGCCAATCGTCTTCTGTGAGATCTTCGAAAAGAAGTAGCACATGCGGGTGATGGCCATTTTCAAGAACTCTGGCTTGATAGCCCTGATTACAATAGGTAGAAACACTATCAGCATCACATGGCAATCGTGAGCCTTGTAGTGTGTCATTGAGAAGTCCTTCATCGACACTAGCTTCTTCACATTTGTTGAAAACCCAGTCGGGACTTTGATCCCCCTCAGGAAAGTGCATATAGCTCTCTTCTCGTCTGGTGTTAGGTTGAAGCACGCCGCGGGCAGAGTGTATTTTCCATTAGCCTTAGGTACCGGGTGAAGTTGTGGCATCATGTTTAGCTGCACCATGTCTTTCCATGCTTTCAAACCATCCTTTGACTTGCCTGTGTCCATCAAGGTAGCAATGAGACTCTCAAAGACATTCTTCTACATGTGCATAGCATCAATGGCATGGGGGACCTCCAAGTCTGGCCAATAAGGCAGATACTAAAAGAAGATAGATTGTTTCTTGAAAGGTACGCCTTTGACAGGAGGTGTGCTTCTATCTCTGTTCATCCCATCCAGATTCTTCTTTCCATAGATGACGCGTATGTTTTTCACCATTCTGTACATGTGTTCTTCATTATGACGTCTCTCTGGAGGGGGTTCAATCTCTGGGGCGTTGTCATAAAATATAAAGAACAATTTGCTGTGGTACTTGTGACTTGTCTTTAAGAAGCGTTGGTTCCTTAGGTAAACTATCTTCTTGGATGCATCCAAGTACACCCATGTAGTACCATCCAAGCAAACCAAGCATCCCGTCTTCCCTTTGATCTGTCCAGACAAAGAAAATAGCGCGGGGAAATCATTAGTAGTAACAAATATTATTGCTCTACATATGAAGTCCTCCTTTCGGAATGCATCGTACATCTGCTCCCCATGCCTCCATAGCATCTCCATTTCTTGCATCAATGGCTCGAGGAACATGTCTATATCAATGCCTGGTTGTTTAGGGCCAGAAATAAGAATAGTGAGGAGAAGGTACTTTCTCTTCTGACACAACCATGTTGGGATGTTATACATGGTCAAGATCACTGGCCATGTATTGTGGTCGCTCATCCTCTCACTGAAGGGATTCATTCCATTGGTGCTCAAGCCAAACCGTACATTCCTTGGGTCATCGCTGAATTCTTTGTGCTTCTCATCAAACCTTTGCCACTGACTACAATCAGCCGGGTGTGCAATCTTATCATCATCCACCTTGCGCTCATCATCCCACCATGTCATGAGTGCGACTTCTTTAGGGTTTAGGAAGATACGTCTCAAGCGGTCGGTCACTGGCAGGTACCACATTACCAAGGCAGGAATTCTTCTCTGCTTTGCATCATTGCCTAATGGAGTGTCATCTGGGGGCTGAGATTCTTGTACCACATTTTTTGTACCCTTCTTATTCCTCTTTTTCCCCATGGAGGCTTTGTCCCCACCGTAAAGGTCATTGTTCTTGTATCGGCTGGCCCCACACCGGGGACATTTATCCAGTGACTTGAACGTTTCGCCACGAAAAAGTATACAGTGGTTGGGGCATGCATGGATTTTTTTAACCCCCATTGTCAATGGACTTATGACCTTCTTCGCTTGGTATGTACTGGCGGGAACTGAGTTTGGTTGTGGCAGCACCCATTACAGGAGATGCAATAGATCATTGAAACTACAGTCTGACCAGCCGTACTTAGCCTTCAGGATGAGTAGCTCAAGCACAAAATGTAGCAATGTCCAATGTGTTGGACAGCCCTTTTCAACACCATACACAGTCGCTTTCGATGCTTTTGTCACCCTTTCCAAATTTTCTAGACCTTTCGGGCTATTTAGTAAAATCTCTGGTCCATGGACTCGAATCATGTCCTCCAAATCATCTTCATCCCCGACACGTGCTCCACCATCATTATTGGCACCACCTTCGTCGTTACCATCCCAACCACCAGCATCACCACCTTGTTCATTGCCAAACTCGAAATCCATTCGTGCATCAAGCTCTACTGAATATTGGGACATGGATTCTATGGTTTCATCGTCGTATTCGTCCTCATCCTCGTCGTTAACAATAACCGTTTCACTATGATGAATCCACATTGTGTAGTCCTCAGCAAATCCTCGCATAATCAAATGTGATCTAATGATAGTCACATCTGTCTATGCCATACGGTTCTTGCAATCTTTACATGGGCAAATAATTGTATCCTTATTCTCTTTCAATGTCGTTGCATGCTTCTTTGCGGCTTCAATAAATTTATCCACCTCTTCACGGAAACCTGCCTTGAACCTTAACAAACCATACATCCAAGAGTTCCTGTACTCCATCTTTTACAACAACAACAAAACAAACATTAAAGGACTACTTATTCAGATATATATAAAAATGAAACAAATTAATAATTACTTGAGAATAATTGTATATACTTCAGATATATATGAATATAAATCTAATATAATTACATGAAGCATACATACACACCATGGTAGAGGAAAATTAATTAATGGCCCATTTATCCATAAATAATTAAAATACATATTTATTGATTACAATAAACAATTTTAAAGACAACAATTAGCAACAATTATACTTTACCCAATATCTTTCATACAAACCCTAGTCCAATTTCATCAAACATAAATTTACAAAAACAAAATTAATAAAAAAACCAAACCCTAGATCTAGATCCACATGCACATGAAACATCCATAAAACTGACTAATTGTTCACTAAAATCAAGAAACATGGACCAAACAAGGGTATGATCTTGTTTCCCTCCCTAATTTACCCTAGTACATTTAAAACTTGGGTCCAATTTGCTTCATAAGTAGCTCAAGCACCATAGAAGAGAGAGAAAAATAAAACTCTAATTACTCACTAACCAACCATTAAAACTTCAAAAAAGTGTGGAATAGCATTTTCTTACCTTCTACAACCTCTCCACCAAAAGATTTGAGACCAAAACCTTCCCCCCTTAGTAGAGCAATTTTTGGGAGGTGCCCAAGGCCTCCCCACCTTTCTTTCACGGGTTGGAGTGAGTGACCCGAGGAGAAAGAAGGTGCTGCAGCTGTTTTATATATTGGCCATTTGTAGGGGCGGCTGGTGATTGAGTCGCCCCTACAAATCGGAGCTATATATACGGGGGCATTTGTAGGGGCGGCTGAATCACCAGCCGTCCCTACAAATAGCAACTTCAGGGACGGCCGGTGATTGGGCCGCCCCTACAAATTAGACCCCATTTGTAGGGGCGGCTCGTATCACCAGCCGTCCCTACTGTTCCATTTGTAGGGGCGGCTCCATCACCAGCCGCCCCTGTAAAAAAATCGAACCGTTGCTAAAAATCGTTTTTTTACGTAGTGACTAATCTACATCCCAACAATCCAATTTCTAGAGAACAACGTGCTCCTCGGGAGGAGGGAGCAGTACAGAAAGCATGGTTTCAAACTGGGTTGCAAATGCTCGTAGCTAAGGTATATTGGATTATTTAGCTCTTCAGGCATTTGAGATACTGACCAAATAGAATTGCGCAGAACATTTTCCCAATCGCCTTGTCTGGTTGTTTTCTGGCGTAGAAGACCTCCTATGACTTTGACAGCAAGCGGTAAACAATCACATTTTTCTATAATTTCAGCCCAAATTCCTTTAACATTTCGACTTGGGACTCATCATTTATATTTAACACAACCTGCGGCAAACATTTCGGACCAATTAGACAGGAAAGAATTAATCACAGTGTGGAGAATGTCTGAGATACGCTGTTAATCCAAGGCACATCAGAAAACAAACAGCATATTTCCTCGGTCACTAATCAAATATAGTTCAAGCATAATTTTTGCAGTGTCTGGCACACAATTTCTGGTCACTTCTTTTACACACACACACACACACACACACACACACACACACACACACACACATATATATATATATATATATATATATATATATATATATATATATATATATATATATATATATATATGTAAATGCAATTAGTAAAACGAAATGTCAGACCACATGCATGTGCACACGTCGTCGTTGTTTGCTACGTCATCAATGCTATTGTGCGCTGCATATATATATATTCTCAGTACTTGCAATCTAATCACTCCATTCCAAATGCTGATTGCCCACAATTAGACACTGCATGAATAATTGATTTTGCAATTTACTCACTCCATTCCAAATATAAGATGTTTTGGCTTTTATAGATACATAAGTTTTTGTTATACACATAAATATACATTATGTCTAGATACATAATAAAATAATGTATCTAGACAAGCTAAAATATCTTACATTTCGAAATGGAGGGGTACATTTAATAAAAAGGTCACCGTTTTCTTTGTAAGGTGATGCATATATAAAGCTTCAATCTAGACTCCAAACCAAACAAGACTAGGACTAATTTTTTTAGTATTATAATATAACACTACACTTGCATCTATGAGTTTTTTTTCTTTAGAATGCATACACTAAACCGGTAAAAGCACTAGCCATGTGTAATAGTGGTTAATAATCTCTCACAACTAAAAATACTAAAGAGGAGACACCATTTTGGTGTGACAAAAACTTGGCCTCACCTTCGCTTCACCCCATGCGATCCCGCCTCACCCCTACGACAAATTTGGAAGCCGCGCAATCCCGCCTCACCCCGGCGACATGTTAGGAAACTGCGCGATCACGCCTCACCCCTGCGACAAATTTGGAAGCCGGAAGCCGGAAGCCGGAAGCCGGAAGCTGGGCCTTCTTCACCGTGAACGCCCTTGCGATACCTCGCCGCCTCCTGTGATCGTTCCAATCCCTCGTGAGACGTGCAGGCCGGCTTCCGCTGTGTGCGATGCCGCTGTGTGGATGCTGCCGTTGTGTGCCTGCTGCCGATGTGTGCTTGCTGCCGATGTGCGCTTGTTGCCGATGTGTGCTTGCTGCCGATGTGCGCTGCTTGTGTTGACTCTGTTATTCTGAATGTTAACTGCATGTGCTTTCGTTTCTTTGGTTGTGTAATTCAGAGATAGGGCTATAAAAAACAAGTTTGTCTTATGGCATGAGAAATTGGTCGTGGATTTACTCTTGTCACCATGTTTTGTGACTGATTGATTCATCCACAATGCTCCTATGACACATGAATTCTTGATGATACAGCATACATGAATTTAACTGGTTTCACAGGCTAAAACTGGGCTTTCGTGATTTTATTGATCCTGCCAAACCATCATATATGGTGAAGAACCAATTTATTCCTTGCTTTTGTTTATTCTTGCAAGAAAGCTTTGGCACATGTTCTCTGTAGGCACACACTTATGTCACTACATACTCCAATGACTTACTCAGGATGTTTCTGAAAGCCTATCAGTAACCTGTGTGGCTGCATGTGTTATTGTGTGAAGTCAAACCATATTTCATTTTGTCACTATTGTATATTTTATCTCAAGAACTGAAATCAATCCGTGCTGCAGCTCGTTCGAATCGGACACCAACAGTATGGAGCTACAACGTCGACAGATCATTATTGTGAATCCAAAGGTGATCTCTGGTTTCAAATTCAAAATCACATATATCTTATCCCTGAATTTAATTACTTTTTAAGGAGCTCATTCGAATTTGAAGCCTTAACTGATTCAGAGAACTGAGAAGTAGACTTACTTTTTAATCACGGTAGTTTTCAAAATGAGGTCTCAAATTGCTTATGAAAAGTGAATGACATTAAGCATTGGGCTTCTGAATGGCTCAGTAGGACGCCTCTCCTTTGTATAATGTATATGCTAATCAGATTTCTAAAGCATCCCCTTCATTGATAGTTATAAGAAACAGGAAAGATCAATTACATGCGGATGTGATGCAACTTGTGGCATTATGCATATATAGGGCTTGTGAGAAAACTAAAAACATTCACATAAATATGCTTGGTAATTTATTGCTAATTGCTCCCAAAACACAAGCCAGTAGACTGTATAGATTTTTTTTTTTTTTTTTTTTTTTTTTTTTGCATTTTGAACTCCCTGCATGAAGTTGCAGCATATGGATAAAAAAAACTTGTTTGCAAGCTTCTGAACTCAGAGTAGCTGGTACAATCTAAAGAGAAAATGCTTAATGCATGTTTCTGAGCAAAAAGAGCTACAAGTTTTTTTAATTAAAGAAGCTGAATATATAGGGGCAACCTTAGTGAGTCACTTTCTGAAATAAATTAGCATTCTGATAACTAACTAGGTGTCAGATCCCAATGTTTATTTAAACCATTGGTATTCTTCTCCGATCTGTAGCAAGTCATTCCATTTGCAGCTTGCAGGTTATCTCGCCAAGTAGAAGTGGCAGGAGAAAGTAGCAGCATCTCAACCATCCCATCAGTGACCAATCTCCAAGTAATCATTACTTGCCTGCATAGTTTTCTTGCATTAGCTTATTAATTCAGTGATCCTATGCTAGACCTGAAACTTGCATTGATTAACTTTCTCTTTCTCTGATAGAGTTTGACAGTAGCACTTGTTCCCTATTTCAGTTTCAGTGTTTCAGTAGCTTTTGCAGTTTCTGCATCCAGATAGTTCAGAGAACATCATTCTGTTTTAGCCGCGCCTTTCATAGTCTTGAGTACATCCTTTGTTAGTCGACGTTGGCAGTGCTCTGCAAACTACTATCTGAATGCCAATAATCTGAATTGACTCTTATTCATTGTTGTTTCAGCCTTTTGTTTCAGACGACTTTAATAGTTTGCTGGTTTCAACGATCTGCCACAACGCTGGAGACGGCCCTTGTAACACCCCAAAATTTGCCACTTTTGAAAATAGAGTTAAAATGATTTATTTGTGAATTTTTGTGCACATGAAAACATAGGAAAATAAAATTTTTCATTAATTTAAAATTTATCATAAGGTAGAAACGTGTTTGTTGCATTCATGCCGGTCGCACCTCGTGTTTCTATGTGCAAAATGTGTGTTTTTATACGTTTAGGAGACGAATATCTATCTCTAGGAATTTTTTAGCTTCTTTCTGGAATTTAATTCCTACCTCCTTCACCTTAATCTTTATGTTCCAAGTTCCCAACAATCTTTTTATGAGCTCCAAATACTTTATTTGGGTTCATCATGTTCCAAATTGTCTCTGAGAATTTTTCCCAAATTTTCGGAGGCCTCAGAGTATTTTTCGTGGCTTAAATATCAATTCTAGACTTTTCTAGAATTATTTTAACCATGAAATTAATTAATTCCGAAAATAATAAATCTCTCATTTTTTCCAACGCTCAAAGCCCATGTGCAATAATCCTAATAAATTCTAAAAGGCCCATGCATTTATTTACTAATAGGCTTTAATGATTATTTAGGCCCATTAGTAAATGTGGAGGGTGCAACATCAATTAGTACCATATTGCTAGTTGATGTATATGTGGGGAGTTTTTCTTCCTATATATATCAATCAACCCCTTGGGCAAAGTACACCAAAACTACCGTAAGGGGAGCCCCTAGTTTGGGAAATCCCTCATGTAGTAAATTATATTTTTCTCCTCTTTCTCTCGCCGTTGCTGTCGCCGTCGTCGTCGCCGTTGCCATTGCCATCTTGCTCCTCCTACGCCGCCGAGGTACCCCTAGGTAAAACCGCCATCCAAAATATTTTCCCAGACTTCGTCTTCTTCTTTTAAAAACGTAGTTTCATCGGTTTATATCCAAAATACGTTTTCACCTATTTACAAATTTGCCACTGATTTTGTTTTAGCCATAACTTCTCCGTTTTAACTCCGATTTGATCCGTTCAACTTGCGTTAGGTTCGTAATTTCATAATCTACGTGTTCATACTACTGTTCAGTATGTTTTTAACTTTTAAAATTAGTGATTAGATTTAATCTAATATTCGATTAAAAGAAATCTTGTTTAAATCATATCTTCTGCGTCTTAGATCCGTTTTAGTCCATTCAAGTTGGGTTAGATTCATAGCGTCAAGATCTACGCGTTAGTAACAGCGTTTATCATGTCACTAATACTAGAATTTTATGGTTTGAATCATATCTTAAATAACAATTATGCAACTGGATTTTATAAATAGAATATGATTTGTTTCACTTTAGTTTTATAAATCAAATCTAAATTTGACTTAAATTATAATCTCTATAAAATATCTTATATATGTTTTTATACCATTAAGACACATGAAGCTAATAGTTTTATGAGTAAATCTATCGATAGTTGTATCTTTTTAACCGTAGCTCCGATTAGCGTGCTTTTCGCGTCTGTGTGTTTATAGTAAGACGTAGATTCGTTTTACAAACTTTTCATCTTAATTTGATGTTTGGTGTATTGTTCTAATTTAGATCTATTGTTTGCTTCGTGTATGATTGCATGGATGCTTGTGTGGTGTTTTATGATTACGTCCAGTCGATGAGATACACGTGGTGATCAAGAAGAAGAACGTTGAAAATTAAAGCTTACCGAAGGATCGGTGTTTAAGGCAAGTATAGCATGGGATCTTCCTTGTTGTCCTATATACCTTTAATCATTTAATTCATACTGCATGTGTCTACCTTGACTACAACTAAGGATTTCCTAGTCTTTTGTACCTGTATCTTGTTACCTTTGGGGTATTGCATTGGGTAGTATGATGCTAGTGCTCAATTAAAGACCATGATCTTGTAACTTGACTAATGGTATATGCAATAAACATTAAAAGATGCTTCTTAACAACATGGAACAAGGGGGCTAGAGCATTGGGCTATGTTATGGTGCTCTAGATTCCTCTCCCTAAGGACTTATCTGTAAGTGATCATCCAGGACTTACAGTACAGCTGTGAGGGCTATATGGCTCTGGCTTTAGCTCAGTATGAGGACCTTTTCTAGCTTGTTAGTGGTTACCTTTATTGGCGTAAGAATGGCTTGACGAATCAGGTATAGAGCGGCCTCTATCTCTATGTGTATAGGCTGCGTGTCAATGTGCCATCGGGAAGCGGGGCTCTACATCTGTTTGCCGAGTGAATCTAATGGCCCTCACTTGTTAGATGAACCTTTGAAAGGCTTCATAGTGAACCCTGCCGACCTTCCTTGGTAGTGGGTCAAGAGGCTGATCACCTTGGGCGAAAGGGTAAATCACGACTCATAGTGAAAGTGTACAACCTCTACAGAGTGTAAAACTGGTATATCAGCCGTGCTCACGGTCACGAGCGACCTTGGAACCCTTATGGAATAGATGATGGACACTAATGATATGGATGATGAAGATGCTCACTAATGGTTAATTGTTTATGCTATTCATTATTCATGTTTACCTGATCATGTGTTTATGGGCTTGTGAATGAACTTGTTGCTACTCCTATGCTAAAATCATGACTCATTAAAAGCTAATCGTAGTTAAACCAATGTCAGCCTTTTGAGCCTCATGAACCCTATGTTATATTTGTTGAGTACGACATGTACTTACGCTTGCTTTATTTTTTTAAATCTTTGGAAAAATCCCGGATGAGTACCAGATTGCTAGAGTTTGGAGGAATTAGGCTTGTGATCAACCAGTCAGTTGTCCCTGTAGATTTGGAGTCTTCACTCGAAGATTGGAGTTGTCTTTTCGCTGTGTATACTCTAAGGTTATACTCTCTATACTAAGTACGTTATATAATTGAGCATTGTCTATAGATATTACCCTTATTTGTAGCTATATGTGAGATTTGACTTCCTGGGCTCACATATGGTGTGTATCTGGTTTTGTTCTTAAAATCGGGTGCTACAAAGTGGTATCAGAGCAATGCTGACTGTAGGACGCAAGCCTAGTTAGAAATTGGTTGTCTTAAGGTTTTGAAATTGCTATAAAATCCTTGTTCTATAAATCTTGATATTTTCTTCTCTACTATTTCTCTACCCTTGCTATTCATCTCTACCTTGGTGCTTATTTTAAAGTCTTTGTTCTCATCTTCACTCCTTGGTTTGATATGCTTTTAGAACTGTTTCTTATCATCTTCTTGCGTAATCTGAAGATAAGTCTTAGGATTGTTACCCCTAGTACAACAAGAACGATAGTGTTGTAATGTGGCCTCCGAGAGTGGTGGAGACCTACGCGGCCAGCAGTTCACAGAGACTTCTTCGACCAACTACCTAAGCAAAGGCCCAGCTACCGCACCTCTAGACCCAGAAAGATGACGGTTTCTCAGACTACTTGCAGGACGCTGCTAGTGACCCTAGCGCAGCCTCCGCCCGGTTAGCTCGTAGGCGTCTCCGGGCGGAGGGGGCGGAGGCCGCCCCGCTGCAAGGCTAATCAAGTGCCAACGTTACCTACATGTGTGTGCAGGTAACCAGAGGAAGGCGCTCGTGGACGGCGCGAGCGCGCCGGTTTGGCCTTCGCTCATAGGGGCAGAGACCCAAGCAGGAGAACGGCAATACTAGGCGTTGGGGGTCTGTGGCCCCGGCATCCTAGGGGCGGAGACCTACGGTGGAGGCCCAAAGGCCCTTCACCGGATCCTAAGGCCTGATGAGGCGGAGACCGATGGCGAAGCCTCAAAGGCGTCGAGTCCTGAGGCCTAATGGGCCGGCTGATCGCGTAGTTGAAGGGTACTATTGTAAACTCCCGAGAGGAAAGGGTACTATTGTCATACCTGAGGGCGGCATGACAAGATTACTCCCGAGAGGAATGGCGAGTAGTGGAATATTTTGAGAATGTACTGTAGCAGTTGAAGAGTACTATTGTAAACTCTGTAAAAGTGGTAGTTGAGCCCTATAAATAGGGAGCACTTGTAACAGTACATGAGGTTGGTGACTGAATTAATAGAACCCAGTTTATACGTATCATCCCACTACTCTCCCACCTATCGTGCCTATCTCCTGAGCCTCTGCCTAGGAGCGGCGCCTTGCGGGCGGAGGCCCCTACCTCCACTTCACTGTCTAAGACCACAAGTCTCAATATTGGCGCCCACCGTGGTTTGGCCAAGGCAAACCAACGATGGCAGGAAAAAAAAACCACCACCAGAGCAGCAACGACCACGGGTCAGAGAGGAAGGCCTAGGCACACCACTCGTAGCACCTACGCAACCTCGCCAGCGGAGGATGACACCAGAGCAGATGCCCAGGGTCAACCACCAGAACCCCAAGATCCAGAGATTCAAGATCCGGAGGCCCAACCAAACCAAGCCGCAACACCCGAGCAAGAACTACAATAGCTGCAAGCATAGTTGCAGAGAGCACAATAAGAGAGGGACAGAATGGCAGCAGCATTCGCAGCCAATCAGCAAGCTATTCAAGCATTAGCACAAGCAGCAAAAATCAGGTAGCAGTTGGCAGTCCTACATGCTGAGATGCTAAGTATGTAGCATGCAGTACTAGCATCAACCTCCGCAATCCCAGCCTCCGCAGCAACACCAACTGCAACCATACCACAAGGGCCTCCGCCAGTGATTAGCACGCCCACGATGCCATCTCAGATGATGCGGAGGCCTATCGATCCCAAGTCCCCACTCTCTGAAGGCATACAACAGTCACCATGGCCAACGGCGTACAAGCCAATCACACTACCAAAGTTCAACGGAAAGACAGACCCCCATCAGTTCATTATGAGTTACGAGGCAGCAGTAGCCTCCACTGGCGGAGACGACGCCGTCTTGGCAAAGTCATTTGTCATTGCAGCCGAAGGCAACGCATTGGCTTGGTATTCTATGCTCAAACCAAGCACAGTCTATTCTTGGGAAAACCTCCGGGACAAGATATTGACAAATTTCAAGGGGCTAACAGCATAGTCGTTGACTTCCACAGATCTGTTCTAGTGCAAGCAAATGCAGGGAGAGACACTACACGACTACTTTTGGAAATTCGTGCAACTAAAGGCGAAGGCACCAGACGTCCCAGACGAGATCGCCATTGAAGCAGCGATCAAAGGCCTCCGAATCGGGCCGTTCGTAGCACACCTAGCAAGAAAGAAACCAACTTCCATACAGTAGTTCTATGATGAGTTCAAGAAATACTACAGATCAGACAATGACCTCCGGAAAAGGCTGGAGGAGCAGGGTCAAAACAGACAGCAAAACAGCAGCAAAAACTCCCAGAAAACCTATACGAACCAGAATGCATCAAATCAGAAACCAGTCCAGGGGCAAGTGCTCAGCATCGAGGGTCACCCTCACCCTGGGCAAGGGCAGCTGGCAGGGCCAGCACGGTCGGAGACCCAGACCAGGAACCAAGGTCGGCAAGGTTACCAAGGCAAAAACTAGAACAAAAACCACAGCCAGAAACAACACAGGCCATATTGCGTTTTTCACGGCGAAAACGCAGGGCACAGCACCAAAGATTGTCCGGAGACAAAAGAGACACAGGAAAGGATGAAGAACAAGCAGACTGCCCAACCTCCGACACAACAGAGCGCAAGAGAGGTCAACACCACATACACAACTAGCCACCAGCAGTACTACCCAATGTACCTAGCGCTAAACGCAACCCAAATACATCCCTCCACACTGGCCTCTGCCTATTACCCAAACTTCCTACCAGCATGGCGGTCAGCGCCTTCGCAGTAGCCTCCGGCGGGTAACTACAGGTCAGAGGCAAGCCTGACCTACATAAACCCAAAACCTCCCCACATAACCTACATCGAAACAAACCCACGGCCACAAAACCAAATCAGGTTCGAGCCTCCACCGCAACAGCACCACATGCAGCAACTGCCTCCACCGCCACCTCACAACCAACCACCAGCACCAAAAAAATGAGCCAAACCTAGAAAACCAAGTCAACCCCCATGGACCGCTACCAACAATAGGCATGATACTACCAATCGCCGGAGGATCATCAATGGAGTTTTAAACAAAAAAGCAGAAAAAGGATCACCTCCGCCTGGTAAACAAAGTAGCAGTCCAAGGCCCAGCAAAATACACAGATTGGTCCAGAGTCCCAATCACCTTCACAGAAGAAGATCTCCAACTGGAAAGCTACCCTCACACAGACGCAATGGTAATCAAAACCAACATAGCAGCATGGGAGATAAGCAGAGTACTGATTGACACTAGCAGTTCAGCAGATATCATCTTTGCAAATACCTTCAACCAAATGAAGCTCAGCAGAAATCAACTACAGCCCTCCGAATCCCCTTTGATAGGATTTGGAGGCAAGCAGATACAAGCATTAGGAAAAATCTCACTCCTAGTGTCGTTTGGAACCCAAGCAAATGCTAGAACCGAGTACATAACCTTCGACGTCGTCGATCTGTATTACCCATACAATGCCATCTTGGGTAGAGGATTCACGACTAAATTCAATGTAGCCCTGCATATGGCCTACCTGTGCATGAAAATACCAGCACTACATGGTATTATCATAGTCCGAGGCAGCCAGAAAGAAGCAAGAAACATAGAAAAAGCAATCTACAGAGCCCAAAGAAACATCAATGCAGTCGAGTCGGCAGACAAAGAACTAGAGCCTCCGGATATGCCCAGAGGAAAAACAGATATGGCAGGTCAAGAAGAGACAAAGGTGACCCCTCTAGAAAAGGAGTTACCAGATAGAAAAGTAACAATCAGCTCAGAGTTGAGCAAAGCAGAGGAGGAAGAGCTCATGGAAACTCTAGTAAGAAACAAAGACATCTTCGCCTGGTCAGCCTCCGACCTATAGGGAGTCAGTAGGGACATCATATAGCATGAACTGGATATCAATGAAAACATGAGGCCAAAAAAGCAAAAACAGAGAAAAATGTCGGAGGACAGAATCCTGTCAGCAAAGGCGGAGGTGCAAAGGTTGCTAGATGCAAAAGTCATCAGGGAAGTCAAGTATTCAGAATGGCTCGCAAATGTAGTACTAGTACCAAAGAAGAATGGCAAAATGAGAATGTGCATAGATTTCACAGATTTGAATAAAGCTTGCAGAAAAGACCCTTTCCCATTGCCAAGAATAGATGCCTCTGTCGACAAGGTAGCCAGATGCCAGAGGTTTTCTCTCCTCGACTGTTTCTCTGGGTATCACCAAATCTAGATGAAAAAAGAAGACGAAGACAAGACAAGTTTCACCACTCCATTCGGGACATATTGCTACACCAGAATGCTGGAGGGCCTAAAAAATGCCAGAGCAACCTTTGCCAGAATGACAAAGGAAGTTTTGGGCTCACAACTAGATAGAAACATCATAGCCTACGTCAACGACATAGTGGTCATGAGCAAGAACAAGGATGATCATGTCTCTGACTTACAGGAGACCTTCGCCAACCTTAGGACAGCTGGCCTCCGCCTCAACCCAGAAAAATGTATATTTGGAGTCACAAAAGGGAAGATGCTCGGATACATCATAAGCAGTGAAGGCATCAAAGCGAACCCAAACAAAACTAGAGCAATAATGACAATGGCAGAACCCAAAAACAAGAAAGAAGTGCAAAAGCTGACGGGAAGAATAGCAGCGCTCAACAGATTCATCTCAAAATCAGCAGAACGCAACCTCCCCTTCTTCCAAGCCCTGAGGGGCGGAGACAACTTTGAGTGGGGGTCCAAGCAGTCGGAGGCATTTCATATCTTGAAAGAGTATCTAGCAAACTCACTGGTGGTCTCCGTCCCAAAATCAGACAGCCACCTATTGCTATATGTGGCGGCCTCCGACCATGCAGTCAGCGTAGTCCTAGTTCACGAGCTAGAAAAAGAATTAGGCAAAACTCAAAAGCCAGTTTATTTTATCTCAGAAGCACTGTCCGAAGCCAAGCTAAACTACACTGAGGTAGAAAAAGTTGCCTACGCAGTGCTGATGGCATCAAGAAAACTAAAGCATTATTTCCAAGCCCATGAAATCTCAGTTCCAACATCGCTGCCACTTCAAGACTTGCTCAGAAACAAAGAAGCCTCCAACAGAATAGGCAAATGGGCTACAGAGCTATTACAGTTTGGTATCTCGTATGTCCCCAGAACAGCAATCAAATCACAAGCACTAGCCGATTTTGTAGTAGATTGGACACCTCCTACAGAGCCCAAGGTACAACCAACCACTCAAGGCTGGATAGCATTCACGGATGGAGCCTGGGGCCAAGCCGGAGCAGGAGCCTCCGCCATACTAACGGCACCCTCTGGCGTCAGACTGAAAAACGCAGCAAGGCTAGAGTTCAAATCAACAAACAACATAGCAGAATATGAAGGCCTGATCCTAGCGCTCATTAAAGCAAAGGCCCTAGGGGAAAAACATTGACAGTCAAAACAGATTCTCAAGTGGTTACTAGCCAAGTAGAGAAAGAATACATAGCAAGAGAGCCAGAACTCATCAAATACCTATCCGTTGTCAGAAATTTGGAGCGGAGATTCCAGGCCTTCACCCTGAAGCACATCCCAAGATCAGAAAATGCAGAGGCAGATGAACTAGCAAAAGCTGTGGCAAACAACCTACCACTGCCACCAAACACTTTTTACCAGATCTTAAATTCTCCGACAACTGCGGAGACATCTAAGGCACCTAAGCCCATACTACACCTGCAAAATGAAGATTGGAGAAAGGCGATAACAGAAATCTTAGAAGGCAAAATCACCAAAGAAGATAAAGCAAAAGCAGCAAGAATACAGGCCAGGGCAAGAAATTACACAATCATAGATGGTGTACTGTACAAGAAAGGAGTAGTCCAGCCTCTCCTCAAATGCATATCGCAGAGTGAAGGCACAGAGTTGCTTCAAGAAATACACTCAGTAATTTGTGGGTCGCACATTGGCTCTAGAGCATTATCAGCAAAGGCAATAAGGCAAGGCTTTTATTGGCCAACACACATACAAGACGCAGAGCAGACAGTCAGAACATGCAAAGCATGCCAAACATTCTCTCTCGGGCAGTCAAAACCATTGTCGGAGACCCAACTTATACCTCCGACATGGCCGCTACAAAGATGGGAGACCTACGCGGCCAGCAGTTCACAGAGACGTCTCCGACCAACTACCTAAGCAAAGGCCTAGCTACCGCGCCTCCAGACCCAGAAAGATGACGGTTTCTCAGACTTCTTGCAGGACGCTGCCGGTGACCCTGGCACAGCCTCCGCCCGGTTAGCTCATAGGCGTCTCCGGGCGGAGGGGGCGGAGGCCGCCCCACTGCAAGGCTAATCAAGTGCCAACGTTACCTACGTGTGTGTGTGTAGGTAACCAGAGGAAGGCACTCGTGGATGGCGTGGGCGCGCCGGTTCGGCCTCCGCTCGTAGGGGCAGAGACCCAAGCAGGAGGATGGCAATACTAGACATCGGGGGTCTGCGGCCCCGGTGTCCTAGGGGCGGAGACCTATGGCGGAGGCCCAAAGGCCCTTGGCTGGATCCTGAGGCCTGATGAGACGGAGACCGACGGCGAAGGCCCAAAGGCGCCGAGTCCTGAGGCCTGATGGGCTGGCTGATCGCGCAGGCCCCGTACCTGAGGACGGCATGACAAGATTACTCCTGAGAGGAAAGGCGAGTAGTGGAATATTCCGAGAATGTACTGTAGCAGTTGAAGGGTACTATTGTAAACTCTGTAAAAGTGGTAGTTGAGCCCTATAAATAGGGAGCACTTGTAACAGTATAGGAGGTTGGTGACTGAATTAATAGAACCCAGTTTATACGTATCATCCCACTACTCTCCCTCCTGTCGTGCCTATCTCCTGAGCCTCCGCCCAGGAGCAGCGCCTTGCGGGCGGAGGCCCCTACCTCCACTTCACTGTCTGAGACCACAAGTCTCAACAGATAGTATCACAAGTTGAGTCAATGATTGAGTTGTGCACCTTTATTGTTTTGTTGAATTGTCATTATGCTTATGATTGTTTTGAATCTTTGTAATGATTGCAATGATCTTGTTGGATGTTTCCATAATTTCATTTAGTTTATAGGCCTAAGGTATAAGGATCAGTGCAATAAATAGTCGGGTTTTGGTTTTCTTCTGTTTTTCCTATCCTGTCCTTTCGAAGCAGTCTGCACTCATCAGCTTATATCTCTATTCTTGGACAACCAAATATCATGAAAAAATTCTAGACAATAGTAGACTTCAATATCTTTCTCTGAGCGCAAGAATTAGCCTGATAGCTATTTTGGTTATGGAGATACGAAAATCACAAGCCGATGCATCTGTGCTGTTTGGAACCCAGAACAGTTTCTGTTGTGCACTGTTTTCGACCACCTCAACTGCAGAATTTAGAAAAGTGTTCTATAAGGAAGTTGTGGAGAATTTTATAAGCTTTCTAACGGTATAATCTACAACTTCATTGGATTAATAGAATGGGAGTTACAGCTGTTTTACCATGCTGCCGTTTTTCTGCTCGCAAGGAATTCCAGATTTCTTGTCCTTGCCCATACACAAGAGTCTCATTGGGATGTCAGGACATCATGATACTAGTTAGATCATCAGGAAGAAGATGCAAGCTACCCTTCTTGTGTCCCCTAGTTTAGCGTTTCTTAAGGGGGTAGCCAAGTTGAAGAATTTGTAAGGTGAAGTATCCTACGTTCTAGTTTGCGCAACGGAAGCGTGGTGGTACCCAAAGGTGTGAAAGAAGTTTAGAGTTTCAATGATGTTTGATTAAAGGTTCAATGAAGGTTTATCCAAGATCATTAAGATTTTGGTAGAGCTACTTGAAGAGGTTTTTAAGTTTGTTTGGATCAAGAGACCTCAGCTAAGTGTTGAAGGAGTCCAAGAAAAGATTGAAGTAAAATCTAAGTATTAGCTTTGCTAGATCCGGACAAGAGTTTTATAGCTATAATGATGCACCTTGTCAAGGTGTGGGATGTGTCTTTATACAAGAAGAAAAGTAGTGGATGGTTCATTAGGTCAACTAAGGAAGCGTGAGTTGAACTAACCGACATGTTATTTGGAGTTATCCATTGTGGAGCGTGGAAGTAATGTCTTTTTGGAAGTAAACATGACATATAGGAGGATCACAAGAATCTACAGGGCATCTTCACTAAGTTGCCCTTGAGCTTGTGTTATCCTTGTTGGAATGAAATTGGTTATAACTTAGAATAGTGCTATCACCTAGAGAAGTAGAAGTCGCAACCGATGCCCTTAGCAATGGAGAATTGTGCTAAGAAGGTTCGGGTGACACCAAGGACTAAGAATTGTATTCCCAGATCGAGCAACCTAGCTAGAAATATTAATGTTTTGAAGATTGGTGGTAGATTTTCCTTCTGACCAAGTGGTTCAGCAGGCTTTGTTGGAAGGTGGATATTTTAAGACAATGGAACTACACGAGGAAGTAAAGAAGAGTCCAAAGATAGAGTATCCCTATCTCCTGGCCGACGTTTTCTGAATCTCGAGGATGAGATTCATCTTAAGGGGGGTAGAATTGTAACACCCCAAAATTTGCCACTTTTGAAAATAGAGTTAAAATCATTTATTTGTGAATTTTCCAAATCTCCTATCTCTAGGAATTTTCCAGCTTCTTTCTGGAATTTAATTCCTACCTCCTTCACCTTAATCTTTATGTTCCAAGTTCCCAACAATCTTTTTATGAGCTCCAAATACTTTATTTGGGTTCATCATGTTCCAAATTGTCTCTGAGAATTTTCCCCAAATTTTCGGAGGTCTCAGAGTATTTTTCGTGGCTTAAATATTAATTCTAGACTTTTCTAGAATTATTTTAACCATGAAATTAATTAATTCCGAAAATAATAAATCTCTCATTTTTCTCAATGCTCAAAGCCCATGTGCAATCATCCTAATAAATCCTAAAAGGCCCATGCATTTATTTACTAATAGGCTTTAATGATTATTTAGGCCCATTAGTAAATGTGGAGGGTGCAACATCAATTAGTATCATATTGCTAGTTGATGTAGATGTAGAGAGTTTTTCTTCCTATATATATCAATTAACCCATTGGGCAAAGCACACCAAAACTACCGTAAGGGGAGCCCCTATTTTGAGAAATCCCTCGTGTAGTAAATTATATTTTTCTCCTCTTTCTCTCGCCGTTGCTGTCGCCGTCGTCGTCGCCGTTGCCATTGCCGTCTTGCTCCTCCTACGCCGCCGAGGTACCCCTAGGTAAGACCGCCATCCAAAATATTTTCCCAGACTTCGTCTTCTTCTTTTAAAAGCGTAGTTTCGTCGATTTAGATCCAAAATACGTTTTCACCTATTTACAAATTTGCCACTGATTTTGTTTTAGCCATAACTTCTCCGTTTTAACTCCGATTTGATCCGTTCAACTTGCGTTAGGTTCGTAATTTCATTATCTACGTGTTCATACTATTGTTCAGTATGTTTTTAACTTTTAAAATTCATGATTAGATTTAATCTAATATTCGATTAAAAGAAATCTTGTTTAAATCATATCTTCTGCGTCTTAGATCCGTTTTAGTCCATTCAAGTTGGGTTAGATTCATAGCGTCAAGATCTACGCGTTAGTAACAGCGTTTATCATGTCTCTAATACTGGAATTTCGTGGTTTGAATCATATCTTAAATAACAATTATGCAACTGGATTTTATAAATAGAATATGATTTGTTTCACTTTAGTTTTATAAATCAAATCTAAATTTGACTTAAATTATAATCTCTATAAAATATCTTATATATGTTTTTATACCATTAAGACACATGAAGCTAATAGTTTTATGAGTAAATCTATCGATAGTTGTATCTTTTTAACCGTAGCTCCGATTAGCGTGCTTTTCGCGTCTGTGTGTTCATAGTAAGACGTAGATTCGTTTTACAAACTTTTCATCTTAATTTGATGTTTGGTGTATTGTTCTAATTTAGATCTATTGTTTGCTTCATGTATGATTGCATGGATGCTTGTGTGGTGTTTTATGATTACGTCCAGTCGATGAGATACACGTGGTGATCAAGAAGAAGAACGTTGAAGATTAAAGCTTACCGAAAGATCGGTGTTTAAGGCAAGTATAGCATGGGATCTTCCTTGTTGTCCTATATACCTTTAATCATTTAATTCATACTGCATGTGTCTACCTTGACTACCACTAAGGATTTCCTAGTCTTTTGTACCTGTATCTTGTTACCTTTGGGGTATTGCATTGGGTAGTATGATGCTAGTGCTCAATTAAAGACCATGATCTTGTAACTTGACTAATGGTATATGCAATAAACCTTAAAAGATGCTTCTTAACAACATGGAACAAGGGGGCTAGAGCATTGGGCTATGTTATGGTGCTCTAGATTCCTCTCCCTAAGGACTTATCTGTAAGTGATCATCCGAGACTTACAGTACAGCTGTGAGGGCTACATGGCTCTGTCTTTAGCTCAGTATGAGGACCTTTTCTAGCTTGTTAGTGGTTACCTTTATTGGCATAAGAATGGCTTGACGAATCAGGTATCGAGCGGCCTCTATCTCTATGTGTATAGGCTGCGTGTCAATGTGCCATCGGGAAGGGGGGCTCTACATCTGTTTGCCGTGTGAATCTAATGGCCCTAACTTGTTAGACGAACATTTGAAAGGCTTCATAGTGAACCCTACCGACCTTCCTTGGTAGTGGGTCAAGAGGCTGATCACCTC
Organism: Miscanthus floridulus; assembly: GCF_019320115.1. Classification (NCBI taxonomy): domain Eukaryota; kingdom Viridiplantae; phylum Streptophyta; class Magnoliopsida; order Poales; family Poaceae; genus Miscanthus; species Miscanthus floridulus. Next base: position 25,966,600 of record NC_089588.1, on the reverse strand, counting down.
GGGCGAAAGGGTAAATCATGACTCATAGTGAAAGTGTACAACCTCTACAGAGTGTAAAACTGGTATATCAGCCGTGCTCACGGTCACGAGCGGCCTTGGAACCCTTACGGAATAGATGATGGACACTAATGATATGGATGATGAAGATGCTCACTAATGGTGAATTGTTTATGCTATTCATTATTCATGTTTACCTGATCATGTGTTTATGGGCTTGTGAATGAACTTGTTGCTACTCCTATGCTAAAATCATGACTCAGTAAAAGCTAATCGCAGTTAAACCAGTGTCAGCCTTTTGAGCCTCATGAACCCTATGTTATATTTGTTGAGTACCACATGTACTTACGCTTGCTTTATTTTTTTAAATCTTTGGAAAAATCCCGGATGAGTACCAGATTGCTAGAGTTTGGAGGAATTAGGCTTGTGATCAACCAGTCAGTTGTCCCTGTAGATTTGGAGTCTTCACTCGAAGATCGGAGTTGTCTGTCCGCTGTCTATACTCTAAGGTTATACTCTCTATACTAAGTACGTTATATAATTGAGCATTGTCTATAGATATTACCCTTATTTGTAGCTATATGTGAGATTTGACTTCCTGAGCTCACATATGGTGTGTATCTGATTTTGTTCTTAAAACCGGGTGCTACAGCCCTAGGGGCAATCCAGGTTTTACCTCTCTCCACTGTTCATGAACCGACAATGGATTCGGCACACTTATTGTTCATCTTGGAGAGTTATATACCTCTCACTCTCTCTTTTTTGTTCGGTTGATTTTATGTGTGCCAAAAAATAATAACAACTTCAGGATGGCATTTGCGATAAATTCAAAGCTTCTGTGACTTTGCAAATTCTAATTCTGCATTGTTCATGATCCGGCAATGACCTATTGTTAATGATTCGGCACTTATTGTTCATCTTTGAGAGAGTTATATATACCTCTCGCTCCCTTTTTTGTTCGGCTCAATTTAATCACTGATACCAAGAATTCATAATAACTTTAGGATGGCAGTTGTGATGAATTCATAGCTTCAGTGACTTTGCAAATTATACAACGAGGGTGTGTATCAAAGCTCTTGCTTTCAAGTACAACTGTACAATTCCTGTTTGGACGTTCCCTGTAGTATTCAGGTTGCGTTCTCCAGCTTTCATTTTTTTTGTTGAGGCCTCCATTTTTTCCTCAGTTTTCATTTCTTTTGTTGAGGCCTCCGTTTTTTTCTCACATAATAAACTATCAAAATCCAGTTAGGAGCAAGTAACGCTATGCAAATATATATTTTTTGTGGTAGACAGAAACATGCCACGACTGAGACGAATATCTTCAGATAAAAAATATGCAAAATTGATTTTGTCAGACATTGAACAGTGGTAGGCAAAGGCCTGAAACTAACGTTACTCTGAAACACAAGACTAAACTGATCCTATATAGTTACAAGAATCAGTAATTACAACTATCAGCATGACAGGTCAAGGATCTGAACCTGTTGTTGGATTTTATTCAGATGCAACTATCAGCATGACTGCTACTTAACTCTGAAAGTCTGAAATCCTATGAATGTTCTAGGTGTCCATCAGTGGTGGTTTACTGCAATCGATTAGCATGACTCTGACACCCCTCCCTTTTTCTCCCTTTGTTTTCTACTAAACCTATGATTTAAGTCCTCTTATATGAGTCACTGGTGGATGAAAGATCCTCTTTCCAGTTCCTGTTCACATAGATTGAAAGTTCCTCTTATGAGTCTGAACCAAAAATCCATCTAAATAATCTCTGAACTAAAATGATTTCTGAACCAAAAAGTCATCTAAATGATCTCTGAACTGAACCAAAAAACTCTACTGAACTGAACCAAAAAAACTCTACTGAACTAAACTCTACTGTTCTGTTCTGTGAAGCAGCATCTAAACTGAAATGAACTGGACACTCATACACTGAAAGGAAAATAAGCTTAAACTAACCATCTGATGCTGCTGCATCTCCTTGCACCGAAGGAACCTGAATGCCATCCGGGGCATTAAGAAGACTGCGGCAGTTAAAAGCATATCGGCGCTCCTTTGCTGCTCCTTGGTGTAACATCCTAAAATTTGCTTCTCTTGAAATAGAGTAAAATGATTTAATTTTGTATTTTTATGCTCATGAAAACATGGGGAAATAATAAATTTTCATTAGATTAAAATTTATCTTAACGTAGAAACATGTTTGTTGCATTCATGCTATGTGCAAAATGTGATTTTTTTTAAAAAATACGTTTAGGAGATGAATATCTATCTCTAGGAGTTTTCCAGCTTCTTTCTGGAATTTAATTCCTACCTCCTTCATGTTAGTTTTAATGTTCCAAGTTCCCAACAATCTTTTCATGAGCTCCAAATACTTTATTTGGGTTCATCATGTTCCAAAGTGTCTCTGGGAATTTTCTCCAAATTTTCGGAGGTCTCGGAGTATTTTTCGTGGCTTAAATATCAATTCTGGACTTTTCTACAATTATTTTATTCACGAAATTAATTAATTCTGAAAATAAATAATATATCTCATTTTCCAACCAACTCTCAAAGCCTATGTGCAATAATCCTAATAAATCTCAAAGGCCCATGCATTTATTTACTAATGGGCTTTAATGATTATTTAGGTCCGTTAGTAAATGTGGAGGGTGCAACATCAATTAGTATCATATTGTTAGTTGGTGTGGATGTGGGGAGTTTTTCTCCCTATAAATATTTACCAACCCCTTGGGCAAAGCACACCAAAACTATCGTAAGGGGAGCCCCTAGTTTGGGAAATCCCTCGTGTAGTAAATTAGATTTTTGTCCTCCTTCTCTCGCCATCGCCGGCGCCATCGCCATCGCCACCGTGCTGCCCGACGCCGTAGACCCGCCGTCTACGGCAAGAAGGACCTAGGTGTGTTCGCCGTCTTCTCCTCTTCTTCCCTATGCTCTCGGCTCGTCAAATCGTGGCCTCTAGGGCCCAAACCAAGCGCTCCAGGGAGCTTCTCGCCGCCGGTAATGGAGCTCCGCCACGCCGGTTTTCTTCTCCGGCCGGTGACTCTCTCACCCCTTCTTTCTAATCTGAGCCATCCAGATTCAATCCAACAGTCCAAGATCGCCCACACCCCTTCACCGGGATTATTTGCAAAAGAGCCCCTGCAGTTTCACGTAATATAACCCGTAGTCCATGGCGCACTTCCATAATACGTTTTCCTATTCCGAAAGCGTAGTTTCTTTCTAGTAGATTCACAATTCGTTTTCTCTTTCAGAAAGCGTAAAATACCTTTGTTAGATTCAAAATATGTTTTCTTCTTTTGAAAACGTAGTTTCTTCGGTTAGATCCAAAATACGCTTTCATCAATTTAGAGTTTTGCCACTAATATTGTTTTAGCCATAAAATTTTTGTTTTAACTCCGTTCCGATCCATTCAAGTTGCGTTAGATTCGTAATTGAGTAATCTACATGTTCATCCTACTATTAAATATTTTTCAACTTTTGAAATTCAAGGTTAGATTTAATCTATTATCTTATTAAAGGAAATCTTGTTTAATTCATAACTCCTTCATTATAGCTCCAATTAGAGTGCTTTTTGTGTCTGTGTGTTCGTAGCGATACGTAGAGTCATTCTACAAACTTTTCATCTTGATTTTATGTTTGGTGTACTATTCTAATTTAGATCTATTGTTTGCTTTGTGAATGATTGCATGGATGCTTGTGTGGTGCTTTATGATCATGTCTAGTCGGTGACAAGTACGTTGATGAAATAGAAGAAGTTGGTGATCCAGAAGAAGTCCTTTGGAGGTTACAATTCAATAGAAGAAGGATATGAGTTTAAGGCAAGTATATCATGGGATCTTCCTTGCCATCCTATACACCTTTAATCATTAAATTCATACTGCATGTGTCTACCTTGACTGCCACTAAAGATTTCCTAGTGCTTTGTTACCTTGTGCCTTGTTACCTATGGGGTATTGCATTGGGTAGTATGATGCTAGTGCTCAATTAAAGACCATGATCTTGTAACTTGACCAATGGTATATGCAATAAACATTAAAAGATGCTTTTTAGCAACATGGAATCTGGGGGCTAGAGTATTGGGCTGTTTTTATGGTGCTCTAGATTCCTCTCCCTAAGGACTTATCTTTAAGCGAACATCCAGAACTTACAGTACAACTATGAGGGCTACATGGCTCCGGCTTTAGCTCAGTATGAGGACCTTTTTTAGCTTGTTAGAGATTACGTTTATTGGCGTAAGAATGACTTGTCAAATCGGGTATAGGACAACCTCTGTCCCCTTGTGTATAGGCTGTGTGTAATTGTGCCATCGGGAAGGGGGGTTCCTACATCTATTTGCCGAGTGAATCTAATGGCCCTAACTTGTTAGACAAACCTTTGAAAGGCTTCATAGTGAACCCTGCCGACCTTCCTTGGAAGTGGGTCAAGAGATTAGCTACCTCGGGCGAAAGGGTAAATCATGACTCACAGTGAAAGTGCACAACCTTTGCAGAGTGTAAAATTGGTATATCAGCCGTGCTCATGGTCATGAGTGGCCTTGGACCCTTACGGAATAGATGGTGAACACAAATGATACAGATGATGAAGATGCTCATTAATGATTACTGTTTATGCTATTCATTATTCATGTTTACCTGATCAAGTGTTTATATGGGCTTATGAATAAACTTGTTGCCACCCTATTGCTAAAATCGTGACTCATTAAAAGCTAATCGCAGTTAACCAGTGTCAGCCTTTTGAGCCTCATGAACCCCATGATATATTTGTTGAGTAGGACATGTACTTACGCTTGCTTTATTTTTTAATTATTTGGATAAAAATCCTGGATGGGTACCAGATTGCTAGAGTTTGGAGGAATTAGGCTTGTGATCAACCAGTCAGTTGTCCCTAAGGAAGTGGAGTCTTCACCTGAAGATCGGAGTTGTCTTTCCGCTGTCTATACTCTGAGGTTGTATTCTTTATACTAATACACTATGTAATAAGCATTGTCTTATGATATTACCCTTATTTGTAGCTATATGTGATATTTGACTTCCTGGGCTCACATATGGTATGTATTTGGTTTTGTTCTTAAAATCAGGTGCTACACTTGGTCACCGTGAGGAAGGCTAAAACATTGGATACATAGGAACGAAGGGAGTATTTTAATTATTAACATTTTTGTTCTTGTTATTAATTATTTGATGTAAGATCTGCAGGTGTCTATGGGTGGGTGGTGTCTACGGGTTTGTAGTTTAAATTTTAATTTCAGTGGATTGTCATGACTCCCCAGTCAATTTCTTGTGGCTTACAATGTCTTTTTTGTTCCGTATTTACAAAATCGACTCCTTCCATTTGTGTGAGGAATTGAATTTAGTCCTACCGTTTTGTGCAAAATTTTATGCAATGCCCATTGATAGGTTTAGTATACGGGGTTTACTCCCGTGCTATTACAATTAGCACAACCTCAAGAGAATTCGTTGTTCCTGTCATTAATATCTACCCAAGAGTGATTTTAGTTGGATAAAAAAATTTGCACATTATTTTATTGCAATGGCTCTGGTACATGGATGCAATGGCTCTGGTGCGAAAGTATGGTAAACCAGATATCTTCTTCACAATGACGTGCAACCCTAACTGGGATGAGATCAAGAATGGACTTTATCCAGTCGAGACACCACAGGACCGCCCCGATCTCGTCACACGAGTCTTCAGAGCAAAGTTAGAGGCGATGAGGAAATTGTTGATGGAGAAAGACATACTTGGGAAGGTGAAGGCCTACGTATATGTAGTGGAGTTCCAGAAGATGGGCATGCCGCATGCACACTTCTTGCTAATAATGGAATAGAAGTACACGCTCGCATGTCCCGAGGAATATGACATGATTATCACTGTAGAGCTACCAAACAAGAAGAAGTACCCTAAGCTATACAAGATGGCCACGAAGCATATGATGCATGGTCCTTGTGAGATGCTTAATACATATTGTCTATGCACGGTGGGCCACGGGTCATGCAAGAACCGTTACTCGCGCCCATTCTGTGAGGCAACTGTCACAGGGAAAGGATTCGTACCCCATCTATCGGCGACGCAATGACGGTTGTATGCAAAAAGTTTGAGGCCATTACCTGGACAATCAATGGGTCATGCCTTACAACCCTTGCCTGCTACATACCTTCAACTACCATATAAATGTTGAGGCCTATGGGAACATTAAATCAGTAAAGTATCTGTTCAAGTACATATACAAGGGACATGACAGGGCATTGGTGGTGAAGAGGGAGACTGACAAAGCAGACGAGAAAGGGAACATTGATGAGATCAAGCAGTATAGAGACGCCCAGTGGGTGACGCCTCCAGAAGCACTGTGGAGGATATATGGCTTTGACTTGAGCAAGAACCATCCACCAGTACAGCAGCTGCAGCTTCATCTACCCGACATGCACATGTTGGCATTTCATAAATGGGACAAGGTCGAATGGATTGTTAATTAGCCAGGTGTAGAGGAGTCAATGCTGACAGCATACTTCGATGCAAACAGGCAGCATGAGGAAGCCCGCGGAATCTTGTATCGGGACTTCCCGTAGCATTTTACATGGCAACCTGATGGTAAATCCTGGCAGAAAAGGAAAAAAATCTATTTTCCAAGTTGGTAGAGTCATCTCGACTCATCCTGCTAAGGGAGAACATTACTTTCTTCGTCTTCTATTAAACAATGTTGCTAGTGCTACCTCATATGAACACCTCAGGACGGTTGATGGTGTGCTACTACCTTCATTCCGTGAAGCTGCAGAAAGGAGGGGTCTGATCGAAGAAGACAATGCACTGGATGAATGTCTAACTGAAGCTACTTTCTTCTAGATACCTTCCTCTCTGCGAAGTCTATTTGCAACAATATTGGTATTCTGTGAGCCAAATGATGTGATGGGGTTATTGAAAAAACACTACGATGCAATGTCAGAGGACTATAGCCGCAATAATCCATCCCTGGATCTGGTGCAACAGATGGTTTTGATAGACATTAGAAACATGCTTCAATCTATGGGGAATGACATAAGATCATTCCTCTTCCAGATATTGATCACTCATACAACGATGCCAGCCATATTCGTGAGATATTTGAGGAAGCTAGCGTCGAGCAGAATCCCAAAGATGTGCTATTGTGTGACTCACGCAACGCCGAGCAAAGGTCTGCCTACAATGAGATAATGGCCGCTGTCTACAACAAGCAAGGTGGGCTGTTCTTTGTGGATGGACCTGGTGGGACGGGAAAGACCTTTTTATATAGGGCACTTCTCGCAAAACTACATAGCCAGCTCAAGCTTGCTGTGGCTACAGCTACATCTGGAGTCACAGCGTCCATAATGCCAGGCAGGAGGACATCCCACTCACGTTTCAATATATCCCTCACTATTGAAGAGGGTGGTTGTTGTAGCTTCACGAAACCGAGTGGTACTGCCAAGTTGCTACAGCAAGCAGCTCTCATAATTTGGGACAAGCCATCTATGTCAAAGAGGCAAAATATGGAAGCATTAGACAATAGCCTACGGGATATAATGGGCCGGTCAGACCTATCATTTGGCGGGAACACTGTTGTCCTTGGTGGGGATTTCAGACAGGTCCTCCCTGTTGTGCGGAAAGGATCCCGTGCTCAAATAGTCGGTGCTTCTCTACGTAGGTCGTATCTTGGGAATCTATGCACCACCTAAAGCTCGTCCACAACATAAGGGCTCGGAGTGACCCATGGTTTGCAGATTATCTATTGCGCATTAGTGGTGGAACAGAAGAGGTTAACGGAGATGGTAATGTACGTATTCCAGACGAGATTTGTGTCCCGTACTCTGGCGATGCCGAGAAAGATCTTCATAGATTGATCGGCATCATCTTTCTAGATCTAAATGCAAACATGGCGGACAAAGACTACATCACCACAAGAGCGATTTTATCTACACGTAACGATTGGGTTGACATGATCAATATAAAAATGATTGATATGTTCCAGGGTGGCGAGACAGTGTATCACAGTTTTGACTTCGCGGTAGATGATCCACATAACTACTATCCATCGGAGTTCCTTAACAGTCTGACCCCCAACGGGCTGCCTCCACACATCTTGAAGCTCAAGCTGGGGTGTACTATCATATTGTTTAGGAATATTGATCCTGCCAATGGGCTATGCAACGGTACAAGGCTGGTGGTGCGGGGGTTCCGAAGAAATATAGTCGATGCGGAAACTGTGGTGGGCAGCATGCTGGGAAGCGGGTATTCCTTCCTCGAATACCGCTATACCCGTCTGATGATGAGATGTTCCCGTTCCAGTTTAAGAGAAAGCAGTTTCCTATCAGGCTGAGCTTGGCCATGATGGTCAACAAGTCATAGGGCCAAACTATCCCAAAGGTGGGTGTGTACCTGCCCGCACCGGTGTTCTCTCACAGTCAGTTATACGTTGCGATGTCTAGAGCCACGTCAAGAACAAATATTAAGAACCTTGCCCTCCTGCCTGATGCGGATGCACAGGAGGAGGAGGCCAAAGAGAGGGAGAAGAAAAATGCTAAAAAGAATGCCGAGGGAAAAAATAAGAATGCGTCAAATAAAAAAGATAAGGATAAGAAGACCCCAATAGTGAATGGAACTTTGATGAAGAATATTGTATTTAAGGAGGTTCTAACGCCATAGGCGAGGTAACAGAACATTACTAACACATACAATGCATTTTTTTCATTCAATTTAATATTGCACAAATAGTATCTCACAAACGCCATATTTGTTGCTGTTCATAGGTATTTTTAAATCGGTTATCAGACTCTAGACGGAGATGTTGTATACACACTACATGCCAACTGGAAAATCATCCATACATGTTAGTTTGTGAGCCTACGACGCCGTGCTCTCTGTGACTGTGTTAATTTCATAAACTTTATTTTTTTGGAGTAAATGACACTTTAACATTGGTATTTAATTTTTATACTATTGTTATCTTATGGTGCGATCCGTGTGTTTTAAGTACCAAATGTTAGTTCTCCCATAGCAATGCATGGGCACGCTACCTAGTAACATCTGAAATTAAGTTTGTCTAGAGAATGAATGAGTGCTTAATACATATTGATGGAAATCACTGTAGAGCTACCAAACAAGAAGAAGTACCCTAAGCTATACAAGATGGCCACGAAGCATATGATGCATGGTCCTTGTGAGATGCTTAATACATATTGTCTGTGCACGGTGGGCCACGGGTCATGCAAGAACCGTTACTCGCGCCCATTCTGTGAGGCAACTGTCACAGGGAAAGGATTCGTACCCCATCTATCGGCGGCGCAATGACGGTTGTATGCAAAAAGTTTGAGGCCATTACCTGGACAATCAATGGGTCATGCCTTACAACCCTTGCCTGCTACATACCTTCAACTGCCATATAAATGTTGAGGCCTATGGGAACATTAAATCAGTAAAGTATCTGTTCAAGTACATATACAAGGGACATGACAGGACATTGGTGGTGAAGAGGGAGACTGACAAAGCAGACGAGAAAGGGAACATTGATGAGATCAAGCAGTATAGAGACGCCCAGTGGGTGACGCCTCTAGAAGCACTGTGGAGGATATATGGCTTTGACTTGAGCAAGAACCATCCACCAGTACAGCAGCTGCAGCTTCATCTACCCGACATGCACATGTTGGCATTTCATAAATGGGACAAGGTCGAATGGATTGTTAATTAGCTAGGTGTAGAGGAGTCAATGCTGACAGCATACTTCGATGCAAACAGGCAGCATGAGGAAGCCCGCAGAATCTTGTATCGGGACTTCCCGTAGCATTTTACATGGCAACCTGATGGTAAATCCTGGCAGAAAAGGAAAAAATCTATTTTCCAAGTTGGTAGAGTCATCTCGGCTCATCCTGCTGAGGGAGAACATTACTTTCTTCGTGTTCTATTAAACAATGTTGCTAGTGCTACCTCATATGAACACCTCAGGACGGTTGATGGCGTGCTACTACCTTCATTCTGTGAAGCTACAGAAAGGAGGGGTCTAATCGAAGAAGACAATGCACTGGATGAATGTCTAACTGAAGCTAGTTTCTTCTAGATACCTTCCTCTCTGCGAAGTCTATTTGCAGCAATATTGGTATTCTGTGAGCCAAATGATGTGATGGGGTTATTGAAAAAACACTACGATGCAATGTCAGAGGACTATAGCCGCAATAATCCATCCCTGGATCTGGTGCAACAGATGGTTTTGATAGACATTAGAAATATGCTTCAATCTATGGGGAATGACATAAGATCATTCCTCTTCCAGATATTGATCACTCATACAACGATGCCAGCCATAATCGTGAGATATTTGAGGAAGCTAGCGTCGAGCAGAATCCCAAAGATGTGCTATTGTGTGACTCACGCAACGCCGAGCAAAGGTCTGCCTACAATGAGATAATGGCCGCTGTCTACAGCAAGCAAGGTGGGCTGTTCTTTGTGGATGCACCTGGTGGGACGGGAAAGACCTTTTTGTATAGGGCACTTCTCGCAAAACTACGTAGCCATTTCAAGCTTGCTGTGGCTACAGCTACATCTGGAGTCACAGCGTCCATAATGCCAGGCAGGAGGACATCCCACTCGCGTTTCAATATATCCCTCACTGTTGAAGAGGGTGGTTGTTGTAGCTTCACGAAACTGAGTGGTACTGCCAAGTTGCTGCAGCAAGCAGCTCTCATAATTTGGGACAAGGCATCTATGTCAAAGAGGCAAAATATGGAAGCATTAGACAATAGCCTACGGGATATAATGGGCCGGTTAGACCTATCATTTGGCGGGAACACTGTTGTCCTTGGTGGGGATTTCAGACAGGTCCTCCCTGTTGTGCGGAAAGGATCCCGTGCTCAAATAGTCGGTGCTTCTCTACGTAGGTCGTATCTTGGGAATCTATGCACCACCTAAAGCTCGTCCGCAACATAAGGGCTCGGAGTGACCCATGGTTTGCAGATTATCTATTGTGCATTAGTGGTGGAACGGAAGAGGTTAACGGAGATGGTAATGTACATATTCCAGACAAGATTTGTGTCCCGTACTCTAGCGATGCCGAGAAAGATCTTCATAGATTGATCGGCATCATCTTTCTAGATCTAAATGCAAACATGGCGGACAAAGACTACATCACCACAAGAGCGATTTTATCTACACGTAACGATTGGGTTGACATGATCAATATAAAAATGATTGATATGTTCCAGGGCAGCGAGACAGAGTATCACAGTTTTGACTTCGTGGTAGATGATCCACATAACTACTATCCATCGGAGTTCCTTAACAGTCTGACCCCCAACGGGCTGCCTCCACACATCTGGAAGCTCAAGCTGGGGTGTCCTATCATATTGTTTAGGAATATTGATCCTGCCAATGGGCTATGCAACGGTACAAGGCTGGTGGTGCGGGGGTTCCGAAGAAATATAGTCGATGCGGAAACTGTGGTGGGCAGCATGCTGGGAAGTGGGTATTCCTTCCTCGAATACCGCTATACCCGTCTGATGATGAGATGTTCCCGTTCCAGTTTAAGAGAAAGCAGTTTCCTATCAGGCTGAGCTTGGCCATGATGGTCAACAAGTCATAGGGCCAAACTATCCCAAACGTGGGTGTGTACCTGCCCGCACCGGTGTTCTCTCACAGTCAGTTATACGTTGCGATGTCTAGAGCCACGTCAAGAACAAATATTAAGAACCTTGCCCTCCTGCCTGATGCGGATGCACAGGAGGAGGAGGCCAAAGAGAGGGAGAAGAAAAATGCTAAAAAGAATGCCGAGGGAAAAAATAAGAATGCGTCAAATAAAAAAGATAAGGATAAGAAGACCTCAATAGTGAATGGAACTTTGATGAAGAATATTGTATTTAAGGAGGTTCTAACGCCATAGGCGAGGTAACAGAACATTACTAACACATACAATGCATTTTTTTCATTCAATTTAATATTGCACAAATAGTATCTCACAAACGCCATATTTGTTGCTGTTCATAGGTATTTTTAAATCGGTTATCAGACTCTAGACGGAGATGTTGTATACACACTACATGCCAACTGGAAAATCATCCATACATGTTAGTTTGTGAGCCTACGACGCCGTGCTCTCTGTGACTGTGTTAATTTCATAAACTTTATTTTTTTGGAGTAAATGACACTTTAACATTGGTATTTAATTTTTATACTATTGTTATCTTATGGTGCGATCCGTGTGTTTTAAGTACCAAATGTTAGTTATCCCATAGCAACGTACGGGCACGCTACCTAGTAACATCTGAAATTAAGTTTGTCTAGAGAATGAATGAGTGCTTTAAGGTCAACCACATTAGAGTTTTCGGATCCTTGGATCTAAATGGATGGCCTGCATCAAATCTCTCTCCGATCGCAAATCGGATCTTCTGTTCCTTCTTTTCCATGGCACCTAGCCCCAATCGAGCTGCTCGGCTCCGCCGCCCCGCCTGGCTCCGGTGGCTCTCCAATGGCCGGACCTGCCTATCGCTGTCCACCATGGCCCAACTCTAAAATGCATATGATGTGCCTCCTCCGTCCTCTCCATCATCTTATTGATCTCTAGCAAGGCTCCCACACCACCGCCAGCTCACACTTAGTTCCGATGGTGCCTCGTCGCATTTGCCATGTCCTACTACCGCCGTCACACCAAATCGCCTTCATTGGGCTATCACCATGATGCCCCCCACACTTCTGCACTCCAACCTCTTCCCCAGCCACCCCGCTGGCAATACCACTGCTGCCTCAACCAAACCTCCTCTACCAAACTGCCAGGCTGGCAACCTACCTTGTAGATCCATCTAGGGCCAAAAGAGTCAGGTAAGCCGATGAACCATTACCCTGCACCCTAATCTTGCTGGTGTTGGGGAAGAAGACCATTGTGGCATGACTTATGGGCATAACTAGATGAGCTAAGAGCTACCTATTGTGCCGATTACTATAGAGATGAACCCAATCTAGAATACGGCAGAAAAATTCGAGTGAAAGAAAGATTCAAATCACTCAACTGATGTTTAGATTTCCTCTTGAACATAGGCGACTGGACTACATATTTCCTACACATCAAAACATGATTCATGCTACGAAATCAATATATTGTGCGTTATGATTCATGGTACCACAATCAATCTATGGTGCCATATCATTCACGATACTAAAATCAATCTATGGTGCCTTATCATTCATATGCTAACAACATATCTAACTATGGAAAAAATATCAAACATGGCACCAAGGCTAGAACCATTATAGCACGATGACAATATGGCTGCAAAGAACACCTGTGAAAGTGTGCAGACGTTTCTTGAAATTGAATCCTATCATAGTCACCCGCATTGATAGGGTGCACAATAAAATTTCATGGTACTTTTCCAGCACATATGCTTAGAGCCATTTGGATAATCGGACCATTCATGTACTTATTAGGTTATGATTTAATCTTTATTAATTGGAGACCCCAACATAACATCCACTTTAATCTGCATGTGATGCGCTACGAAAAACAAAAAAAATCTTAGAAATGCTCACAAAGATAAAAAACAGTCTAGCCACCTATCAGTACATTTTGATCATCATTAACAATAATAGCCATCACATACAATCTATTTTCTAATGACTACCACTAATCATCATTAATAATAATAGCCATCAGATCTATTCTATTTCCTAAAAGACTACCCCATCTCGCTTATAACAATACTCTAGATTTTTGCAATAAAAAGTTTACAATTTGATATATAAAATTTGCAAGAACCCCATACTGCAGAGTCTGCTTATGCTTGGTAATATTAGTAATGTATGGAAGTATGTCCTTGTATATTTGCAAAGCCAGCTCAAAAAATCGATGCTTGCAACAGGGGAAAAATTACTGCAGCGGAGGGTTAGTGACATCCTAATTTAGGGCCTAGTTTGGACTGTAGGAATTTCACAAGAATAATACACGACTTTCATAGAAAATCAGTTAAACACGGAAGCAAAAAAACAGAAACCTGAAAGGTTTTCCCATGTTCCAAACATGAACTAAGAGTGCATGAATAATAAAGCAATGCACTATTTAAGCACGATAAATGAACAAAAAAATTAAAAAGAATTTTTATGCATGTATGAATTTTTAGGAACTGTTTCTTTAGCAGCAACCAAGCATCTTCAGGTTCGAGTTTGCTGATACGGTGGTAGGGCTCCTCTGCCATCATCCCTCGTGCAACTGTGTTATGTCTCGTGGTGATGAGCACACGGCTACCATTATTAGCTGCTGCAACATTGACCAAGGGAGTTCGAAGCACATCCTCCCATGCACGGTAGTCCCAGACATCATCCATTATCATTAAGGTCTTATGTCCCACCAAGGCTTCGGTGAGGATTCGGTCCAATGTTGACTTTGTGTCTCCGGCAGCATGGTAGTCTCCTCCAGCTTCGGTAAGGGCAGTCCCAATGGTGTATTGATGATGGTTTCTATCCTCATTAAATGACTTGCCACGTAGGCAAAACGCTGACATGGCAACGTAATTAATGAAGAAAGAGAGCAAAAATCCTAGAAATGGTTTCCTCATGAAGAAATCAGGTCTTCTCTTGACCCAATGCACCAACAAACCATGAAATCGCCATTGGGGAGAAACCACCAGTTTCTAGGGGGCTCGTGTCGCACTCCCATTGGAGGAAGAAGATAGAGTTGGGAGAGAGAAAGAGAAAATAATTATTACTCATAGAAACCATGGGTTAGAAAACAGTACTTTTTTGGTGCGGTATCCTATGTTATACAAACTACTAGTTTCTTTCATTGGGACTGCCCTAATAGCTCTCCTCAATATATCTAGCTCATTAAAATCCTTGTTGACACTTGACCATATTTTCTTCGAGAACTCTTGTTGTACAATGTCACTCTTGAAGATCTTCCTAGCGAGGGTCGTTTTTCCAATCCCACCAACTCCAACAATGGCGAATACCATGATTTTGTTGTACAGTCTGTTGGTTTCATCCTCCTTTGCGAGCAACTCCACAATATTTCTCATGTCCTCTTCTATCATCTCACCAACCAAACCTGTCTCATCTAGACCCCCTGATGTCTGACGGGTACCAAGACTAGATGATACAATGTTTCTTCCACGGTCCTCATAAGAACTAAGGTTGATGAAGTTGAATGATGCACTGCATGCCTTGATGCCATCTAGCTTCTTGTTAGGGTTCTTGATGCGGCTTCCAATGTCGTGGGCATGGAGGGGATTCCGTATGCAGAAGAGCAATGAGTTGAAGCATCCTGCATCATGTCTTGGGCCTCGCTCCATGGCCTTGAGCTGACACAGGTCGAGGATGTCGGTGGCATCCTACATGGCATCCCTTAGCTCTCTCACCCATGCTTGGACACTTTGGTCAGTGATGTTCCTTCTATCAGCATCAGCAAGGAAGTTCTTCAGATCTCGAAGTTTGATGCCCATGTTATCAATCTCACCGGTCACCCCGAGCAACATATGCACCTCTTCTGTGGCCATCTCCATCAGCATGTTTTGGATGTATGACGCCAAAGCACCTATGAGACCGGCCATGATTGACAAATTCGTTTTTGCTGTAACAAAATCAGAACAAATGTGATTTTTTTTGAGAAATCAGAACAATTGTGAATGCCAACATGACATTTTACTTTTGTACAACAAAGATATAAATCATCTGAGATGTATACATGCATCCATCGTGGCACAATTACTGACTTCTCATTCATTGATACATCTACGCATAAGCAGCTGCAGAAACGCAATGGTTAAGTAGTCGAACCTGAGGCTGATGAGCTGAACAATGGCCGGAAGCGGTTTGGTGGTGCCAGTGTTGTTCGTTCTTGGTCGTGGAACGTACAGAATCTATTGGTCAATAGTTAGACAGGAATCGGCAAGGACTTCGTCGACCTGACCAACCAGATACTACTGCTGGATTGTGGCGTTCCGGTGACTGATCAAGGTAGGACTAGCGAGACGGATTTAGGTTCCGATGTGAGGTTCTTGCCCGCAAGAATCGCAGTAGCTGGTTGATGGTTTGTGTTTGGCTGCTTGAGCTGGGAAGGAAATGTTGATGATTCAGGGAAGAAGATGGTGATTGGAGCAGGTCGCACTACTGGAAACGCGTGCTTTGCCGAGGGCCTGAGGCTTTGCTGAGGGCCAAATCTCGGGCACTCGGCAAAGATACTCTTTGCCGAGGGCCAGCCACAGGAGCCTTCGGCAAAGAACGGCCCTAGGCAAAGAGGCCTTTGCCGAGGGTACGGCCCTCGGCAACGACAGGCCCACGGAAAATCAAATCTTTGCCGAGGGCCGTGGCCCTCGGCAAAGATGCCCTCGGCAAATTAGGCCCGTTGGGTCACGGCGGCCAATCCCGTCAAGCTTTGCCGAGGGCCACCCGTTAGGCCCTCGGCAAATGTTTTTTTTTTCTGTGAAACCAGTTTTTCGGCAATTTTTTTTTAAAAAAAGTCTTTGCCGAGGGCCCAGACCAGGCCCTCGGCAAATATTTTTTTTGAACCAGTTTTTCGGCCAAAATTATTTTTTTTATAAATCGTCTTTGCCGTGGGCCCGAGGCGATGCCCTCGGCAAAGAAGCCCTTTGCCGAGGGCCAGGCTAGGCCATCGGCAAATAATTTTCTTTTTTGGTTTTTTAGCCCAGTTTTTTTGAGGTGCTACAATACATTGTTTTCAACTCAATTTTAAAATTTGGGCCAATTTTGACTTTTTTTTTATATTTCCTTAATTTATTTCGATTCTTTGATTTTTTTCGAATATGTCCAATTTGAACTGCAGGTGCATGGAATATTGCAATGTAGTGTTTCAAAAAATGTTATTCATGTTAATTGGTGCATGTTGAGTCCCTATCCACGAACTCACATCAAATTTCGCGCATCTTCTTCGCGTAACATGACGACCGACTTGCCGGAAAAGTGTTTTAAAATTATATAAAATCCATACGAAGTCCGAAAATCACGAAACTTGGCGAGATGTCATGTTATCGCATGTGTAGGCTGTGGTAAAAAATTAAGAAGGTTTTGAGCGAGTTGCGACGTCGGATGCCTGAAACCCAGATAGCTCCAGCCAGCCCATACGTCCACGGCCTTCTCCAGCACTGCAGCAGGTCCAAGCACTCCAGGTAATTCCTGTTTTACTCGTCGTACGTAGATATTTACACACCTAAATTAGATTTGCATTACTGATACATTGGAGTGAAATATTGCAGACCGAGCTGCAAGAAACAAGAAGGCAAAGTCAAGAGCAGAACGCGGAGCTGACCGCACAGCTGCAGGCCCAGAAGGTCGCGTTCGAGGCCGCGCAGAAGCAGATGGTGGAGATGATGGTGATCATGCAAAGTCTTGGGCAAGCATCGGGTGTACCTGTGTAGTTTTTAGCTCCTCCATCTCCTACTCCTGCAGCTACTCCTGTAAGTATGAAAGTTCACTTTTCGCTTGTGCTTTGCATGTATGTCGGCCTTCGTGCTGTTGTGGATGTCGGCGTTCGTGCCGTTGTGGATGTCGGCGTTCGTGCCGTTGTGGATGTCGGCGTTCGTGCCGTCGTTTCTTGCAGGTTTTGGAAACCTCCCCGTGCAGAGGAGGTGCTGCCGAAATTTTCAATTGAGTCTAATCTTTTTGTATTGCTAGATTACTAGATGCAATCTGTAAGTTCCAAAACTGTTTTCCCGGATTACTCACACATGCAATCTCTGCTCCTTTGTGCAGCTTTCGTCCGCGGGTTCCAATCAACCCGCTAGTGCATCACCGGGTGATCTTGCTTTTCCTTCACCATCGTCTCATAGGCTAGCTTGATAAGGACTCGTGCTAGGTGATGTGGTTGGACTTTAGCGTGATTTGTGATTTATGGTTGTGACTTGTGCTTGGATTTCATTAACTTGTCGTAATAAACATGTGAATGATGATGAACATGTGACTTGTCGTTGTAATATATTGTGATTTGTGGTTCACAATTATGGTTGTGATATATTGTGAGAAATGGGTTCTATGTGATATATATATGTATATATATGAAATGCTTGTGTCGATGGAATGCAAAAAACAAAAAACAAAAATTAAATTTCTGTCTCTTTGCCGAGGGCAATGACCAAGGCCCTCGGCAAAGAAGGGTCCTTTGCCGAGGGCCCTAGCAATAGCCCTCGGCAAAGATTTTTTTTGGAAAAATCCTGAAAATTTCTTTGCCCAGGGCCAGGGAGCAGGCCCTCGGCAAAGGTTTTTTTTAAAAAAAATTTAAAAAAAAAACTATTTCTTTGCCGAGGGCCGGCCCTCGGCAAACAATTTTTTTTTTAAAAAAAACCTTTGCCGAGGGCCCTGGCAATAGCCCTCGGCAAAGATTTTTTTGGGAAAAATCCTGAAAATTTCTTTGCCGAGGGCCACGGAGAAGGCCCTCGGCAAAGGTTTTTTTTTTTAAAAAAAAAATTTATTTGCCGAGGGCCGGCCCTCGGCAAAAAAAATTCAAAAAAAAAACCATTTCTTTGCCGAGGGTCGGCCCTCGGCAAAGAAACCGCCAATGGCGCCGGCGCGTGACGACATCTTTTCTTTGCCGAGGGCCGTCCTGGCCCTCGGCAAAGGCTTTGCCGAGTGCCCGATCAAGGGCCCTCGGCAAAGACCCCTTCGCCGTTTAAAAATTCTCCGAGGGGTCTTTGCCGAGGGCAGCCCTCGGCAAAGCCTTTACCGAGGGTTTCTGGTCCTTTGCCGAGGGCCAGACAAAGCATGCGAGTCCAGTAGTGTCGTGTTGACACTGCAAGCTGGGAAGGAGAGTGCATGACAGCTTCGATCGATTTGCGTGCGGCCTAGTTTATTAATTCCGTAGCGGAGCCTTGGATGCTAGAGTAGCTCTGAGCCAAACCACGTGAAACGCTGGCTAATGCATTTGCGTGAAGAAGCGTGGAGCCACCGCATGATGCTTTCTCCTCGCACGAGATGACTAGCCAAGTCTCACTGAGGATGAAGAAATAAATGCAGCTTGGCAGTGGACATGGTATGGTGCTGGAGGCTAATTGGCAAAGGTAGACGGGATTTTCAGTTTACAATAAAATCACAGCGTAGAGACGGATCCTCGTATTAGTACCAATTCCACTTTGGAGCCTCAGTAGCTAGCAAAACAAGTTAACACAAAAGCAAGTTGAATTAAATTAAAAATAATTTGATTGCCCATCCGGCTGTCTAGATGTATGCACCGGGTTGATGCCATGGTGCTCTACACTAACCTTCACGGCTTCACCTGCCTCGAGTGGCTAGAAGCTTCACGTGTGACTGCATCGGGTGCAGGTACCATGCCAGTAAGGACATCGGGTTGCTTTAACAAATGAACATTAGGGTGCTAATGCACGAGTATTATAATGTTGTCACCGCGCTGGGACGAGGACAAGGCACGCGGGTAGGTCAGTCCAGCAGAATTATTCTACTTCTCGCAAGCATTGGTAGGTGCAATGCAAGTCGGATCGATCAGATTCGGATTCAGATTAATGCAATGGACAGCCGGTGACTGAAAATTCTGCCGAGCGTGTACCAGTACTCACTAGTTAGGAAATATTATACTGTGCAGTGGCCACCGCAAATAACCAATGGAGAGAACATGATCTTCCAAAGCCAAACGAGAACTGCATGCAGAGATACAAGATGTGCTATAGCGCAGCTGGGTTTCCACGAAGACTAGCTACAACGGAAAAACAGAAGCAAACTCCCAACTCATGCAAGGAGGTCCGATCCCATAACTTGTTCCAGTGTGCTTTCCCAAAAATAATGATTTTCTGAGGTTTGATTTACTCCTCCTATTACCCAAGGAATACGCATCTAGGTCCCAATGAGAGATATGTGTCCTCAAAAGAAGTGGACTTGGCTCAAATAGCATCAAAATGGTGAACTCGCCACACTACCCTTATGAAACACTGCTGAAACGCCATTTCTGTGTTTTGGTTCTCATTTAACCATTTTGTAAAAAAGTTGACCTGTGCTTTCCATTTTGCCCCTAGATTGAAATCACAATCCTCTCACTACTGTCGGTGGATCTTCCCTCTTCGCTCCTCCGATTCCATCTGTTCGGAGCTGACCTCGGTGTTGGGATGGGCCTCCAATTCCTTCGATTCCATTGCTTCGGTGCTCGAACCTGCGACCACCGGCCCCACGCGTTCGTCCCCTAACCATTCCAACCACAACACATTTGTGTGCATTTTGGATATTCCTTCGTGTTATTTTAATCCGGTTTTCAAATAAGTATTTGGAACCTTAAATGAATTCAAATGGAAAAGTTGTCACCTACAAAGTTTCATAACTTTTTAAGATCTACAACTTTGGTATTGGTCTTTTCTCTAGCCAAGGTTGTTTGAAATATTTGAATTTCAAATGTGAGAAATTTAAACATAGATTTTCCATCATAGATGATTTTAAATAAAAAAGTTGTCAACTACAAAGTTACATAACATTTCGAGATCTACAACTTTTGTTTCGGTCGTTTCTCCATCCGAGGTCGTTTGAAAAATTCGAATTTGAAATGTGAGAAATTCAATAGTAGATTTTCCATGCATATATGATTTCAAATGAAAAAGTTATCAACTACAATGTTGCATAGCTTTTCTAGATCTACAACTTTTGTTTTGGTGGCTTCTCCATCTGAGGTCATTTGAAAACTTTGAATTTTGAATGTGAGAAATGCAAATGCAATTTTTGATGCATAGATGATTTCAAATGAAAAAGATGTCAATTACAAAGTTGCATCACTTTTCGAGATCTGCAACTTTTGTTCTTGTCATTTTTTCATCCGTTGTCATTTGAAAAAATAAATCAAATTTACTATGTAGCTCTTATTTTTAGAGGCAGCTGCAAATCGATTTATAGAGGCGGCTAAAACTAGAGCCGCCTCTAAAAATTCTAGAGGCATTTTGAAATAGGGCCGTCTCTAAAAATAGGGGCATTTGTAGAGGTGACTTGGAACAACACCCGGCTCTATAAATGCATTTGTAGCGGCGGCTGTAAATTGAACCGCCAAAACATAGCTGAAACTATTTTGGCCTATATAATTTAGAAACATGACTCGATAGTTTCAAAATTGGCATGGCCTAGTTTAGAAACCACCCTGGACAGTTTCTTTAGAACAACCTGAGTAAGTTTTGAAGAAAAAGGCAAAACCCAATCAAACGATCTCCAAATTTTTTGAATCTGGACAAATTTTTTAAAATATCACGATGAATCACTATCAATCCAAGATCAATAAAGCTATTGCAAAGGATTATCCAATTGATCAAAAGGTTGGTGACATATCAAAAGGTGTTCAAACAAGATGAAGGATTACATGATTTTGTGAGTACTATGCATTTGTGTCATCCATTTAGCCTATAAATATTGATGAAGCGCTTAAGAGATCTGGATTGGGTGAATGCTATGCATGAATAGTTAAATAATATCACCCCCAATTACATTTGGAAGCTAGTTGAGAGACCCAAGAACTACAGTATGGGTGGTATTAAATAGGTGCTTAGAAATAAGCAAAATGAAGATGGCATAGTTGTAAGAAACAAAACAAGATTGGTTGCATAGGGCTATACTCAAGTTGTAGGATTAGATTTTCATGAAACATTTGCGCCAGTTGTAAGACTTAAAGGCTATTGAGTGCCCCAATATTGAGTTTTAGTTTTCAATTTTTTTGAAATTCATACTTTTTGAATTTTTTCAGTTGCCTTGGACGGAGAAACGACCCAAACCAAAGTTGTAGTACTCAAAATTTCGAAAACTTTCCAATTCAATGTTTTTAATTTAAACTTTTTTAGGCTCTCAATTATGCATTACAATATTCACTAAAGTGGATACAATATAAATGTATCTGCTACATAGACACAAGTGACTTTGAGACATAGTGGTCGTGAGTTTGAGCTCTCTCACTCACACATGCACGTGTTTCGCACGAAAAATCATGTGACTTATCACTTCCGTCAACACATGCTAGGATAGCCACCTCAACAAATGGTTTCCAATGGCCTCTTAAAAGGCCGGATGTAGTAGTGCCTCCTATTTAGCGGGCTCCATCAATACCGCTAGGAAGTACGACTCCAAAGCGTTAGAATATCTAGTGTTCTAATTTTGTGGAAAAAGCATTGAAATTGAAGATTTCGGTACAAAGTCTAGGGTTCAAATTAGAGGTTGGATGCCTCAAGCTACCAAATGTTATTCAAACACCTTGACTGGAAGACTAGAGGATCTCGGATTATCATCACAGCACGTGACGTCACTACGGGAAACAGGGACTTTGCCGAGCGCTGCACTCGGCATAGGCCACTCGGAGAAAAAAAAAGTCGGCAAAGCCTTCTTTGCCGAGTGTCATTCGTCGGGCACTCGGCAAAGAAAAGTAGCCGTTAACGGGGCGCTATCATGACGGTTGCTTTGCCGAGTGTCTCATGTACGACACTCGGCAAAGAATTTATATAATTTTTTTTCCCGAAATTGTTTGCCGAGTGTCGGCTCTCGGCAAAAAAAATATTTTTTTTAAAAAGTCTCTTTGCTGAGTGTCTATAGTGACACTCGGCAAAGCCTTCCCCTTTGCCGAGTGCCATGGCCTGACACTCGGCAAAGAGCCTAGCTTTGCCGAGTGTCTTTGCCATTACACTCGGCAAAGCTGGGAAATCTGGTGTTTTCATGCAGCTTTTGCCAGCTTTGCCGAGTGCAGTGGCCATTGCACTCGGCAAAGAGGCCTTTGCCGAGTGTGACACTCGGCAAAGCGTCTATAATTGCCTATTTTTTTCTTGTTTTTACATTCCAACACTTGCATCACACATTCAAACAGAAAATTTCACAGATATTCATCACATTCTTCAAATCCATGACATTCATCACTTACATATCACAAACACCATTTAGAAGTCACAAACATAAGTGTCTGAATATATCACATCGAAATTCACAAGTTCAAAAGTTGTTCATCATCTAACATCCAGTTTATTACCACAATTCCATGAACATGGACAAGTTCAAACTCATTACCAAATACGCCTTTGATCGGGCGGTGACCGATACGGATCCTGAGAATTAGGCAGATTATTGGAACCCGCCGACTGAGGCTGCACAAAGGAGTATATATTCTATCTGTTAGACATGTACTTGGCTAGCTAATTAGAAATTACTTGCATGTAAGACACTGTGATTAACTTTCACACTCATAGGTGTAGGTCCATCCCAGGGTGAGGCTGCAGGTGGAGGTGGTGGAGCGAGCAGCTCAGGTGGCACAACAAGACACGTATGTTGCCCAAGGCTTTGAAGAAAGCCCGTGATGCTCGACAACCGAGTCTCATAGGTCTCCGTGATGCCTATCAACCTACTCTCATAGGTCTGACGCTGGGACATCAGCTGCGCCTGCAGCTCTTGACGCTGCCGAGCTTCTTCTTCGAGCCGGGCCTGCAACATTTCACTCCAATGTTTCAGTAATGCATAGCTAATTACGGTGTTTAAAAGTCAATATACGACGAGTCAAACTGAAATTACCTCGAGGACGTCGGCCCGCTGCTGTGCAACGTTCGGCCGTGTGCATATGGCCGGGCTCTCGCTCGTGCTCCGGGCTCGGATCATGGAGAGGTCGGGGACAGCGGTCGAGTCGATTGTGCCATCGGCAATCCACATGCGGCCGTGCTTCTTCCCTCCTCCCAACCTCATGACGAGCTCTGTATCAATCTCCTGCGTGCACGGGTCGAAGTCTAGCCCATGGACTGACCTTGCCGCCGACATGTACTCGTTGATGCGGGTGTGGATGCTCGAGTTCGTGTACTCCTGAGGCTCGTCCTCGAGGCTGAAGGAGACGTCGGACGTCGCCTTTCCCTTGTGGGACATGCACCACGCCTGGAAGTCCGAGCACTCCTGGCCTTGATGTGCCGCCCTCTACGAGAAAGACATCAAGAAGATTAGAAATCAGTCATAATTGAGCATCAGAATAGATAAATGAATTCGTGTACCCATGCGTCTCTGTATCCGGTGAGGTTGCGGCTGCCTTGATGGTGTGCTAGTCCTTGCATCTCCAAACGCCGTTCCCTTGCAGCGTTGTGCGTCGAGGCATACCCCTCCGTAAACCAGTTGTCCACGATCTTCTCCCACGCCTCGGGATACGATCTGCACCACCAGGGAATCATCTGCATGTCATCCGGTAATTGACATATAAGATGATCGAATTAAACCTACTTATTCTCAAAACGAATCAATCTGGATGTTCTCATGTACCTCAATGTACTGCTCCCGGGTCAGGTCCATGGTTCTGGCATCGACCTTTTTGACCCTCTGTCCAAGCTTCGACCCGTAGTAGGTGACAACGGCCTGGATCTTCGCCTCGTGAATCATGTCGATGACGAGCTTTTTGCAGGCTTTGGTTGCCACCTGATCCTTCCTGCCCTCAAATCCCTCCTCGCATTTGAAATAAGCCTGCGGACAAACATGATATTTGTATGGATATTTTTTAAAGAAAAAGTTCAATGAAAGAAGCAATGCTATGCGAGGAGACTTACCCAGAACTCCCCAATGACCCGTGCTGCCTTGTTGGGGTACGGCTCCGTATCAGCGGCGATGGCGTAGTGGTCAAACGAACAGGCCGCCAACGTGTTGTTATTGTACGTGACGACGCCGGGGTAGTGTTGCCTGCACAGAAGATCCAGGATGACATTGGGGGTGCGTGCACCAGCACCGGACACAACCACCCAGTTCCTACACATGTGATTAAGAAAAAATAGTAGTTCATCTTTGTTTGAACTTATCATATGAAGTAGGGGCAAATAAAATGTCAGGTTTACTTACTTTTGCCCTTCAGGAAGCGGAAAAGCAGGGAGGCTCACGGGACCTCGCAAGTACACCCTCAGAGCAGAGGAAGAGGAACCCGTGCCTCCCGCCAACGCCTCCTGCTCGTCGAAGGGCGCCTCCTCCTCCTCCTCCTCGTGCGCCCTCTCCACGGGCGTCACCGACTCCGCCTCCTCATCCTCCTCGTGCGCCCTCTCCACGGGCATCACCGGCTCCGCCTCCTCCGACACCTGGAGACGTGCCGGGGGCCTCCTGCTCCTCGGGTTCCTCCTCCTCCTCGCGTCCGACCCCTCGGCCTCCTCCCCCGCTTGGTAAAGCGACCTGACGGGCCTGTGACGCCCACCCGCCATCTTTGTTGAATCACCTAAAAAAAAGAAAAGTATTACATGTATTAGAAATAATATTCATGCTTACAAAACACTTAATTAGAAATAGATGCAAAATGATAATCAACTTTAGTATTACATTTATTAGAAATAATCGTCATTATTTGGATTAGCTGGATCATAGGTCTCATCATCGCTATCAACATTGTCCAAATCATCAACACTAATTGAAGGAGGAATGTTGTCTTCATTGTCATTGCCTAAACGTAATCGCTCAAGCATTTGTAGGTCATCCACATTTTGGACCTCATCTCCAGCATCCTCATCATCAACCCTTTCATTGTCTACTTCCATTTCTATCGCTTCGGTTAAGTCTATCACAAAGCTTCCTTGTAGCCCCTCTTCTTGAAAGAACTCTCCCTCATATGTGCTTGGATTGAAGTTGTAATCTTCATCGTTTGGGGCAGGTAGTTTACCATGTGGTGATACCTTGTGCACAATAGCCCAACCCTTAAGCTCTTCGTCTTGGCATGCGTATGGCATATAATACACCTGGTAGGCCTGTTGAGCCACAATATAGACATCTTTTCCTGGGTAGACGGAATCTGGTTGAATCTCCACTAGCCCAAGATTAGGGGTCCGTCTCGTTGCTCCAGGATCAAACCAGTGGCATTTGAATATGACAGGATTAAGAGCTTTGGAACCATGAAATGAAAGTTCATAGATTTCCTCAATTCTTCCATAATATTGGACCTCATCAGTGCCTAGTGTTAAAACTCCGCTATTTGTGGTCTTTCGATTGGGCCGACTCTGCTCGTAGCATGTTGTTTGAAAGCGATATCCATTCACGTCGTAGCCGTTAAATGACTTGACCCTGTTTGAACCAAGAAATGAAATCGGGCCTCCCTCATCCCGCACCCTTTGAAAGAAAGGTATCAGTTTCCTGCGGGGTTGGATCCCTTCGTCCTTGCCAGGTTTGACGAGTGAATTCCCTGTACCAAAGAGAAATAAGGGGGATGCGAAATAGTGTGACGGCGTATCGAAACAAGGGGGTTGAGAACTTACCCAATGAACGGCTGCACCTCGACAAGGTTGGTCAACACATACAGCATGATACTACGCCACTCTTCATTTTTCAATTGCTTAGTGGTCGATGCACTTGCGCTTCTGAGCTGCCCTTGGAAAAGGCTGAGCTTCGATTCATTTTCTCCAACATTATAACGAGGGGGTGGATTATGCACGCTACGAAGGAGGTTCGGCTTGTAGTATTTCTTTGTGAAGGTTCCCACCTCCTCCCTAATGGTTTCCTCTACAATGGAAGCCTCAATTTTGGCCTTATTTCTATATTTTGTTCGAACAGTCTTCAGACATCTCTCGATTGGATAGCACCACCGGGCCTGCACGGCCCCCCCATACATGCCTCATAGGGGAGGTGCACAATCAAATGCTGCATCGGCAAGAAAAAGCCGGGTGGAAAGATCTTCTCCAACTTACAGACCAACACAGGTGCCGCTTTTTCCAGGTCACGAACGACGGACCGGTCAAGCTCCTTTGCACAAAGCTGGCAAAAGAAATAGCTCAACTCTGCAAGCACTTGCCATATATGATCAGGGACATAGTCTCGAATCATCGCTGGAAGAAGCCAATCAATCCAGATGTGGAAGTCATGACTCTTCATCCCGTTGACTCGCAGAGTGCCTAAGTTGACTCCCCTCCTTAGATTCGCTGCATACCCATCAGGGAACATTAGCGATTGGATCCATTGAAGTACTTCCCTCCTCTGATCCCTGGTCAAGATGAAATCGACCTTAGGCCGCCTCCATGTCTTGTTGCCTCTAGGAGGCTGCATCTCTTGCTTTGGTCTATCACATAACGTTGCTAGGTCCACTCTAGCCTTAGTGTTGTCCTTAGACTTTTCAGTGTCCATGAGTGTTCCCCAAAGTGCCTCGGCGACATTCTTCTCGGTGTGCATTACATCGATGTTATGTGGCAGAAGAAGGTCATCGAAATAGGGGAGCCTCGTCAAGCCTGACTTATGTGTCCACATATGTTGCTCACCATATCCCACAAACCCACCATCTGGAGCGGACACGAGAGCATCTATCTGCGCATGAACCTCGGCACCAGTCATCATCCGCGGTGGAGGGTCTGTCACTACGATACCTTTCGTAAAGTTCTTGATGTCTTGTCTGAATGGATGCTCAGAAGGGAGGAATTGTTGATGTGCGTCGAACGACGAATACTTGCCACCCTTCCGTAACCAGATGAACCTCAAAGCTTCCTTGCATACTGGGCATGGGAGCTTCCCGTGAACACACCAACCGCTGAATAACCCATACGCCAGGAAGTCATGCATGGAGTACTGGTACCAAACGTGCATTTTGAAGCTTGTCTTTGTAGCTCTGTCGTATGTCCATACCCCTACCTCCCAAGCATGGATCAATTCATCAATCACCGGCTCCATGAACACACCCATATTACTCCCCGGGTGTCTAGGAATTATCAACGACAAGAATATGTTATGTCGTTCAAAGGAGACACCGGGGGGGAGATTGAGGGGGATAACGAACACGGGCCAACATGTGTATGGGGCAACCATCATTCCATAAGGATTGAACCTGTCTGTTGCCAACGCAACACGTACATTACGAGCCTCTCTAGCTTTTTCACGATATATGTCATCGAAGTGTTTCCATGCTTCACCATCGGCTGGATGCACCATCTTCTCCAGACTGTACCGTTTTCCATTTTTGTGCCATGTCATCTGTTTTGCGGATTCCTCGTTCATGAATAGCCATTGGATCCTCGATAGGAACGGAAGGCGCCGTACGATCTTCACTGGGACTGTCGTCTGACTCTTCTGACCATCACCAGAGTCTGTCTCCAGGTACCTAGATGATTCACACTTTGGACAGTACTTTGCGTCCACATGTTCTTTCCAGAATAGGACGCACCCCTTCGGACAAGCATGTATCTGCTCATACGGCATCTTAAGTGCCCGAAGGAGCTTCTGTGAATCGTACATGCTCTTTGGCAGAATGTGGCCCTCCGAAAGCAGGGTGCCAATCACGATCAACATCTTATCGAAGCCGTCTCGACTGATGTTTAACTCGGACTTCAACGCCAACAAGCGTCCAATGGCGTCAAGTTCAGACACCGAGGACCGATCGTAAAGGGGCTTCTGAGCAGAGTTCATCATCTCGTAGAAAGCCTTTGTGGCTGCCTCCTTCTCGCGTTTGTCAACGCTGAGTGCTTGGTGAACATCATCTAACAAGTCTGGTACACTAGCATCATCATCAAAAGCTTTGACGCATGGTCTCACCACCTCCTCTCTCGTACGATGGGCTTCACCATGGTACATCCACCGGGTGTAGCCCGGCATATATCCATTCTTCACAAGATGTTTACCCATGTCGACCCTGTTTATCCTTCTCCTGTTTGCACATTTGGAGCAGGGACACGGCTCTAGCGGATGTGATGACGAAGCCTTGCCAAATGCCTTGTTCAAAAAAGCCTCGGTCTTGCGAAACCATTCATCTGTGTACTCCATTTGACTTTTCCAGCCCGTGTACATCCACTGACGGTCATCCATCCTCTAAAATGCCAGCGAGTAATGCAACCATCAACTACATCTACACGACTTTCATACTGTCTAATAGGTGAGGATAGGTCCTAATCCCACCCGTGGATGCGTAGATGAGGTTAGTTACCATGGTCTGCTCCTATCCCAGACATAATTTCGGCAGCACCTCCCCGCTGTTCTCCCGATACACGTCCTGGCAGGGAGAGTGTGTATCCGGAGAACAACAGGGACGGTAATGCCGAAACCCTGTCTCGGATCGGAGCGGACCATGGAAACTAAACTCATCTACGCATCCGTGGGCTGTCCAAATAACGTGGACAATCTGAAAAAGATACGGCCGTAGATATGAAAAGATATGCATACCACCAACCGTATCTCTTTCGGACGGGAAACACCTAACTTGGTTACGCGATCTACGACCAAGGTACGCAAAAGAGGGGTTATACCTAGGGTGTCGGTGGAGTCAGGCTAGCGGGGCGGTGGCGAGTCGGTGCAGTGGCGAGGCGACGCGGTGCAGGCAGACCCGCAACGCCGAGGAAGACGATCGGTGTAGCCAAGGTGCTCCGGCTCGGCTCAGACAGTTCCTTCACCTGCATGAAAAACAAATAGATTTGGGTCAATTCTAAATTTTGGCAGCACCTCCCCTGCACGGGGAGGTGTCCAAAACCTGCAAAAAACAATGGCACGAAGGCCGAAAATCACAACGGCTCGAAGGCCGACAATCACAACGGCTCGAAGGCCGACAATCACAATGGCACATCATTATACCTTGGCGGCAGAGGCGTCGACGAGACGGGAACACGGGGAAGATGGCGCCAGGAACGGAACGGGAAGGCAACCTCCTCTTTCCTCTCCTCCTGGCCTCCTCCTTCTGCATCGGTCGTTCGGTGGGGCGTGGCGGGGCGGGGAGCGGCGGGGCAGCGGCCGGCAGGGCCGGGTGAGGCGCTCTTCGCCGGTCGCGGCGGCGGGAAGCGGGGCCGGACGCGGCGCGGCGCAAATCGACGGTGGGGAGGGTCGGGGCGGGGCTTGATGCCGACGTCGGGGCAGCGCGCGCGTGCAGCGGCAGCGCGGGGCGGGGCAGCGCGCGTGCAGCGACGGCGCGGGCGGGGCGCCAGGGCAGCGCGCGCGGGAGCGGCGGCGGCTCGGGCTGCGCAGGCAGCGCGTGATGGCTGCGGGGCGGCGCGGGGCACGTCGGCGGCGGATGCATCGTTATATAGCATGTGGAGCCTATCACATGTGGAGATGTCCTGGTTTCTAAGCACCGTACATGACAACGTGCACGAAACTTTTTCAAATTTTTACCATAGGCTCCACATGCTATATAACGATGCATCCACAAGTTTCGTAATTTTCTGAATTCGTTTGAATTTTATACAATTTAAAAACACTTTGGCCGCAACTTTGTCCTCATGTTTCGTTAACCAGATGTGAAAATATCCCGCAAGTTCCTGGATACGGCCTCAAAACACACTCACTAGCATGACAATCATTTTTCGAATGATTAGATTTCATTATTCGATGCACCTGCAGTTCAAACTTGCTTTTTGCGAAATAAATCAACAAAACAAAAATAATTCTAAAAATATAGTAAAAAGTCACAAAATTCAACCAAAATTTAACATGTACTTTAAAGCACTGTAGAAACCCTAAAGAAAAAATCTGGGAGCAAAAATTAAAACAAAAACTTTTTCTTTGCCGAGTGCCAGACCTGGCACTCGGCAAAGGGGGTCTTTGCCGAGTGCCAGAGACAGGGCACTCGGCAAAGAAAATAAACAAAAAATAAAAAAATTTAAAAAATTCTTTGCCGAGTGTCTGACGGCGACCACTCGGCAAAGCCTAACGGTGGGTGGCCGCCGTCACATCGGTTAGCCTTTGCCGAGTGTTTAGCTTTGCCGAGAGCCCGACACTCGGCAAAGGGAGGCTTTGCCGAGTGCTATACTTTGCCGAGTGCCTGGCACTCGGCAAAGATGGATATGCCGAGTGTTTGGCTTTGCCGAGTGCGGCACTCGGCAAAGTATATCTTTGCCGAGTGCCCGACATTTCGCACTCGGCAAAGCCCCTGTTTTCCGTAGTGCGTGAAGAAGAGCGGGCGCTGGCTTTATGAACAAGGCGTATTACAAGTTGTTAATTCCATTACTTAGTCGTTAATGTATTAGTTGTGTTGGGCCCACGGGCAGTGGGAGGAGAGGGTAAATAAACAGATATACTTGTGACCCTGTGAACTCTGTAAAAGACAAGGCTATTCTGAATCGGAACAGAAAAGGGATCGAGGTTCTCCTCCTCCCGATATCGCTATCTCGTTCTTTCTGTGTGCGCTCCATCACCGTGCTCACTCGGTGCCGGCATGCGATGTGCTTGTTGTACACTCGGTACGTAGGTGTGTGTGTGTATATATATATATATATATATATATATATATATATATATATATATATATATATATATATATATATATAGACTCTAGGCGTAGGAGTATGCTTGGTGGCAGAGGCCTCCTGGATGAGATGAGGAGATGTGTACTGCGTGGCTAGCCTCACGAAAAACATCGGTTTCGTCAGGGGCCAGGGCTCACATTTTATTTGCCGTAGCGGAAAGGGGTGCAACTATGAGTTGGTTGGCGTTGGTTACACGGACTCAATCCTTGGACCTTAGCCACCAGAGAACAGAGATCACTCGATCAACCAGCAGGGTTGCTAGTTGTGTATGGTCGTGCGTCTCACCACCCTGAGAACAGTTCACGAAAACAGAGTCAGCATTTTTTGTTATTTATTATTATATGGTGTGTGTGTTACCAGGACGCTGTGTGTAGCTGCAATCTCTGCCGCGAGCAGATGTCCAGATTAAAGCCCATGAATTTAACCGAAGCAAGTGTTGTGCCGCACAACTGAAATAGCTCAGCTCCAGGTCTAGCAAAACGTAAACGGGACAGATCAACTGGAACAGAGGAAATCCTGTTATTTATGCACAATCAGTTGACAACACAGGGTGACGAATGACTCTGTCGCGGCATGGCATGTACATAGTACATCCGTCTCTGTTCTCAGGCGTGATTTGTTGAACAAAGTGTCAAAGGTTCAAAAGCTGCTTCAACGCGTTGCTTGTACAAGTACTGAGCATCGAAATGCATGTTCACATTACGCTCTTGGTCTACCCTTTTGTTGCTGCGGTGCAGTCAATCCATTGATCCGCCAACGAGTACGTGCGAACCCTTGTGCTTCAGTCCATTGGTTCGAAGGTGCCGCTACCCTTGCGGCTTCACTGCAGTGCAGGCACGCTCGACGCAACCAGAAAATCAAGTGATCATAGGCGTGCCACCTGCAGGGGGGGATAGCCCAAATATGTTATACTACTCCAAGAAGAAATTAATGAAATAGTAGGAGATATTGTCAGGATGGAGGCAAGCAGTTATCTTGTGCAGACAAATTTACCGGAAGCCTAGGCAGAGGGGCAGACGTTTGTCCGCACTTGTGCGTCGTTCTACCAGCCACTCTTCTTCAATCGGACATATTTTATCGTAAGGAAACCACGTCCGGCGGCTGCGTGCTGCACAAGATACAGAGATTGGAATTGAGACTACGCCTTGTTTAGATCACCTCCAAATTCCAAGTTTTTTCACTCTCTCTCCATCACATCAATTTTTAGCCGTTTGCATGGAGCATTAAATGTAGGTAAAAAAAATAACTAATTGCACAGTTTAGTTCGAAATCACGAGATGAATCTTTTGAGCTTAGTTGGTCCACGATTGGACAATATTTACCAAATAAGACGAAAGTGTTACTATTCATCGGTTTGAAATTTTTTGCAATCTAAACATGGCCTAGGGAACCAAGAAAACAGACCAAGCCAAACACGGTATCTGGAAATAAAAATATATCGGATGAAGCACCTTGAGCAATTGCAGAGCGACTGATATTTGTCTCAAAGAGGAAAGGATCTCTTCTGTAGGTCACATACCACTTCCTTTGACTGCCTTTATCATTTGCATTGGCTTTGACTTGCTGGATGTGGCTGAACTTGTGCCACTCAGGACCAGATTTCCCTGCTGCTATGGAAGTGAGCAGGGATAAGGAACAATCTAGCAGCAAATGCCTTGGGTTTACATCCTGCAGATACCTTGGGATTGTTTCCATACAGAGATAAAGAGAGAGAGAGAGAGAGAGTATGCACCTCAGTACAGTGAGGGGTTTCTTGGGATCGCCTGATGTTTGCTGTGGGTGGAGGAAAAAAGGACCGGGGTCCTCTCTTTATTGTTGCAAAGCAGAGTTCTCTGTCGGTTTCAAAAAACAATACGAATTACAGAGTACTCGTAGTAGTATTATAGGCAGGGTTTGTGTGTGCTGCCTCTGCTCTACTTCAGCACCACCACCCGATGTATATCTTAACTAATCACAATACGAATATATATACTGGAAACATGTAATTATCTCAGCCATCACCATCAAGCAACTTAACATGTGGAGGAGTCCAGCCTCCAGCGAAAACCTGACCTTTCTATGAGGAAGACGGCATATGCATTATTGAGCTGACCTGGCAAGTCTCCTCTGCCGTCGTCCGTCCACGGTATGGTAGTAATGGATATCACACAAGCATATAGTAATGAAGGACCCCAATAATCGTTAGACTGTTGCTTTCCATCGGCAATTTATTTGTTGTAACATAGGTAGAAGAAATTTCAACGTCCTTGGAAGGACATTGAAAAGAACACTGATGGGAAGTCCTTTGGCAGCAAACAGGAACGCTTGCTTTAATGGTTGGTCGATGATAGCCCCATTTGATGACTGGGATGGCAAAACTAAGGGACTAACGGCCTATTTGATACACATGCCTAGTTACTATTTGCGACTAAAAAAAGTAGCCCAAATTAGCTGTGATTGGACAACAACTAGTTAAAGATATGGCTAAAAAATAGCTCACCTAATAGCCCTCCTATTTGATGCATTATAGCTAATTTTGACTATTTTTAGCTAAATACACTACTACAGAAACTTTCTGAAGGAGGGTCCCACATTAGCTCCTATATTAAAAAGGCCCTAATTCAGATGCACATGCCGGCTTGGACCGCTGACCGTCTAGATACATGCCCTCCATCCCCATCGAGAGGGTGGGTCCCACATTGACACTCTTATCTTGTTCCCAATCTTGTAGGCTTCCTCGAATCCGGCCAACCACACGACCATCATGCATGTTCGAGTGCCCCCACTGCTACCACCTCCAATGGGCAACAGTGGCGCCACTATTGTTGTCCACCACAACTGACCTTAGATTATGTCATTGTTCCACACCCATCCACAGCTTTATCTCATTATTATTTTGAGAGTCATGGGTGGATCTACGTTGATTTCTAGGTATTTTCAACAATACCTATATTTTTGATACATCTTTAAATATACTAGTCCATCAACCCGTGCTCCCGCATGGGCTAACATTGAGATACTTAAACAATAAAAACCCTATTTGTTCAGCACATATTAACTAATAGTAATTAATTCATACAATTAAGTTTTATTTGAATCTAGATTTATGCGTGTCTAGCACCGGAAATAATGTAACATTAACTTGATAATAATGTAACCACAATTTCATTCTACGGTTGTGTTTCTTTTTCGTCCTTTGTTCTGTGTTCAGTTATGGCTGACTTTGTCTAATATATGGGCGTGTTGAATTGAACCGGGTGGATATATAACAAATTAGAAGGTTAAGACATCGACATTAGTCATTGTTTAATATCTCAAACTAATAAAGTTTACTTATATTAAATTACACATTTTACACTTTGTTCATTTTCTAACACAATAGAAACAATAGATACTTTGTACTCTTTATCTAGCTGTGATAACCACATGTTTAGTCATCCATATTCATAGTTTGTTCCTTTTCATGGCACCTCTGTTGATTTTTAATACACATTTATTTGAAACAATAGATTGATGTATGGTGGATGTTGTTGCAGCTCATATCTTATGACACCATGAATCTAAATGTTCATTTTTTAATTATAATCTTATTAATTGCTACTTATTTTATATTCTCAAGATAAATCAAAACTCGAGTGCTTATTGTATATTTTCTTAACTCTTGTTTCTACTTTTTTAAATAAGGATATGTTAGGCCATAAACTACACTATAAAGGAATATGATGGCATGAATAACATTTAAAATTGGCACTACGTCAATTACGATGGATGTATAAATGTCCATTCAGCCCGAGTTCCGGCAACCCGAAATGAATCTGGCAAATTTGGCCCGGCCCGGCCCGGTGGTGTGCGGGCCCGGGCTGGCCCTTCCCGGTAGAGCAGGCCGTGCCTGGGCCGCTACTCAGGGCCGCGGGTTGGCACGGCACGGCCCGCAATTTAGTGAGAGGCCCGATGGTGGCCCGGTGACCAATCTGGATTGTTAAGAGCCCACCACCCTTTTGCTAAAAAGAAGCCCACCAGGCCACTAGCTCCTTCCCCCTAACCCTAATTCCTTTCCCAAATCCACCGTGCCTCTCCTAGCATCGCACGCCCGCAGTTGCGAGTGGAGCATCACAGCGATGCGCTCCTGACCCCTCTCACTCGACGACGCTGCACTCGGCTCCTGCCCACTCCTGGTCGCTCCTAGTCGCACCGCACTCCTCCCCACTCCTGGTCGCACCGCACTCCTCCCCACTCTCGTCGCACCGCAGAGGCCTACCGCCGGCAGTCGCCCTTCTCCTCTATGCCCCCCGCGCAGCGCCTGGCTTGGAGCACGCCAGCGGCCAGCCTCGAGTAGTGCGGCTACCTCCATGCCCCCTACGCCGGTGGCTGGTCTCATCCTCCACTCCCCATCGCGAGACGAATGGCTTCGACCTTCGAGCTCGTCGGCGATCGGCCACTCGGCCTCAAGCGGCAGCGACCGCCGCCTCCATACCCCAATGCGGCCTCCCCTTCCCTCCCTCTTGCTCCCTCTCTCTCGGCATTTGTGGGCCTTGGGCTGGCCCGCCCCGTTGGCCGTGGCGTGCTTTTCAGGCCAGCCCGACACGAAAATCAGCCCAACAGGCCGTGCTTGGGCGTTCGGCCAGGCATAAAGCCCAGGACGGCACAGCTGGTGGCACGATGGGCCCTGCCGTGCCGTGGCTGGCCCAGCCCATTGGCCATCTATAGATGGATGTTAGAGATTGATATGAGATCATGGATGATGTAGAGGTTCCAACCTGGAGAGGACATTAATATCCAAGACTTATAATGATTGTTTACTTTAAAGGCATCCCAGTAAGATATAACCACATATGGTATGCTCTAACCTCCGCAATTCTCAAAATGCTTGAATTATTTCAACAAATTGTATGTGCAATAATGCTTAGATAATCAATATAGATATGTCAGAACGTTTTAGTTAGAATGTATAAATATCTAAGGAAAAAACTTTTATAAATTATATGTCATGATCATTAATATAATATTAAACACGTGTAACATGGGGTTCATGAGGGTCATCTGTTACCCATCCAGGATTTTTATCCAAATAATGAAAATAAACGAGCATAAGTACATGTCGTACTAAACCAGTGTAACATGGGGTTCATAAGGGTCAAAAGGCTTGACACAGGTTTAACAGCATTCAGCTTTTAGTTGTCACAATTTTAGCTTAAGAGTAGCAACAAGTTGTTTCAATTCCCAAAGCAAAACACATGATCAAATGTAAATATGAATAATGCATAGCATAAACAGATAATTCTTAGTGTGCATCTATTCCATAAGGGTTCTAAGGCTACTCGTGACCGTGAGCACGGCTGATATATCAGTTTTACACTCTGCAGAGGTTGTACACTTTCACTGTAAGTCGTGATACCCATATGCCCGGGTTAATTACTCCCAAAACACTTCTAAGGTGAGCAGGCAGGGGCACTATGAAGCCTTTCAAAGGTTCGTCTAACAAGCTGGGGCCATTAGATTCACTCTGCAAACAGATATAGGAACCCCTTTGTCGAATGGCACAATTCCATTGCGGCTATACACATAAGAGTAGAGGCTGTCCTATACCCGATTCAGCAAGCCATTCTTACGCCAATAAAGGTAACCACTAACAAGCTAGAAAAGTTCCTCATACTGAGCTAAAGCTAGAGCCATATAGCCCTCATAGCTGTACTATAAGTCTCGGATGATCACTTACAGATAAGTCCTTAGTGAGAGGAATCTGAAGCATTTAGAAAGTAGCTAAATACTCCAGCCCCTTGTTTCCAATTTGCTCAAAAGTCATATTTTAATGTTTATTGCGTATACCATTAGTCAAGTTACAAGATCATGGTTTAATTGAGCACAAGCAAAGCTACCCAATGCATATCCCGTAGGTGACAAGGTATAAGTTCAATTCTAGGGAATTCCTATCAAGGTGACACATGCAACATGAATTAGATGCATTAAGGTGAATAGGAAACAAGGATGATCCCATGCTATACTTGCCTTGAACAAAGTACTCCTGCTGATCTGGCACGTCAAAGTAATACTCTTGGTCTCCCACGAATTGCTCACCGTCTATACTCGATAATCATAGCAACAAGCATCCAGAAGCAATCATGCATAGCAAACAAAAGATATAGATTAGAATAGTACACCAATCAACATAAAATCAAGATGAAAAGTTTGTAAAACGAATCTACGTCTCCCTACGATCACACAGACGTGAAGCTCACAAAAATCTGAGCTAAAACGAAGAAGTTATGGATTAAACAAGATTTCCTTTAGTAAAATAATAGATTAAATCTAACCTCGATTAAAAGTTGAAAACCTACCAAACAGTAGTATGAACATGTAGATTATGGAATTATGAACCTAATGCAAGTTGAACGGACCAAATCGGAGTTAAAACAAAGATTTTATGGCCAATAGAAGGTAGTGGCAGTTCTGTAAATAGATGAAACCTAATTTTCAAATTTAAATAATTAAAATCAGTTTTTAAACCGACATAAGGACTGCGACCACAATTTGCAACAAAGGCAGGGGCTCTTTTGCAAAATAGACCGGTGAAGGGGTATCCTTGATCTTGGGCCGCTAGATCAGATTTGAATGGCATAGATTAAATTGGGCGGGGGAAACTGAAAACCGGCCGGCCGCAACAGGACCGACGCGGAGGCGCCATGGCCGGAGCGGGCGGCGCTAGCGCTTCGGGGCCTACGGTCCACCGTTTAACGAACCAGAAGCACTAGAAGAAAGAGAGGACGACGGCGGAGTCACCGAAACCGAAAACACGAGCAGGGAAACGATGACGTCGCGCGGCAGCTGCTTGAACCCGACGCCAGCGGTGGCGCTAGGGTTACGACGGCTATGAGCTCTAAGCGTGGCGAAAGCTTGCTATAGGGCGGGATAGGGAGGAGGCGCAGGCACGGGCTCGGCTTTTATGAAGCGGGGCGACGTGGGGAGCACGCCACCGTGATGGTGTAGCGGAGGCGGACACGGCGGCGCAACGGTGGAGTCTGTCCCGGTCACGCGCGGAGGAAGAAGGTGCTGCTGACAGGTGGGGGCCCACCTATCGGCGATAGAAAAGGCATGGGACCGGCTGCCAGTGAGACAGGAGGAGAAGGAGAGCGGCTCGGCTGGCTTTTGGGCCGGCCTGCTTACGCGGGCCGCGCGAGGGAAAGGCGCTGCACTGGGCTGGCCGCGGGGACGAAATACAAGAAGCAGGGCGGCTGGGCCGGCGGGACTGAGCCAGCGGGCCGGAAGCAGGTGGAGGGGAAGTAAATCCTTTTTCCTTTTGTTTTTTTTTTGTAATTTTCCAAACCAAATTTTGAAATGCAAATTTAAATCAATTTGAAGTTTGATTTCAAATCACACAATTCAAAAATAATATGCAGCAGCATGAATGCATAAACATGTAGGTAAACCTTATATTTGATTTTAATTTGATAAAAAATATTATTTTCCTAAATTCAAATGCTCACAAAATGCATAATTAAATCATTTTCTCCTATTTTAAAATTATGCAAATTTTAGGGTGTTACAGGTGGTATTAAAGAGGTGCTTAGAAATAAGCAAAATGAAGATGACATAGTTGTAAGAAACAAAGCAAGATTGGTTGCACAGAGCTATACTCAAGTTGTAGGATTAGATTTTCATGAAACATCTGCACCGGTTGTAAGACTTGAGGCTATTGAGTGCCCCAATATTGAGTTTTAGTTTTCAAATTTTTTGAAATTCATACTTTTTTAATTTTTTCAATTGCCTTGGACCGAGAAACGACCCAAACCAAAGTTGTAGTACTCCAAAAATGTCAAAAACTTTCCAATTCAATGTTTTTAATTTAAACTTTTTTAGGCTCTCAATTATGCATTACAATATTCACTAAAGTAGATACAATATAAATGTATCTGCTACATAGACACAAGTGACTTTGAGGCATAGTGGTCGTGAGTTTGAGCTCTCTCAGTCACACACGCACGTGTGCACGCACGAAAAATCATGTGCCGGCTGCCAGTGAGACAGGAGGAGAAGGAGAGCGGCTCGGCTGGCTTTTGGGCCGGCCTGCTTACGCGGGCCGCGCAAGGGAAAGGCGCTGCGCTGGGCTGGCCGCGGGGACGAAATACAAGAAACAGGGTGGCTGGGCCGGCGGGACTGAGCCAGCGGGCCAGAAGCAGGTGGAGGGGAAGTAAATCCTTTTTCCTTTTGTTTTTTTCTAATTTTCGAAACCAAATTTTGAAATGCAAATTCAAATCAATTTGAAGTTTGATTTCAAATCACACAATTCAAAAATAATATGCAGCAGCATGAATGCATAAACATGTAGGTAAACCTTATATTTGATTTTAATTTGATAAAAATTATTATTTTCCTAAATTCAAATGCTCACAAAATACATAATTAAATCATTTTCTCCTATTTTAAAATTATGCAAATTTTAGGGTGTTACAGGTGGTATTAAAGAAGGTGCTTAGAAATAAGCAAAATGAAGATGACATAGTTGTAAGAAACAAAGAAAGATTGGTTGCACAGGGCTATACTCAAGTTGTAGGATTAGATTTTCATGAAACATCTGCACCGGTTGTAAGACTTGAGGCTATTGAGTGCCCCAATATTGAGTTTTAGTTTTCAAATTTTTTGAAATTCATAATTTTTGAAAATTTTCAATTGCTTTGGACGGAGAAACGA
Source organism: Miscanthus floridulus (assembly GCF_019320115.1). Classification (NCBI taxonomy): domain Eukaryota; kingdom Viridiplantae; phylum Streptophyta; class Magnoliopsida; order Poales; family Poaceae; genus Miscanthus; species Miscanthus floridulus. The sequence continues at coordinate 25,926,854 of NC_089588.1, read as the reverse complement.
CCCAAACCAAAGTTGTAGTACTCAAAAAATTTCGAAAACTTTCCAATTCAATGTTTTTTATTTTAAACTTTTTTAGGCTCTCAATTATGCATTACAATATTCACTAAAGTAGATACAATATAAATGTATCTGCTACATAGACACAAGTGACTTTGAGGCACAGTGGTCGTGAGTTTGAGCTCTCTCAGTCACACACGCACGTGTTTCGCACGAAAAAATCATGTGACTTGTCACTTCCGTCAACACATACTTGGATAGCCGCCTCAACAAATGGTTTCCAATGGCCTCTTAAAAGGCCGGATGTAGTAGTGCCTCCTGTTTAGCGGGCTCCATCAACACCGCTAGGAAGTATGATTCCAAAGCGTTAGAATATCTAGTGCTCTAATTTTGTGGAAAAAGCATTGAAATTGAAGATTTCGGTACAAACTCTAGGGTTCAAATTAGAGGTTGGATGCCTCAAGCTACCAAATGTTATTCAAACACCTTGACCGGAAGACTAGAGGATCTCGGATTACCTTTCTCTCAGTACTGTACCAGCACAGCACGTGACGTGAAGGAGAGCGGGCGCTGGCTTTATGAACAAGGCGTATTACAAGTTGTTAATTCCATTACTTAGTCGTTAATGTATTAGGCCTTGTTTAGTTTGCAACTTTTTCCAACCGGATGAATAGTATCACTTTCGTCTTATTTGGCAAATATTGTCCAATCGTGGACCAACTAGGCTCAAAAGATTCATCTCGTGATTTCCAACTAAACTGTGTAATTAGTTATTTTTTTTACCTACATTTAATACTCCATGCAAGCGGCTAAAAATTGATGTGATGGAGAGAGAGTGAAAAAACTTGGAATTTTGAAGGGAACTAAACAAGGCCTTAGTTGTGTTGGGCCCACGGGCAGTGGGAGGAGAGGGTAAATAAACAGATATACTTGTGCCCCTGTGAACTCTGTAAAAGACAAGACTATTCTGAATCGGAACAGAAAAGGGATCGAGGTTCTCCTCCTCCCGATATCGCTATCTCGTTCTTTCTGTCTGCGCTCCATCGCCGACGTACGATCGTCAGCGGCAACAGGGACTATCGCTTTCTCAATATATGAACAAGGCACAATCAGTTGACAACACAGGGTGACAAATGCCACTGTCGCGGCATGGCATGTACATAGTACATCCGTCTCTGTTCTCAGGCGTGATTCGTTGAACAAAGTGTCAAAGGTTCAAAAGCTGCTTCAACGCGTTGCTTGTACAAGTACTGAGCATCGAAATGCATGTTCACATTACGATCTTGGTCTACCCTTTTGTTGCTGCAGTGCAGTCAATCCATTGATCCGCCAACGAGTACATGCCAACCCTTGTGCTTCAGTCCATTGGTTCGAAGGTGCCGCTACCCTTGCGGCTTCACTGCAGTGCAGGCACGCTCGTCCACGCAGCCAGAAAATCAAGTGACCATAGGCGTGCCACCTGCAGGGGGGATAGCAAGAAATTAATGAAATAGTAGGAGATATTGTCAGGATGGAGGCAAGCAGTTATATCGTGTAGGCAAATTTACCGGAAGCGTAGGCAGAGGGGCAGACGTTTGTCCGCACTTGTGCGTCGTTCTACCAGCCACTCTTCAATCGGACATATTTTATTGTAAGGAAACCACGTCCGGCGGCTGCGTGCTGCACAAGATACAGAGATTGGAATTGAGACGAGGGAACCAAGAAAACAGACCAAGCCAAACACGGTATCTGGAAATAGCAGAGCGGCTGATATTTTTCTGCATACTTGTGTCATATCCTGTCAGCCACTCGTCTTCAATGGGACATGTTTGGAAGTAAGTAAGCCACATGCGGCGGTTGCGAGCTGCAGAAGACGAATTGAATTGAATGAAGGAAACTAAGAAGAAGAGTACCAGAAAATAAAATTCATTGGAAGAAGGCTGCGTTAATTTACCTTGGGCAATGGCAGAGCCACTGATATTTGTCTCAAAGCGGAAAGGATCTCTTCTGTAGGTCACATATCTTTTCCTTGGAATCCCTTCGTCTGTGGCATATGCCTTGACTTGCTGGATGTGGCTGAACTTGTGCCACTCAGGACCAGATTTCCCTGCTGCTATGGAAGTGAGCAGGGATAAGGAACAATCTAGCAGCAAATGCCTTGGGTTTACATCCTGCAGATACCTTGGGACTGTTTCCATGTCATAATCCTCCAAATTGAGTCTCTGTAGCGCAGGCATGCCCTCCAATACCTTCATCTCTGGGCACATGACGATGAGGAGCTTCTGCAGTTTCGGTAGATTACTGATCCTCTCCAGGTCAGTGTTCCTAAACAAGTCGAGGTGGACAACAGAAGCAAAGTTCTCCAAATACCTTAGGTTCTTGACATCATATATACATAATTTCTTCAAAGCCATTGCGTGGAAGGCAAGCCCAGGTGGCACACGCCTCAACTTGCACATTTGGAGTACAAGCACCTCCAAGATAGGCATGCCTTTCACTTGTTCCTCCCACACCCATTCCTCCCATTCGACCATTTCCTCAAACCGAAGCTTCTGCAATCTGGGAAATGCAACCCCTACATGATTGCTTGGTTGTAGGAATTCAAGCCCAACACGCTTGATTGCTGGGGCACGAACAATCTGCAGAAGCTCCAAGCAGGGGAGCTGACTCAAGCCACTAGGAAGCTCTGTGCAGCAGGCCAAGTCATCCATCCTTAGAATCCTCAAGCTCTGAAGGGGTGTAACTGCTTTCGTCATCATCCAACCTGGGAGCCGCTCACCAAAATACCCTTCGATTCTAAGGTGTTCTAAGCCAAGCGGAGGGCAGAGCTCATCAAAAACCTCCTTGATTTGTCTCTTGGCTTTCTCAGGGATCCCTTCTTCCTCGTTTACCAACAGGCCATCATCTCGAAGTCTACTGGTGCAACTCAGTGAGAGATACCTTAGGCGCTTCTTCCCACCAAGTTTGGCCTGTATAGCAGATGAGGAAGAAGCTACATTCTCCAAGAAACTGATATGAAGATCTGTTAGCTGGGAGAGAGGCCCTAGCTCCTCCAAACTACAGTGATCACAGTCCATGTGGGCCAGAAATCCATATAATTTCCTCAAAGAAGTTAGGCCACTAAATTCCCTTGGTATAACACTTACATTTGTCCGGTCAAGTCTGAGAAACCTCAAGTCTTGTAGCAATCCAATGCTACTAGGAAGATTAGCCAAACTCTGACAACCAGAAAGGCTAATGTACTGCAAGAATTTCAACTTGCCTATATCTTCTGGTAACTTGGATGTATTACAGTTTTCTATTGACAAATACCTCAAATGTTTCAGCTGATACAAAGATTCTGCTATTGCATCAATATTTACACTGTCCAAATGTAGTGTTCGAAGACTCGAAAGAGAAAGAAATGAATCACCTGGCTTAATCTTTATATTACCAACTAAAATTAGTGTTCTCAGTGATGTCTGTGTTTGGAGAGAACACCACTCCAAATCATGTTGTTCTGATCCTTTGCTTTCCAGAGATAATCGAAAAAACTTTTGTGATTTAAGTTTGTCAATACCAATTTTACTGTTGTGAGCTATGAGTGCTTCATCTCTGAACACGCTATGAGCAAATGACCGAACAATATCATGCATGTTGCAAACTACTTGATCAAGATATGTCTTATCTGGCTCAATAAGGTTCCGCTGTATTAACTGATCATAGTATTCCCTTCCAATTTCTTCTAGGTCACGTAAAGTTCCATGAACAAATCCTTCACTAATCCACATGCCCACAATGTCATCAGCAAAAAACAATGTGCCCCTCGGAAGGAGGGAATAGTGCAAAAAGCAAGGCTTCAAACAAGGCTGCAGATCTTCATAGCTAAGATATACTGCATAATTTAGCTCTTTAGGCATTTGTGATACTGACCATAGAGAATCATCTAAGACATTTTGCCAGTCGGTTCGTCTTATGCTTTTCTGACGCAGGAGACCTCCCATTACTTTGACCCCAAGAGGTAAACCATCACATTTTTCAACAAGTCTCATTCCAATATCCTTTAGTATTTCAACCTGGGGCTCATCATTTACGTCTGTAACAACCTGCAAGAATTTTAGGCTAATTAGACAAACAATAATTTATTGTGCAGTGTCATGATATCCTGTCAATGCAAAACACGTCAAGAAAGAAAACTATGCGGTCTCTAGCACATAATTTTTGGTCAGCCTTTTTTATATTATACTTTATGCATGTGCAACTAAGTAAAAAGAAAGAAAAAAGGCACGAATGTTGCTTGGGAAACAATAGCAACAAAGTATTCACTAGCAATGTTCATGATGAATTTCTACTTCTTTGCTCCTATCACCTTTGGAAGTACGGCCTTTCCTAATCTTTAGCAAAATCAGCACTATTATTCAGCTAATACAACATTGTGTGCATTGTAGCTGCCACTGCGTCAATTCTGAACCCAATGGAATGATTCACTACCAATCAATATAAATTCTGTATAATAAAGCTACAGTGCTCAAGAAAACATAACTCAATAAATATGGAAAAATATTCATTACAAGGGGCACATTAAGGTATGGCCAAGCAAAAATATTAGCAAAAATATTATGAACAAGGCGTATTACAAGTTGTTAATTCCATTACTTAGTCGTTAATGTATTAGTTGTGTTGGGCCCACGGGCAGTGGGAGGAGAGGGTAAATAAACAGATATACTTGTGACCCTGTGAACTCTGTAAAAGACAAGACTATTCTGTGTGCGCTCCATCGGCCGACGTACGATCATCGGCGGCAACGGGGACTATCGCTTTCTCACTATATGAACAAGGCAATGTCCCTGTAGCATGCAGCTCCGTGCTCACTCGGTGCCGGCATGCGATGTGCTTGTTGTACACTCGGTACGTAGGTGTATATATATATATAGACTCTAGACGTAGGAGTATGTATGGTGTGTCTGTTACCAGGACGCTGTGTGTAGCTGCAATCTCTGCCGCGAGCAGATGTCCAGATTAAAGCCCAAGAATTTAACCGAGGCAAGTGTTGTGCCGCACAACTGAAATAGCTCAGCTCCAGGTCTAGCAAAACGTAAACGGGACAGATCAACTGGAACAGAGGAAATCCTGTTATTTATGCACAATCAGTTGACAACACAGGGTGACAAATGACTCTGTCGCGGCATGGCATGTACATAGTACATCCGTCTCTGTTCTCAGGCGTGATTCGTTGAACAAAGTGTCAAAGGTTCAAAAGCTGCTTCAACGCGTTGCTTGTACAAGTACTGAGCATCGAAATGCATGTTCACATTACGCTCTTGGTCTACCCTTTTGTTGCTGCGGTGCAGTCAATCCATTGATCCGGCAACGACGAGTACATGCGAACCCTTGTGCTTCAGTCCATTGGTTCGAAGGTGCCGCTACCCTTGCGGCTTCCCTGCAGTGCAGGCACGCTCGACGCAACCATTTAATCAAGTGATCATAGGCGTGCCACCTGCAGGGGGATAGCCCAAATATGTTATACTACTCCAAGAAGAAATTAATGAAATAGTAGGAGATATTGTCAGGATGGAGGCAAGCAGTTATATCGTGTAGGCAAATTTACCGGAAGCGTAGGCAGAGGGGCAGACGTTTGTCCGCACTTGTGCGTCGTTCTACCAGCCACTCTTCAATCGGACATATTTTATTGTAAGGAAACCACGTCCGGCGGCTGCGTGCTGCACAAGATACAGAGATTGGAATTGAGACGAGGGAACCAAGAAAACAGACCAAGCCAAACACGGTATCTGGAAATAAAAATATATCGGATGAAGCACCTTGAGCAATTGCAGAGCGACTGATATTTGTCTCAAAGCGGAATGGATCCCTTGTGTAGAGCACATACCACTTCCTTTGACCGGCTTTATCACGTGCATAGGCTTTGACTTGCTGGATGTGGCTGAACTTGTGCCACTCAGGACCAGATTTCCCTGCTGCTATGGAAGTGAGCAGGGATAAGGAACAATCTAGCAGCAAATGCCTTGGGTTTACATCCTGCAGATACCTTGGGACTGTTTCCATGCCATAATCCTCCAAATTGAGTCTCTGTAGTGCAGGCATGCCCTCCAATACCTTCATCTCTGGGCACATGACGATGACGAGCTTCTGCAGTTTCGGTAGATTACTGATCCTCTCCAGGTCAGTGTTCGTAAACACGTCGAGGTGGACAACAGAAGTGAAGTTCTCCAAAGAGCTTAGGTTCTTGACACCATGGATGCCTAATTCCTTCAATGCCTTTGCGTGGAAGGCAAGGCCAGGAGGCATGTGGCTCAACTTGCACATGTTGAGTTTAAGCCTCTCCAAGATAGGCATGGCTTTCACTTGTTCCTCCCACACCCATTCCTCCCATTCGACAAATCTAACAAAAATCAAATCATGTAATCTGGGAAACGCAACCCCTACATGATTGCTTGGTTGTAGGAATTCAAGCCCAACACGCTTGATTGCTGGGGCACGAACAATCTGCAGAATCTCCAAGCAGGGGAGCTGACTCAAGCCACTAGGAAGCTCTGTGCAGCAGGCCAAGTCATTCATCATTAGAATCCTCAAGCTCCGAAGTGGTGCGACTGCTGTCGGCATCATCCATCTTGGGAGCCGCTGACCAAAATACCCTTCAACGTTAAGGTGTTCTAAGCCAAGTGGAGGGCAGAGCTCATCAAAAACCTCCTCGATTTGCCACTTATCTTTCTCAGAGATCCCTTCTTCCTCTTTTACCAACACACCATCATCGCCAAGTCTACTGGTACAACACAGTGACAGATATCTTAGGTGGTACTTTTCACCAAGTTTGGCCAGTATAGCAGATGAGGAAGAAGCTACATTCTCCAAGAAACAGATATGAAGATCTGTTAGCTGGGAGAGCGGCCCTAGTTCCTCCAAACTACAGTGATCACAGTCCATGTGGGCTGGAAATCCATATAATTTCCTCAAAGAAGTTAGGCCACTAAATTCCCTTGGTATAACACTTACATTTTTCCGGTCAAGTCTGAGAAACCTCAAGTCTTGTAGCACTCCAATGCTACTGGGAAGATTAGCCAAACTCTGACAACCAGAAAGGCTAATGTACTGCAAGAATTTCAACTTGCCTATGTCTTCGGGTAACTTGGATGTTTTACAGTTTTGTATTGACAAATACCTCAAATGTTTCAGCTGATACAAAGATTCGGCTATTGCATCAATATTTACACTGTCCAAATGTAGTGTTCGAAGACTTGAAAGAGAAACAAATGAATCACCTGGCTTAATCTTTATATTACCAAATAAAATTAGTGTTCTCAGTGATGTCTGTGTTTGGAGAGAACACCACTCCAAATCATGTTGTTCTGATCCTTTGCTTTGGAGAGATAATCTAAAAAACTTTTGCGATTTAAGTTTGTCAATACCAATTTTACTGTTGTGAGCTATGAGTGCTTCATCTCCCAACATGTTATGAGCAAATGACCGAACAATATCATGCATGTTCCAAACTAATTGATCAAGATATCTCTTATCTGGCTCAATAAGGTTCCGCTGTATTAACTGATCATAGTATTCCCTTCCAATTTCTTCTAGGTCACGTAAAGTTCCATGAACAAATCCTTCACTAATCCACATGCCAACAATATCATGAACAAAAAACAATGTGTCCCTCGGAAGGAGGGAACAGTGCAAAAAACAAGGCTTCAAACAAGGCTGCAGATCTTCATAGCTAAGATATACTGCATAATTTAGCTCTTTAGGCATTTGTGATACTGACCATAGAGAATCATCTAAGATATTTTGCCAGTCGGTTCGTCTTATCCTTTTCTGACGCAAGAGACCTCCCATTACTTTGACCCCAAGAGGTAAACCATCACATTTTTCAACAAGTCTCATTCCAATATCCTTTAGTATTTCAACCTGGGGCTCATCATTTACGTCTGTAACAACCTGCAAGAATTTTAGGCTAATTAGGCAAACAATAATTTATTGTGCAGTGTCGTGATATCCTGTCAATGCAAAACACATCAAGAAAGAAACCTATACTGTCTCTAGCACATAATTTTTGGTCAGCCTTTTTTATATTATACTTTATGCATGTGCAACTAAGTAAAAAGAAAGAAAAAAGGCACGAATGTTGCTTTGGAGACAATAGCAACAAAGTATTCACTAGCAATGTTCATGATGAATTTCTACTTCTTTGCTCCTATCACCTATGGAAGTACGGCCTTTCCTAATCTTTAGCAAAATCAACACTATTATTCAGCTAATACAACATTGTGTGCATTGTAGCTGCCACTGCGTCAATTCTCAGCCTGTTCGCTTGCTCGTAAACGATCGTAAATTTCCAACCGGGAACAGTGTTTTTCTCTCACACCAAACCAGCCAGCAGTAAATAATCCACGATACGATACGGCCTCCCGAACAGGCTGTCTGAACCCACTGGAATGATTCACTACCAATCAATATAAATTCTGTATAATAAAGCTACAGTGCTCAAGAAAACATGACTCAATAAATATGGAAAAATATTCATTACAAGGGGCGCATTAAGGTATGGCCAAGCAAAAATATTAGAAAGAATTATTTCAATTACAAGTGACAGCATGTAATCTCCCAGTGCATGACTATACAAATAAACAGTTGAAAGCAGTAATAGTCTCCTCCCAACAAAGGCGGTTGGATTAGTTTCAAATTTTGTTCCAAAATAATTAATATTCTAAGTGGTACTAGTTCTATTCGTAGTATCTGGGCCCACTCTTCATTAAATTTCACCCAATAGGCACATCCAGTTTAGTACAAAGAGTTTTGCATTGGTATATGTGGGTTCTTTGCTATAGCACGCTTCCACCCGGTTCACGTTGAAAAATCAATAATAAAAATGCTGTTGTAGACAATTTCATATGCGATGCCTTCTCACGTATACTTCCAGTCATATGATAATTGGTACAGTGGAGAATAATATATTTTATAGAGTAAATTACACCCATGGCCCCTAAACTACTATGTCTTCTATCATATCACTAAATATAAAATTGCAAATTTAGATCCTTAAACTATTTAAGTACCCCAGTTCTGTACGGCTGCGCAGCCACGGCGGCTATACAGCCACGACGGTTGCTCACATTCGTGCTTGTGCAGCGGTGGCGGCGGTTCGCTTGTGCAGCCACAGCCATGGCTCACGCTCTCGCACTCCCCGGCAGTAGTGGTGGCATTGACAGCGAGATGAACTCATGTAACATTTCTAATGTGGAAGAAGATATTTTTAAAAAAATAGTCCCTCATGAAATTTGTTAATATTTGTGCAATTTATGTATCTGGGTGATTTTGTAAATAACCCCGCTAATATTTTATTTTCAAGCAAGAGAGTCTTTTCTCTGCACGCGGGCCTGAATCCATACCCGTTTGTACGAATATGAGGCACAAACAAAGTTTAAAGACCGGAATGACATACTTTTTTATGTTTGGCGACCAACTCACAAGTTGGAGGACCAACCACGGAGTTTACTCATCAAAATATTATTTCTAGCCTTAGAATATGTAACACGATGTCATCCACATCCAAACAGACCTAGACCTTTTCCATTCCTCAACATGGCATGCCATGGTGGAACATTATCTGTGTGTTTGGATGCAAGGACAAGCAGGGACGGGACGAGATGGCTCTAGGATGAGTGGTGTTTGTTTGGGAGGCCACAAGGGGCGAGGACATCCCACATGGGAATATTCCCGTGAGCTAGCCCTTTGGGTGGCTACGGTTGGGGAAAGAGAGAGAAGGAGAGAAGGAAGAAAAATGAAGAATAAAAACTGCCAAATGGGCCCCACATGTCAGTAGCGGATCCCACTTTTTATGTCTAAGACCAAACAGAAAACAGGTTGATCCCATCCATCCCCAACCAGAAAAGAAATAGGGTTGCCGCATCCCGCAAACCAGGGACAAGACCATCCCACCCCACCTTATCTCCCAACCAAATGCTATCTATATGTCTCATAATATCTCTACTAGTGGATCCTACCCATGGGAACCGCACAGCATATTGTGCAGCAGCCCAATATGTGTGACATACATACCCTCGCGTTGGACTACAGGTAAATACCGAACCACAAATGGATCAATTGTGGCCTGCCACATAAGGATGTATAGTGTGTTAGGGCTCATTTAGAACTGGATGATAGCACGTGACAAGTCTGGGGATCTTGATGATATTCTAGTATAAGTGTGGGGGGCATCAAAGTAGCATTATAAGAGCTTGGCACTTACATTACATCCAAAGACAATTTTGCTAACCTCACAGTGCATGCATTTTGAGAGTCTAGGGACCCAGATGACATCATATAGAATAAGATCGAAGACCATTTTTTTATTTTACTCTAAAAAGCATAGTGCTAAACAGGCTTATTATGGTTGCCTTAGTTTGTGAATTAAATTTAGTTGCTAATTCGCCATGTGGTATTGCCTACGTTACAGCCCATTACAGATCCAATCGAACCTACAGATCTCAAGTTCTTTTAAAAAAGGAGGAAGTGTAATACAATGTCCAAATTTTAATTGCTTTAACAAAAAATTGTGAATACCTGCCCTATGTGGAGTCTGCATGACTGCATATGCAGGATATTACAATACTAACATATGGAAGTATGGCATTTTGTTTCTTTATAATATATTTCGAAGGTCACCACCGTAGAACTAGATGTTGAAACAAATAAGAAAAATAGAAGTTGTTGCCAGGACAGGGAATCTGGTTCCCACTAGTAAGATAGAAGCAAAACTAAAGTGATGCAGCTAGAAAACAAAATGCATAATTAAAGAAAAGTAATTAATGTATGGATTAACTTGTACCTGCTTCTTGAGCAGCAACCAAGCATCTTCAAGCCCAAGTTTGTCAATACGATGGTAGGGCTCCTCAGCCTTCATCTGACGTGCCACTATGGCATGCCTTGTGGTGACCAGCACACGGCTACCTTGAGCTAGCATGGCATTGACAAAGGGAGTTCTAAGCACACCTTCCCATATATTGTAGTCCCAGACATCATCCATTATTAATAAGGTTTTGTGTCCCTTCAAAGCTTCTATTAGAGTCTGTTCCAGTGCCACCTTCGAATTTCCACAAGCATGGTGGTTTCCACCGGCTTCGATAATAACTCTCCTTAGCATTTCAGTATTGTTGAAGTCTTGGTTGACACTCAACCATATTTTCTTCGTGAACTCATGTTTTATGACTTCACTGTTGAAAATCTTTTGAGCAAGGGTGGTTTTACCAATCCCACCAATTCCCACAATGGAGAAAATGATTATTTTGTTGGATTTGTCGTCGTCAGTTGGATACTTCTTTGTTAGCATCTCTACTAGATTTGTTGTGTCCTCTTCGATCTTCGCACCAACCAAACCAGATTGGTCAAGCCCCCCTGACGTCTCACGGGTACCAAAAGGATATGTTACCACGTTTCTTCCACGGTCCTCATATGTACCAAGGTTCATGAAGTTGAATGATGCACCACGTGCCTTGATGTCATCTAGCTTCTTGTTAAGGTTCTTGATGCGGCTTCCAATGTCGTGGGCATGTTGGGGATTCCGTATGCAGAAGAGCAACGGGTTGAAGCATCCGGCATCATGCCTTTGGCCTCGCTCCATGGCCTTGAGCTGGCACAGGTCGAGGATGTCAGTGGCATCATACATAGCATTCCTTAGCTCTATCCCCCATGCTTGGACACTTTGGTCTGTGATGTTCCTCCTATCAGCATCAGCAAGGATGTTCTTCAGATCCCGAAGCTTGATGTCCATGTTATCAATCTCATCGGACACTCCAAGCAACATATGCACCTCATCTGCCGCCATCTGCATGAGCATGTTTTGGATGTAGGACGCCAATGCATCTAGGACACCGGCCATGATTGAGAACTTCGGTTTTTGCTGTAACAAAATGAGAACAGATATTAATTTCAACATGGCATTTTAATTTTATACATCAAAGATTCAATCATCTGCCATCTATTATTGCAGCCATCGCGGCACTACTACTAACTTCTCGTTCATTCATACAACTACATGACAGTGGCAACTATATGCGCAGATCTAGCTACGCATAAGCAGCTGCAGAAACGTAACTACTACATGACAGTGGGCACTGTATGCACAGATCTAGCTACGCATAAGCAACTGCAGAAACGTAACAACTACATCACAGTGGGCACTGTATGCCCAGATCTAGCTACGCATAAGCAGCAGCAGAAACATAACAGCTACGGAAACGAACCTGGGGCCGACGAGCTGAGCAATGGCCGGAAGCGGTGAGGCGGTGCCGGTGTTGTTCGTTCTTGGTCGTGGAACAGGATCTACTGGTTAATGGTTAGACAAGAATCGCCATGGACATCGTCGACCTGACCAACCAGATACTACAGCTGGATTATAGCGTGCGGGTGAGTGATGAAAGGAGGAGCAGCGAGATGGATTTAGGTTCCGATGTGAGGTTGTTGCCTGCTAGAATCGCAGTATCTGCTTGGTGGCTTGTGTTGGGTGTATGAGCTAGGAAGGAAATGTTGATGATTCAGGGAAGTTGGTGACAGTAGGTTGTGGTAATAACACTGCAAGGTGGGCAGGAAAGTGCGTGACAGCTTCGACGGATTCGCGGACTGCGTCCTACTTTATTAATTCCACAGCAGAGCCTTGGATGCTAGAGTAGCTCTGAGCCACCACGTGAAACGGCGGCCAATGCACTTGCGTGCAGTAGCGCGGGGGTACCGCGAGATGCTTTCTCATCGCACGAGATGACAAGAAAAGACCAATAATGCAACTTGGGCCTGGTTTAGATTGAAACTTTTTTCAATCTGATGAATAGTACTATTTTCGTCTTATTTGACAAATATTGTCCGATCGTGGACCAACTAGGCTCAAAAGATTCATCTCGTGATTTCCAACTAAACTGTGTAATTATTTATTTTTTTTACCTACATTTAATACTCCATGCATGCGGCTAAAAATTGATGCGATGGAGAGAGAGTGAAAAAACTTGGAATTTGGAGGGGATCTAAACAAGGCCTTGGTAGGATAAACAGACCAATAATGCAACTTGGCGCGGGTTTAGTTTCAGGAAGTTGGAATTTAGGACTGTAGTACTTTCGTTTTTATTTGGCAATTAGTGTTCAATCATGGACTAATTAGGCTCAAAACGTTCATCTCGTAATTTCCTACCAAACTGTACAATTAGTTTTTTTTTTGTCTATATTTAATGCTCCATGCATGGGCCATAAACATTTGATGTGATAGGTACTATAGCACTTTTTGAGAATTTAAGGTAAAACTAAACAAGGCGTTGGTAGTGGACGGCTCGCATGCCTCCAATAATGCAACCGAGGAGGTGGACAGCTTCGATCGACTTGCGTGCGGCGTGTGAAAAGGCGTGGATGCTAAAGTAGCACTGAGCCACCGTGTGAAAAGGCGTGCCGTAGCGTGGAGGTGCCCACAAACATGCTTTCTCATCGCACAGTACAAACATGCAGGATTTGGTCTGAGAGCAAGAGATCACATATACGTCAGCAGGGAGAGAGCGTAGGGGTATTAATTAGGACTGATGAGTCTTTGATTGGTTTCATTTTCAAAAACATAATGAGAGGCTCATCGAGATTGTGTCTTCACACTGTTATGTTTTATCACAATTGGCCCTTGTTTAGATCACCTCCAAATTCCAAGTTTTTTCACTCTCTCTCCATCACATCAATTTTTAGCCGCTTGCATGGAGCATTAAATGTAGGTAAAAAAATAACTAATTGCACAGTTTAGTTCGAAATCACGAGATGAATCTTTTGAGCTGAGTTGGTCCACGATTGGACAATATTTACCAAATAAGACGAAAGTGCTACTATTCATCGGGTTGAAATTTTTTGCAATCTAAACATGGCCTTGGTTCTTTTCTGGGGATAGTTTATTACACAATATATTAAGCACCCAATGCATCCATGGGCGCATGAGGAATGAAGACTGGCATCAGCATCCATTGGTGGTTGTATCCGATGGAGCATGAGAATAACTCTGGTACGGTGCAATAACCCAAATTAATGAGATTGCATAGCAGCATCCCTAAAAATGTAAAAAGAAAGTTGACCAAAAAAATAGATAGAGCATGCAATTATCTATGTCAAAGCAAACATTTGAGCTCAAACAAATACTTGTGTAACACGGGAAAAAAAGTAGAAACAAGCGAGTTAATAGTTGCTTGGGTAACCTGTCCATTATCCAACGTCAAGCGCAAAAGGTGGAGCAGGCTAAAGAAATTATTAGACAATCATCTAATTTTTTTTTAGGGTAGGCATCTTATGGTGGAAGACAAAAGCTAGTGGTTACCAACTAAGGGAATCTGGCTTTGCGTACATGTATGTAGTGGTAGCCGCACCACCATTTAGCTTTTGAATACATTATATTGAGCGTTGTGTAAGCACTACCCTTTGGTCATTCCTATATTAGTTTGTGTTCGGAATCAAGGGGTTCCCGACAGGTAGGGGGGGACCTTCGGAACGCCGAAGCGAGCAGAACAACACTCACTCGGATTCAGGGATTCATTCAATAGAATTAATCATTCTTACATAAGGTCACCCACCCTCCTTTATAGGTTACTGTACACATAGAAGCTCTTTTACGATTTTACCCTCCGATCGTACAAGCATATTCCAAAAATATTCCACCAAAATCCATCCGTGCATCAGGTCATCAGCAGCGGATGGCGGCCGTGTCGTCAACAGGGGATCGGACGGTTTCACGTATATTTCACGTATATACAGTATATATACTAGTGTTTTGTATACATTTTAGGTATGGCGGCCGCGAAACCTCGCCATACAGCTGCCTCCGCCCCTGCCAAGGACAGTGTAGAGCCTGTAGTAGCTGTCCATCGCGATGAACTGACCATTGAACTCGACAATCTGCTGGATCAGTGAATTACCGAGCTGCATTTCTGACCAAGAATCACTTCCAACTGACCAGTCAAGAAGGGAGGCCGGAACGCTGTGCTGGCTGGATACTACACAGACAAGGAGGTGAGAGTTTTGTAGTGCAAGAGGAGCTGTCAGCATGCCAGAGTTGAAAAAAGTGTCATCGTTAAGTTTGAGCTGCAGTGCCCAAACTCTGGCCGGCCCCAGTGAACACATCGACAATGAGGCAATCTTTGCGAAGGCCGCATATTAGCTGACCATAAGAAGAGCCGGCGAAATGCATTGCCTCCTTACATATTTCTTGACGAATCTGCCAGCAAAGATCTGTTTTTGGATTGGCTAGATCTGACCTGCCATCTGTGCAGCACGTGACCATCAGGTGCACGCACAGGGATATTGGGGGCCTAACGAGGAGAGGTGAGGTGCCGCTCAGCCGCTCAGCCGCTGGCGCACATTCCGATCTCCAAGCGGGGTGAGGTGCTCCTCATGCAGAAGATGGGCTTTGCACCGCCGGCAGGTCCAATCTCATCCGCGTCCAAGAGAGCTTACGATGATTTTTTCGCAAGGAACTGGACGTCGAGCGAAGTGGAAGCACTGGACAAGCTGTTCCCGGCGGCCACTGCTACGATTGGTACAAGGCTCTTCTCGGATGACGGAGCAGAGTCGCGCGGCCATTAGCTGAGACGCACAGCTACGTTGCTTACTGCGCGGCTCGTAGTTCGGTTGTTTACTTTTATGTAATATCCAAGTTTGAAACAGTCTACTAGGCAGGTCCAGTTAAACTGTAAGACCTCCTAGGACGCTTATTAGAAGCGTGTCGTGTGTATGGTTAAACCCCTTTTCTTCTTAATTAGAATGGTACGCAAATCTTTTGCGTATTCGAGAAAAAAACGAGGAGAGGTGAGAGCAAGGCATAGAACCTGGGCCTTGTTTAGTTGGGAATTTTTTTTGAGAAATGGTACTGTAGCACTTTCGTTGTTATTTGATAATTAGTGTCCAATTATAGTCTAATTAGGCTTAAAAGATCCGTTTCGTGAATTTCGTCTAAACTGTGTAATTAGTTTTATTTTTTATTTATATTTAATGCTTCATAAGATTCGATGTGACGGGGAATCTTGAAAAATTTTGCAAAATTTTGGAAACTAAACACTACCCTGGATTTGGATGGGTATGAGGAGAAGGCAACACGCCGAGAACGGCAGGTGCTTGCGAAGGCAAGGAGGTCATTGAAGGATCCCAGGAGGGCAACAATAGATTGGAGCGGGCCTCCAGGGAGAGATCAGCCCACCCTTGAATCCCACATGTAGGGCCTGTTTGAAATGTGGGATTTTTTTCCCATTCCTATGTTTTTTTTTTTGTGAAATTGAACTCATTCCAAGCAGCCCGTAGCAGGGGCTCTGTTTCTGTGGAGGCAGAGGTGCCAAATATTGTGAACTGTGATAGGGCTTTGCATGATGGCAGACTCACTGCAACAAAGTAAATTCAATACATACATAAATTAGATGCATGAATTGAATACAAAATGAGAAATAGGCTGATAACTTCCAAGAGACAAAGACACCCCACGAAACAACTGCATGACACAATTTGTTGGCCTGATTTGAGTCAAGAAGAGAATGGTCGTGCAAAATGAACAGAGTAAGAAAAGAATGTAGGGATTAGGTGCCAGGGAGAGTTTCTATACTCACTGCTTGATATTAGCTATGCTATATGCCCACAGGTATCCTGAAAACAACAACAATATACACTGATACAAATTAGAATTCTGATGGTGTGCACAGAAGGTTGTTTAACAGTCCCCAGTTGAACTACCTAATTTCCTGGTATCCTACCGGATCGTCACGTGAAAGATACCAAGCAAGGTTGTTCAAATGGCATAAATGCCCACTGTGTAATATTTTTCGCGAACATGCGCCGTAGCGCAAGTTTTTCATTAAGAGGAAAGGAGATAGAAAGATCATACAACCAAGGCAAAGTAGTGCCACAGCAATGCAACATGTATCCCGAAGACACTCCTTTCCTTGCAAACCCCCGTCATACATACGCGTGATTACACGGCACAAGATTTGCGACAAAGCACTAAGCAGCCTAGACAACAGCCGAGCTGCATTTCTGACCAAGAATCACTTCCAACTGACCAGTCAAGAAGGGAGGCCGGAACGCTGTGCTGGCTGGATACTACACAGACAAGGAGGTGAGAGTTTTGTAGTGCAAGAGGAGCTGTCAGCATGCCAGAGTTGAAAAAAGTGTCATCGTTAAGTTTGAGCTGCAGTGCCCAAACTCTCGCCGACGCGAGCAGTAGCTCTAGCGGCCTGAATCCAGGTGTTGGCATCCTCCAAGATGAGCAGTAGCTGCTTGGTTGCTAGAGCCTTGGATGCTAGAGTAGCTTTGAGCCACTGCGTCCTAGTTTATTAATTCCACAGCAGAGCCTTGGATGCTAGAGTAGCTTTGAGCCACCACGTGAAACGGCGGCCAATGCACTTGCGTGCAGGAGCGCGGGGGTACCGCAAGATGCTTTCTCATCGCACGAGATGACAAGCAAAGACTCGCTCACAGCGTTGGTAGGATAAACAGACCAACAATGCAACTTGGCAGTGGCCGGCTCGCATGCCTCCAATAATGCAACCGAGGCGGTTGTCCTAACACAACTGCCAGGCAGTTGTCCTAACACAACCGCCTCGGTTAATCAACAGTAACTGAGGCGCCGCCTCCAAAAAAATGGTGGCTTAGCAAGCAGCCCATCTCGGCCTGACACTCATAGATACATCATAAAATTCGGGTTATCCATAGCCATCTCTCATTCCCTCACCCGCCGCCGCACAACACTCTCTCTCCTCTCTCGCGTCTCTCGCGCATGCATGGCCCGCTCTCTCCCTCTCTCTCGTCTCTCACCGGCGGACGCTCCCTCTCTCCTTTTGTGCTGGGCGCTCTCTGGAGGCGGTGGGAGGAGCTCGCACCCCGGCAGGCTGCTCACGCCAGGCCGCGGTGGTGGCTTGCGAGAGCGGCGGGGCGGGGCCTCTGGCACTACTACACAACATGTATTCACCACCGATTCCAGACCCCCCTTCACCGAGGGTTTTGGCTCTAGGCAGTGAAAGTCGGCGGTGATGCCCATTGTCATTACCGCCGGTTTCCTAACCGGCTGTGATGCAAAGTTATCACAGCCGGTTCACGTTACCAGCAGGTGGCGATAGTGATTTTCAGAAATTCCAAAACCGGATAAAAAAAGTAGCAAATTTTTTTGATTTAATCCCAGGAATGCCCATTGTCACAAGTCACACGATTTTTCACGCGAAAATCCATGTGCTGCGAGGTGCTAGGATTCGAACCTGAGACCTGTGTCGTCACATGTAGCTGCTCTAACCACTCCGCTCCTAAGTCACTTATGTCCATACAACATGTATATTCCTTTAGTACTAACTTCTCATGATTTTAAAATAAATATTTAGAACCTTAAACGACTTTAAATAAAAATGTCATCAACTCCAAAATTTGTTGTTCTGATCGAGATCTACAACTTTCATGTTGGTGGTTTTGCCATCCGAGGTTGTTCGACAAATTTAAATTTCAAATCATCTAAACTTCAGCCATACTGTTGGGACATCAAACGACTTCAAATGAAAAAGTCATTGTGATCTACAACTTTGGTTTTGATTGATTTTCCATCCGTGGTTATTTGCAAAATTTGAATTTCAAAATTTTTGAACTTAAGATAGAAATTTAAGACCCTAAATGATTTCTAATGAAATAGTTGTCAACTACAAAGCTGTAGATCATAGCGAGATCTATAACTTTCCTTCTGATCATTTTTCATCTGAGGTTGTTTGTATAATTCAAAAAAATTGAATTTTAAAATATAAGAGCTTCAAATAGATTTTGGGACTGTAAACAATTTCAAATAAAAAAGTCATCAACTACAAAGTTGTAGATCTCGATGAGATCTACAACTTCGATATAAAGTTTGTTTTGATCCGATTTTTTTTGTAAAAGTTATGAATTTTATTGTGATGCAGCATAACTCATCATCACCTGTTCGTATTACGAACCATTAGTGAAATGATTGTCACCAGCGGTTCGTACCACAAACTGGCGGTACAAATAGGTCGACCATCACTACCGGTTGGTAACACAAACCGGCTGTAGTGATAGGTTTATCACCATCGGTTCGTGTTACTAGCCGGCGGTGATAACCGCCCAAATTTTCACCAACTGTTCGTAACACGAACCGACGGTGAAAATTATTTCACCAATGCTTTGTAATACGAACCGGCGGTGAAAGTGTCGGCAGTGATTACCTGTTATGTAGTAGTGTGGAGGCGCTTGTCTCACTCCGGCATCGGCGCGGCGCACGGCTCCCGTCCTCCGACAGTGGCTTGGGGCCTCCGGCGGCGGAGCGTAGGGCTGGGCTCGCAGATTCGGCATCGAGGCTCATGGATCCGCTAGATCCGGCGTCGGGACTCGCAGATTCGGCGTCGGGG
Organism: Miscanthus floridulus; assembly: GCF_019320115.1. Classification (NCBI taxonomy): domain Eukaryota; kingdom Viridiplantae; phylum Streptophyta; class Magnoliopsida; order Poales; family Poaceae; genus Miscanthus; species Miscanthus floridulus. The sequence goes on along the minus strand of NC_089588.1, from coordinate 25,907,499 downwards.
CTTGCGGATCCGCTAGATCCGGCGTCAGGGCTCGTGGATCCGGCCACCACCGACGCCGATTCGGCAACCAGCGGTGGCATGGGTGTGGATCCGACCACCAGCGGTGGCACAACGTTCCCAGAAGTGGGCTTAGCGTTGGGCCTGAGAGTGGGCTCGGTGTCGAGCCTGAATTTTTGTTTTTTTATTGATTTACCGAGGTAGGCGTTATAAGGCGCCCGCCTCCGTTAACTGATTAACTGAGGTGGGCAAGCCAACCGCCTCCGTTATTCACGGATTAACCGTGATCTTTCGACGGAGGCGGTTGCCTTTGCCTGCCTCCGAAAATAAAAAACGCCCGTGTCCATTAAGTTTACTGTAGTAGTGCTAGATATTTGGGACTGCTCCACAAATTCCACCATGGAGCAGCTCCACAAAAACCTAGAGGTTGTGGAGCACTCCTTTATGTGCTCGTACAACTCCAACCTTTTTCCTCGATTTCCCTTGCAATTTATTTCCACATTGGAGCCTCATTAGCGAGCAAACGAAGTCAACGCAAAAGCAAGTTGAATTAAGTTATAACAATAATTTGATCGCCCATCTGGTTGTCTAGATGTATGCACCTGGTCCAGATACCATGTGGCTGCCTCGCTTGCAGATACCATGCCAGTAAGGACCTCGGGTTTGCTTTGACAGATGAACATTAATTAGGGTGCCGATGCAAGAGTAGGCTGGTACGGGTAGGTGAAAGTCAAGCAGTGAGGTGTTACCAACAGTAGCACTGGGTCAAGGTCTAGCATTATTAAAAATAATTTAAACCCCTAAGTTTTCTAATTAGCCATTTTTGCCATTATGTGATAATTCAATGTAAGCCTTAAACTTGCATATAAATTATATCCCTCTACCATTCTAACAGATAATTTAAAATAACCACCCATAAAAATCACCTACATATGCTACTGTTAGAGATAATGTAAATTATAGCAAAATTTGCTTTTAAATTATCCATATGTGTCATTATAAAAGATAATATAAAGTAACATCTTTTAATTTGTACCTAAATTACCCATACCACCCATTACAAAAAAAACACAAGTATCTCTCAAATCTACATGTAAATACCAATATAAGATATTACAAAACTAATTCAATCCAGAGGTTGTTTACCGGTGAGGCACAGAAGATTCAACTCATGCAGTTTCGTATTGCTAATGGTTGGTTGAAAGTTGGAGCGCATACGAATCTAATAAACCACTCATTACCAAATGAAACGACATAAGCTGTTTCAAGTAATATAATGGTGCTGAAACATCTCCTTTCAGTTCAATGAGGAAGAGAGGACCGGGGTCCTCTCTTTGTTGTTGCAAAGCAGAGCTCTCTAAGAACAATACAAATTATGAAGTAGCGGTATTGTAGGCAGGGTTTGTGTGCTGGCTCTGCTCTACTTCAGCACCACCATCCGTTGTATAATGTATATCCTAATAACTAATCACATTATCACAATACGAATATATATATATTGGAAGCATGGAATGCATCCATCGGTGACATAGTGGTATTGGTTGTAGCGATAAAGTTGTAATTATCTCAGCCATCATCATCAAGCAACTTGGCAAAACAACATGTGGAGGACAGTGTACGAGGAAGACGTGGCAAGTCTCCTCTGCCATCGTCCGTCCACGGTATGGTAGTAATGGATATCACACAAGCACATAGTAATGAAGGACCCCAATATTCGTTAGGCTGTTGCTTTCCATCGACATTTTATTTGTTGTGATATTGGGAGAAGAAATTTCAACACCGATGTGAAGTCCTTTGGCAGCAAATAGGAACACTAGCTTTACGTGTCGTCCATGATGGGCCCATTTGATGACTGGGATATGAAGACTAATTCATATGCCAGCTCGGACCTCTACAGAGTTTATTTGGATGCACTAGTATAGTCGTATTCACTTCGATTTACATGTGTTGAAATGGATTAAGGTGCAAGTTAGTTTCACAAAAAAATTGTATAAGGAAAAGCAGAACAAGCCTCCGTGCTTATAGCATTTATGCCAGCTCGGACCATAAACGCGACCCTTGGACGTTTGTCATGAGAGATCAACTCGACAGGCGTAGAAGATGGCGTGCAGTGGATGGGATGATCTAAAGAGCAGAGGTGACGACGGCTGTCGAACAAGACAGCCGGCGCACGAGATGGAGATGGGGCTGCTAACACCATAGAGCCGGCATGCATATTTTGGGCACGGAATATCCAGACGGAGATAGGCAGAATTTGCATTGCTGGGTTGGTTTAGTCTCCAAGCGGTCTGCAAATGATACCATTGCAGAGGCCCTGAGGGTTATCAGTTGTCTATGGTCGTGCGTGTCGTGAGCATGTCATGCCACATGTATATATTATTTAGCAGCCGTAATCCTGACTGACCCTGACAAGAGTGCACGGAAATTGAATGGATTCTGTATGGCTGTTCTATTTGTTTGAGGATGCTTTGGTTTTTCGAGGAAAACAGAACGGGCTTCTCCCTACTGGGGTTTATGAAAACACATCAAACGTATAGAGTTACAAACTCAGGAGACAAAAAATGAAAGGAAAAAAAAATCAACAAAATTACACAAAGGTCTTGTTATGCACAATCAGTTGAGAGCACAGGGTGACAAATGCCTCTGTCGCGGCCTGTATGCAGTATATTCGTCTCTGTTCTCTAGCGTGGTTCGTTGAACGAACTGACAAAGGCTCAAAAGCTGCTGCTTCAACGCATTGCTTGTCCTAGTACTGAGCATCAAAATGCATATATATTCACACTACGCTCTTGGTGTACCATTTTGTTGCTGCAGTACAGTCAATCCATTGATCGGACAACATGTACCCGCTTCCCAGCCTTCTTCAATCCATTGGTTCGAAGGTGCCGCTACCCTTGCGGCCACTTCCTTAGATGCCTGACATCCTGTGCATAGGCTTTGACTTGCTGGGTGTGGCTGAACTTGTGCCACTCAGGACCAAATTTCCCTGCTGCTATGGCAGTGAGCAGCGTTAAGGAACAATCTAGCTGCAAATGCCTTGGGTTCACATCTGGCAGATACCTGGGGACTGTTTCCACGACATAATCCTCCAAAGTGAGTCTCTGTAGTGTAGGCATGCCCTCCAATACCTTCATCTCTGGACACATGACGATGATGAGGTTCTGCAGTTTGGGTAGATTACTGATCCTCTGCAGGTGAGTGTTTCTGAACACATCGAGGTGGACAACAGAAGCAAAGTTCTCCAAAGAGCTTAGATGCCTGACATCATATATACATAATTTCTTCAAAGCCATTGCGTGGAAGGCAAGCCCAGGTGGCACACGCCTCAACTTGCACATTTTGAGTACAAACACCTCCAAGATAGGCATGCCTTTCACTTGTTCCTCCCACACCCATTCCTCCCATTCGACCATTCCCTCAAACCACAGCTTCTGCAATATGGGAAACGCAACCCCTACATGATTGCTTGGTTGTAGGAATTCAAGCCCAACACACTTGATTGCTGGGGCACGAAAATCTGCAGAAGCTCCAAGCAGGGAAGCTGACTCAAGCCATTAGGAAGCTCTGTGCAGCAGGCCAAGTCATCCATCGTTAGAATCCTCAAGCTCCCAAGGGACGTAACTGCTGTCAGCATCATCCAACCTGGGAGCCACTCACCAAAATACCTTACGATGTTAAGGTTTTCTAAGCCAAGCGGAGGGCAGAGCTCATCAAAAACCTCCTCGATTTGCCTCCTCTTTCTGTGAGATCCCTTCATCCTTTTTTACCAACGGGCCATCATTTCCAAGTCTACTGGTGCAACCCAGTGAAAGATATCTTAGGCGCTTGTTTCCACAAAGTTTGGCCTATAGCAGATGAGGAAGAAGCTACATTCTCCAAAAAATTGATACTAAGTTCTCTTAACTGGGAGAGCGGCCCTAGTGCTTCCAAACTACAGTGATCACAATCCATATCGGCTGGAAACCCATACAATTTCCTCAACGAAGTTAGACCACAAAAATCCCTAGGTACAACACTTATATTTGTCCCATCAAGTCTAAGAAACCTCAAGTCTTGTAGCATTCCAATGCTACACGGAAGCTTAGCCAAACTCAGACAACCAGAAAGGCTAATGTACTGCAGGAATTTCAACATGCCAATGTTTTCGGGTAACCGAGAGGTATTACTGTTGTGTATTGACAAATACCTCAAATGTTTGAGTTCAAAGATTCAGCTACTGCATCAAGATTTAAACTGTCCAAATGTAGTGTCCGGAGACTTGAAAAAGAAACAAATGAATCACCTGGCTTAGTCTTTATATTACCAACTGAAATCAGTGTTCTCAGTGATATTTGTGTTTGTAGAGAACGCCATTCCATGTCATGAGCTTCTAATCCTTTGTTTGCCAATGATAATCGAATCAACTTTTCTGATTTAAGTTTGTCACTAATACCTATTTCAGTATTGTGAGCTATGAGTGCTTCATCTCCAAGCACGTTATGAGCAAATGACCGTACAATATCATGCATGTTGCAAACTTCTTGATCAACATAGTTCTTATCTGGCTCAATAAGGTTGCGCTCTATTAACTCATCATAGTATTCCCTTTCAATTTCTTCTAAGTCATCTGATGTTCCATGAACAAATCCTTCACTAATCACATGCCAATAATGTCATCAACATAAAACAATGCACCCTTAGGAAGGAGGGAGTAGTACAAAAAGCAAGGCTTAAGACAAGGGCGCAGATCCTCATAGCTAAGATATATTGCATAATTTAGCTCTTTAGGCATTTGTGATACTGACCATAGAGAATCATCTAACACCTTTTGCCAGTCGGTTCGTCTTATCCTTTTCTGACCCAGGATACCTCCCATTACTTTGACCCCAAGCGGTAAACCATCACGTTTTTCTACAAGTTTCATTCGAATATTCTTTAGTATTTCAACCTGGGGCTCATCATTTACTTCTCTGACAACCTGCAAGAATTTGAGGCCAAGTAGACAAACAATAATTTATTGTTCCATCCTATGTTGCCTCTAGCACACAATTTTTTATCATCCTTTTTTATATTATATATACTGTATGCATGTGCAACTAAGTAAAAAGAAAGAAAAAGGCACGAATGTCGCTAGGGAGACAAAAGTAACAAAGAATTCACTAGCACTGTTCATGATGAATTTCCCCTTGTTTGCTCCTATGACCTATGGAAGTACGGCCTTTCCTAATCTGTAGCAAAATCAGAACTATCACTACTACAGAATGGACCTGTTGTCCAGGGCGGTAACGGCCTTTAGTCCTGGTTACCGCGCCGGGACAACGATCCCGGGACTAAAGGTGGAACCTTCAGTCCTGGGTCATCGAACCGGGACTAAAGAGGGACCTTTAGTTCCGGTTGGTGTTACCAACCGGGACTAAAGGCCCCCCAGCTGAGCAAACCTGGCCACACCCTTTAGTCCCGGTTGGTAACCCCAACCGGGACTAAAGGTTCCTTTTCTTTTTCTTTCTTTTTGTTTAATTTGTTTTCAGTTCAGTTACACATATTTGTTTAATATATAGTATGTTTTTATGTACGTATTCTACACTGCTAATATAAATACACGCACGCATATAATTACATCTAATTCTCATCTCGAGCATTATTATATTCGAATAAAGTATGAAACTATATATATTATAGATATATATGTATATATACAACACTTTCATAATCTTGTTCTCGAAAATAACGATATCAATAAACATTTAATTTACATCATTAGTTCCTTAGGATCAAAGTAGAACTCGCCGTTGGGATTTAGCACTTTTTCTAGAAGATATCCTGCTATTGACTCTTGAACTGCTTTCATATGGTCTTTTTGCATGACCCTTCGTTTCAACCATTCAGTCTTGCATTTGAAATAAAAGGAAAAGTATTAATATACATATATATATATATATGTATATTCATTTAAAAATAAATAAAAAATTGATATATACGTACTTTGAGGACATCTTCAGGAGTTCTTCTTATGTATGCATTGATAAATTCATAAACGTAGTATCCACACAAGTTATTACCTGGTTCCTGCCGCAAATACCACTGTACGAGAAGAAGATTATTCTCATCATCTCACACGTAAATTGAAGTACGATATAGTAATTAAACACGTGGAGAAGTATATATAGTACAACTTACTGGTATTTCAACTACATTAAGTGGTGCCTTGCAATCCTTGCGGTGTTGCCGAATAAACTCTTTCCAAACCCTATGCGACCAATAATGTACGATCGTTAATAAATTATGGCAAAGTCTATTCAATAATAGTTGTGCGCGAGAGATCGAAATTACCCCTGGATAATGTCTATCATATCTTGGTATAGTGCCCGCTCTTTTCTCAATGAGTCCAAGATTACTAACTGACTTGAGTTTAACTCAATGACAATAAGTATCCAGTGAAACCTGCATTGGTTTATACACACACGTACATGCATATAAGTTGTATTGATATTACATAAAATGTGTAGACTACATTATTATTAACACTTACTCAAAGTTGTACGGGAAAAGTATTGTTGTCTTGTCGTGCTGCTTCACGAAGAACTTCATGATATTCGTCTGTGCTTCAGATACCCAGTGCTCCTTGACAATAATATCGGTTTTGAATACGATATAAGGATCAATGAAGCCAACACTGGTGTCTTGTATTCTTTGGAGCTCTGACATCTGGAATCTGTATATAAATATAAGTTACATGTGAGGATAATTATATACATGTATGCATGGAAGTGAGTTTATTAAATAAAAGTAAGAATCACTTACAAACAAAAGGAGCTAATGATTGATTTGTCCAGAGCGTCCAAGTGGAATAGTTGATGCAATTCTTCGAAACTAATATGTAAGATGTCATCTCCACGGAAGTAATGGTGGTCTCTAAATCTGACAAAGATCCACTGCTCACCCCTGCCACACGCCTGCATGTACCACTTGTTGAGCAAGTACATTTGCGTACCCAATTCATTCAGAGCCGCAGGGTTGTACAGACTTTTGCCAAATTTATAAGTCTTCCAGGTATCAACTTCCAGGTTCTGGATTGGAGCTTTGCCCGTCACTTGATCCAAGGTTAAACCAGTTTGTTCAAAAAAAGCATTAAGGTCTTGAACCGACACTTCTCCAGAGTTGTCTGGTCGATAGACTTCTATGTTGGAACCATATTCATTAGCAACAACAAGATTTTGCATTGGTTGCTTCTGTTGTCCGAGCTGTGGGACATCCTTCCCTGATGCTCTTTTCCTTTTCTTATGTGCATCATGTGACTTCACGAGGGAGCGGTCATAGTCTGATAGTGGCGGAGGCTTACGAACTTCAAGCATTTTTTCTTGTGAGCTTCGACCTTCTGCCTCAGCTGATCTCATGGTATGTAAAAGTACGACTTCTCCTTAAGCTTTGCTTGTCTCTGCTTTTGGATATCTCTAAAAAAATCTTTCACTTTTTTGTCTTCTTCAGCTGCTATTTGCTCATCAGTCTTTTAGGAGGTATTTCTTGAGAAATAACTCTTTTTTTTGGGTCTTCTTTGCCGCCGGGACCTTAGACGTCTTTGTAGTGCGTCGCTGTGGAGGGGGTGGGGGCAGTGTTGGAGACCGGCGTGGAGGCGATGAGGCCGGTGTTGGAGTCCGGCATGGAGGCGTTGGAGATCATTGTGGAGGCGGTGGGGCCGGTGTAGGAGTTGGAGATCGTTGTGGAGGCGATGGGGCCGGTGTAGGAGTTGGAGATCGCCGTGGGGATGAAGTCGTCTCGCCCCCCGCGACGCTGTGATGAGATGGGGAATGAATGATTGGGCTAGGCTGGGGGAGACCCTGCTATAAAAACAAGTTGTGGGTCAATTATTTTTGAAGCCAATATAAAATTAATGGAAAAATAATATTTCATTCACTTTCATTCGTACCTAGGGTGAGGTAGGGGAAGCGGTGGCGCCCCAGGAATGATGATGAAGCATTTGCGCCATTGAATAAATGTCTTCTCTGCTTCTCCTAGTGTCTTCTCCCCATCACCGCCTTCAATGTCAAGAGGAACATTGCTGTAACCTTTGAGCACTCTATCGACCGAGATGCTGGCATATCCAGGTTGAATAACTGACCCATGGATTCTTGGTGTCTTCGTTCGGTCTATTAGAGATACAACCCCGAGAGCCACCATGATTGATGCATTGTTACCATCTGGAATGTGCAGCTCACATGTTGTTAGAGGCTCGGTAATGTCATCAATAGGGAAGCACAACCCATCATCACCTTGAATAACTGGCAGCTCTGTGGAAGCATAACTGCTTTTCATCTGACCAACGGGGCTAATGGTGACTCCCGGCGTTGATTGCGATTGCATTTGACTCATTGCTAGCTGCACTTGCCTCTTGATCTCCTCCTGCATTCTTGCCTCAAGAGATTTTTCTCGTTCACGTGATTCAAGCAATGCTTGTTGTGACTCATTAACAAATTGCTTCAATACACGGATTCGGTCTGCCTCCTCATCCTTCTTTCTCTGGTGGCTTCTGTAGGTATCCCTGTCTGCTGGGAATGCTTGTAGCCACGGAACCGCCCCATAGCCTCTCGTTCGACCACCGTGTTTAGGATTCTCTAGGGCATATGTCAATTCATCCTTTTCTCTGTTGGGCTTGAAAACACCACTATCAGCTTCTTCCCTAGCACGAGCTAGTCTCTGTGTTGCTCTCTCAATTTTTTAGCCGAAAATTATCTTGCCAGTGTCTGGGTCTAGGCTTCCCCCATGAGCGTAGAACCAATTCTTCGCGCATTGAGGCCAGTTCTTCTCTATTGTTTTAGGTATGATTCCCTTGGCAGTAATCTCTGCTTCTAGGTTCTGCCACTTGGGAATAGCACTCCTATAACCACCTGATCCCATGCGATGATGGTATTGCTTCTGTCCGGCATTCTGCTGATTCCTCATCACATGTTCCTCACTCTCTTGAGATGTCTTGTATTGTACGAAGTCATCCCAATGGGACTCCAACTTGACAAACGCCTTAGCATTGAAATTCGGCGTTTCATTCTTCAAGATAAACTTTTTATACAATGTCTTCTTCCAACTCTGGAACAATGTTGCCATCTTCTTCATTGTCCAATCCCTCACTAGCTCCTTCAAAGCATCATCTGCTTGTAATGTGAAATGCTGAGTGATATCTCTCCAAGCTAGGTTCTTGTCACGATCAGATACAAAACTAACATTAGGAGCGGATATCTTCTGCTTCCATTCACGAGCACTAACTGGGATCCTATCCCTTACAATGAACCCACATTGATTGACATATGTCTGAGCATGTGGTCCCAATGGTTTGCCGGTGTCGGTGTCGAATTCTGATATTATGAAACGGCCCTCTAATGGCTTTTTTGGCCCTCGGACTTTCCTACTATTGCCGGTAGTTGATGTAGATCCAGAGACCGGCTACATGAGTAGAAACACAACGATTAACAATAAATATACGTACGCATGCATCTATAAGAGATGATAGATAATCGAATATATCTCATCAGTATTTTCTTGTGCGACAATTTGTTGATCTTCAACCACCGGCATATTCAGGATATCCTCATAATCAGCAAAGTACTGACTCGTGTCATCTACATCCACATTGGTGCCGGCGTTGATAATATTCGCCATTATGTCATCATTCAAGTTATCATCCGGAGCAGCCATTTGTATCTTCAAGATAACACATAGATAGAATTACTATGGCACATAACATAAGTACAATTTTCTCTCTCTCTCAACACATAGAATAAGTGCATATGTATATATCTCTGGATATGCATATGATAACACATAGAATGTCTCTCTAGATACAATTTTCTCTCTCTCAACACATGGAAATAATTAAGTACATGTATATATACACATAGAAATAATTAAGTACATATATATGTATACATATAGAATCTCTAGGTAGAATTAATTACTAAATCTAATTAAACCTAACATATATACATAGATAGAATTACTAAATCAAAATTAAATCTAACACATATAGAGAGAGAGATAGAATAATAATTACTAAATATATTAAAAACTATAATAAAAACTATCTAAAAAATTATCTAAATAAAGTACTAATTAAATTTTAATACATTTAAATCTAATTAACATATATCAACAACTATCTAAAAATTAAGAATAAACTACTAATTAAATTTTAATACATTTTAATCTAACATATATATCAAACACTACCTAAAAAACTATCTAAAAAAACTATCTAAAAAGTATCTAAAAACTATCTAAAACAGGCTATGGATGGCCATGCATGGCGGCTGGGCGTGCTGGCCGGCCACGGGGCCAAGCAGAGCCACGCGAGGACGACGTACGGCGGAGACTCGACGGCTGCCGGGCAGGGCTCGATGACGACGGCGGCGCGGGCGCGGCAGAGACGACAAGATCGACGTTGTAGATCGAAAAGTAGAAGATGAACCGTTCGATATATATAGGCCGGGACCCTTTAGTCCCGGCTTGTAACACCAACCGGGACTAAAGATCCTTTAGTCCCGGCTGGTAAGCCAAACCGGGACTAAAGGTCCAACCCTTTAGTCCCAGCTCGGCTTACCAGCCAGGACTAAAGGATCTTTAGTTCCGGTTGGTGTTACCAGCCGGGACTAAAGGTATTTTTGGGCGGGCAATTCCGCCCACCCTTTAGTCCCGGTTCCTAGCCTGGGCCGGGACTGAAGGCCTGAAATTTTTGCTCCCGCTAAAGTGTTGTTTTTTCATTAAGGATTGTAGATCTTGATGAGCTGCTCAAATAAGACACTAAATGACCTCAGATGAAAAATCTCTGAATACCAAGTTTGATCATCTCAGCAAGATCTACAATTGTTACATAGCCCATTTTCCCATTTGAGAAAGTTTTATCAAACACTAGTCATAAATTCTTGAATCTCATATAGATTTCTAAAACTGTGTCACACACTTGTGAAATTTGAACTACATTTTGTTCAAACTTTCTCAAATGAAAAATGGGCTATATAAGGATTGTATATCTTGATGAGCTGAACAAACTTGGTATTCAAAACTTTTCAATCGGAGACAATCTAGGGTTCCGAAAACTAGTTTGTAGGCGTCGGAATTTAAAAATCACAAATTTGAACCGTCCAAACTATCTCAAATGGAAAGTTGACCAAAACAACAATTGTAGATCTTGATGATTTTAACAAACTTGGTATTCAAAACTTTTCAATTTGAAGTCATTTCGAGTTCATAATACTAGAGTCAAAGTGTTGTTTTTTCATTTCACCAAATTTGACTTGGTCAAACTTACTCAAATGAGACACTAAATTACCTCAGATGAAAAATCTCTTAATACCAAGTTTGATCATCTCAGCAAGATCTACAATTGTTACATAGCTCATTTTCCCATTTGAGAAAGTTTTATCAAACACTAGTCACAAATTCTTGAATCTCATATAGACTTTCTAAAACTATGTCACACACTTGTGAAATTTGAACTACATTTTGTTCAAACTTTCTCAAATAAAAAAATGGCCTATATAAGGATTTTATATCTTGATGATCTGAACAAACTTGGTATTCAAAACTTTTCAATTGGAGACAATCTAGGGTTCTGAAAACTAGTTTATAGGCGTTGAAATTTAAAAATCACAAATTTGAACCGTCCATACTATCTCAAATGGAAAGTTGACCAAAACAACAATTGTAGATCTTGATGATTTTAACAAACTTGGTATTCAAAACTTTTCAATTTGAAGTCATTTAGAGTTCATAATACTAGAGTCAAAGTGTTGTTTTTTCATTTGACCAAATTTGACTTGGTCAAACTTGCTCAAATGAGACACTAAATGACCTCAGATGAAAAATCTCTGAATACCAAGTTTGATCATCTCAGCAAGATCTACAATTGTTACATAGCTCATTTTCCTATTTGAGAAAGTTTTATCAAACACTAGTCATAAATTCTTGAAATCTCATGCGGGCACAACAGTGAATTTTTTTCTTGACGTATGACCATTGGTTATGATCTTGTCGTAACCATGGAGTGTCTTCATCATTTAACATGATGCTTGGATCTTTCTTCACTATGAAGGATGGAATTCGGACATTTCTTTCATAATCTTTTAACATGTCTGACTTGTCTTCAATTTTCACTATATTTATTTTCCCAGAAAGAACTATGTGGCGCTTTGGCTCATTGATCATTGAGTTGATGTCTTCGTTTTTTCCTCTTTGATTTTGTAGACATGTCTTTCACATAGAACATCTGACTCACATCGGTAGCAAGGATAAATGGTTCATCTTTGTACCCAATATTGTTGAGGTCCACTGTTGTCATTCCATACTCTTTGTCGACTGTTACCCCTCCTCCGGTCAGCTTCACCCATTGGCACCGGAACAAAGGGACTTTAAAATTAGGTGCGTAGTCTAGTTCCATATATCTTCTATGCGGCCATAATATGTTTGTATATTCCCATTTGGATCTGTGCCATCTATGCGAACACCACTATTTTGATTGATGCTCCTTTTATCTTGGGCAACTGTGTAAAATGTATTCCCATTTATCTCGTACCCTTGGTACGTGAGGATATGCCATGATAGTTGCCTAGCTAACAAATACAGTTGCTCATCAATATTGTCATCGCCTTGACATTCTTTTCGCAACCAATCACTGAAACTTTCCATATGCTGACGCCTAATCCAAGCTTCAGTCTTCCCTGGAAACTTGGATCGTAAGAACTCCTTATGTATCTCGATGTACGGATGCACCAATGATAAGTTTTGAAGAACTGTGTAGTGTGCTTTATTGAAATAATCGTCTTCCATGCCAATATATGTTTTCTTCCATAAAGTTCCTTTACCACTGAGTCTCCCCTCATGTCGCGATTCGGGAACGCCAATCGGGGCAAGGTCAGGAATAAAGTCAACACAGAACTCAATGACCTCCTTTGTTCCATAGCCCTGGGCGATGCTTCCTTCAGGCTTAGAACAGACTTTCACATATTTCTTCAAGACTCCCATAAACCTCTCGAAGGGGAACATGTTATGTAAGAACACAGGTCCAAGAATACTAATCTCCTTCACCAAATGAATTAGGAGGTGTGTCATGATATTAAAGAAGGATGGAGAGAACACCAACTCAAAGCTGACAAGACATTGAACCACATCATTCTGTAGAGTAGCTAGTTCCACTAGATTGATTGCCTTCTGAGAAATTGCATTGAGGAATGCACATAGCTTCATGGTGGCTAGACGTACATGTGGAGGTAGAATTCCTCTTAAAGCAACTAGAAGCAATTGCGTCATAAGCACGTGGCAGTCGTGGGACTTTAAGTTTAGGAATTTCTTCTCTGGCACATTTATTATACCCTTTATATTGGAGGAGAATCCCGATGGGACCTTGATGCTGCTTAGATATTCGAACATGCTGTCCCTCTCTTCTTTGCTAAGCGTGTAGCTAGCAGGACTTAAGTAATGACGTCCATCATCTGTCTTCTCTAGATGAAGGTTGTCTCGTTCTTTCATGCCCTGCAAGTCCTGGCGTGCTTCAAGTGAATCTTTTGGCTTCCCATACACACCCATGAATCCGAACAGGTTCACACAAAGATTCTTTGTCAGGTGCATCACGTCGATTGCGTTGCGGACCTCTAGGACTTGCCAATAGGGTAGCTCCCAAAAGATGGACTTCTTCTTCCACATGGGTGTGTGTCCCTTAGCATCTTTGGGAACAGATTCGCTGCCTTATCCCTTTCCAAGTACTACTTTCACATCCTTGACCATTGCGAGTACATCTTCCCCGGTTCGGTTATGAGGCTTCTTCCGGTGGTCTGGCTTACCTTTAAAATGCTTACCTTTCTTTCTTACTTGGTGATTCAAAGGAAGGAATCGACGATGGCCAAGGTACACGACCTTTCGACATTTTTTCAAATATATACTGTCAAGGTCATCAAAACAATGTGTGCATGCATTATATCCTTTGTTTGTCTGACCTGAAAGATTACTTAAAGCAGGCCAATCATTGATTGTTACGGACAACATTGCTCGTAGGTCAAAGTGTTCTTGTTTGTACTCATCCCAGACACGTACACCTGGTTTGTTCCATAAAACTAGAAGTTCTTCAACTAATGGGTTCAGATAGACATCAATGCCGTTGCCAGGTTGCCTCGGACCTTGGATGAGGATTGGCATCATAATGAACTTTTGCTTCATGCATAACCATGGAGGAAGGTTGTAGATACATAGAGTAACTGGCCAAGTGCTATGACTAGTGCTCTGCTCCCCAAAAGGATTCATACCATCTGTACTTAAGGCGAACCTTAAGTTTCTAGCCTTATTTGCAAACTCTGGAAATTCCCTGTCTATCGCTCTCCACTGGGACCCATCAGCTGGGTGTCTCAGCATATTGTCTACCTTACGGTCTTCTTTATGCTACCGCAACAACTTTACATGGTCTTTATTTCTAAACAAACGTTTTAAGCATGGTATTATAGGAGCATACCATATAACCTTGGCAGGGATTTTCTTTCTAGGACGTTGTTCACCCTCGACGTCACCAGGATCATCGCGCCTGATCTTATACCGCGCTGCTTTACATACCGGGCATTCATCCAAATTCTCGTATTCATTGCCATGGTAGAGGATGCAGTCATTAGGACATGCTTGTATCTTTTGGATTTTTAATCCCAAAGGGCAGACAACCTTTTTTGCTTCGTACGTAGTGGTGGGCAATTCATTTGGCTTTGGAAGCATCTTCTTTATGAGGTTCAATAAATTCCTAAATGCCTTGTCGGATACACCATTCTTTACCTTCCACTGTAGCAATTCCAGTGTTGTACCCAGCTTTTTTTGCCCCTCTTCGGCCGTCGGGTATAGCAACTTCCTATGATCCTCAAGCATGCGCTCGAACTTAACTTTCTCTTTTTCACTTTCGCATTCTTGTTGTGCATCACGAATGGCATCACCAAGAGCATCACCGAGATCATCTTCTGCCGCTACCAATTCTTCATCTCTCCCCATTGTAGTATCATCAAAGGCACCATACTGAGCAATAATATCATCAATGTCTAAATCTTCTCCTTCACCTTCTTCCATCATGACCCCGCTTTCTCCATGCTTAGTCCAACATATATAGTTTGACATGAAACCTGACTTAAGCAAATGTGAATGAAGACTCATTGAGCTTGAATATTCCTTTAAATTCTTACATATGGCACATGGACAGCACATGAAACCATCCCGCTTATTTGCCTCGGCCACACCTAAGAAATAGTGCACACCCTCAATAAAGTCTTGGGAGCGGCGATCAGCATTGTACATCCAATGGCGTGACATAATCTGCATTACATGACAAATTATGAAAACCTTGAACATAATTAAGTATTTTATTACACAACATAGATGACACACACACGGTTGATTAATTAACTAAACCTGGCTACAACGTAAGCAATCCCAACTATCACTAAACAAACTAAAACTACAATGCACTTCAGTAACATAATTATTTCGTGATCGTACGCAACTAAAACAGACAAATCATTCTTCTGTTGAATATCAATAAGCTTCTCCTGTTGGCTCACTGCCTCATCATCAGCAGCCGCTACCTCAAGCGCACCTGAATTGTGCACGTATGTAGCATAATCTTCCTCCCAGTACCAACCATCGCATCCATTGCCCTCCCACTGAAATTAAAGCCAAAAAATATTTAGTCAAAAATATTCAAGAAAAGCAGGTCAATTAGCCATAATAATCAAATGCGTAAGAAACTCACATCGCGATCCGGGCACTTGTAGAAAACACAACCCTTGTTGGGTCCCTGTCTCTTGACTCGATACTCCATCACAATCTTCTGCTTACACTTGCCGCAGATAATGAGAGGGAGTTCTGGCCTCAGTCGTTTCGCAACCGAACGAGAGGCCGAGGATCCGGTACCAGTTGTCATCTACTTTCTATACTTATTTTTGCAAACTAGTGTAAATCTCACATTTTCTAAAATGATATATTTAAACAAAACTAAAATTATTTATTTATCTAACTAAACCATGAAATATGTACTATGTATAATAGTAAAATACCAAACTATCAAGTGATTTTACTATTGTAAATCATCATGTGATTTTGAGCTAAAAATGACATAGAAATCACATAGCTCAAAAACATGTTTCAATAAATAACCATCCGTACTAGTTGACCTTGCTTACGTGATCATCTCGGCGAGCATTTCTCCACCGGACGACACCGTACTTGGTCAAGGAAGAGCTCCAATTCTACGAGGAAGGCAACACGGTCTTCCACGATCGTTGCCGCTCTCCCTCGTAGAATCAAAGCTCCTCCTTGACGTCCGTTACCGCTCGACAGAGAACATGCTCGCCGAGATGAACACGGTTCGCAAGTTCAACTAGTACGGATTTTCTATAATTTTCTAACTATTTTCTAAGTTTTTCATTTCATGGAAAATTTAATTCTAAAAAATAAAAGGCATGATTTCTAAGTATTTCATTTTATGGAAAAAAAATAATTCAAAGTGACCTGCTCGATATCGGCGAGCTCGCTAGCGTTTAGGTTACCGAGGATAGTAACATTTGTAGATGACATTTGTAGGTCTGAAGTTATCAAATATCCATCAAATTATTGCTCAAAAACATGTTTCAATAAATAACCATCCGTACTAGTTGACCTTGCTTACGTGATCATCTCGGCAAGCATTTCTCCACCGGACAGCACCGTACTTGGCCAAGGAAAAGCTCCGATTCTACGAGGAAGACAACACGGTCTTCCACGACCGTTGCCGCTCTCCCTCGTAGAATCAAAGCTCCTCCTTGACGTCCGTTACCGCTCGGCAGAGAACATGCTCGCCGAGATGAACACGGTTCGCAAGTTCAACTAGTACGGATTTTCTATAATTTTCTAACTATTTTCTAAGTTTTTCATTTCGTGGAAAATTTAATTCTAAAAAATAAAAGGCATGATTTCTAAGTATTTCATTTTATGGAAAAAATAATTCAAAGTGACCTGCTCGATATCGGCGAGCTCGCTAGCGTTTAGGTTGCCGAGGATAGTAACATTTGTAGATGACATTTGTAGGTCTGAAGTTATCAAATATCCATCAAATTATTGCTCAAAAACATGTTTCAATAAATAACCATCCGTACTAGTTGACCTTGCTTACGTGATCATCTCGGCGAGCATTTCTCCACGGGACGGCACCGTACTTAGCCAAGAAAGAGCTCCGATTCTACGAGAAAGGGAACACGGTCTTCCACGACCGTTGCCGCTCTCCCTCGTAGAATCAAAGCTCCTCTTTGACGTCCGTTACCGCTCGGCAGAGAACATGCTCGTCGAGCTGAACACGGTCCGCAAGTTCAACTAGTACGGATTTTCTACAATTTTCTAACTATTTTCTAAGTTTTTCATTTCATGGAAAAATTAATTCTAAGATCACGTAAGCCGCTGGGACGAGGATGGCGCGTGCTCCAGCGAGGATGAGCGAGGCGTGATTTTGATGAACTAATTTAAATTTTGTTTATCCAAACATATATGCAAATCATCATGTGATTTTGAGCTAAAAATGACATATAAAATCATAATAATGTCCAACATATAAAGTTACACATGCATCTACATCGTAAAATGAGATAAGCTACTGATAAAACATAAGAGGATTAAGTTTGTTACCTCCAAAATCGAAGAGCAACACCAATGGAGGGGGAGAGAGCAAGAACAACAGCAAGCTGAAGAACAGAGGCAGTGAGTTTGAATGGAATGGCTCGGGCTCGGGGAGGAAGAAATGAGCTGGATTATAGGCCGGGATAATTAGTCCCGGTTAGGGGGCCAAACCAGGACTAAAGATTAATCTTTATTCCTAAGGCATCACCCAAACCGAGACTAAAAGCTTTAGTCCCGGCTGGTATTACCAACCGGGACTAAAAGTTTACCTTTAGTCCCGGTTGGTAATACCAGCCAGGACTAAAGATCCCTGTCCTGCGGACGACCGTTGGGCAGGGACCTTTAGTCCCGGGGGCAAAAAATGCCGAGGCTAATGACAAATTGTGACATCGTTCTAAAGTCTGTTTTCAAGTAGTGTATAGCAACATTGTGTGCATTACAGTATGGCCAAGCAAAAATATTAGAAAGAATTATTTCCATTACAAGTGACACAGCCATATAGACAGTACTGCGTCAGCACACTACACTCGCTCAGCGTGTAATCTCCTCGTGCACGACTATACAAATAAACAGTTAAAATTTGTTCCAAAATAATTAGTATTCTAAATGGTACTACTCCCAACAAAGGCGGTTGGTTTAGATTCAAAATGAGTTCCAAAATAATTAATATTCTAAGTGGTACTAGGTGTATTCGTAATTTCCACAACTACAATAAGCATTTGTAGGAACGGCTGGCGATGGTTTGTAAAGGCGGCTCAAGCTACCAAATGTTATTCAAACACCTTGACTGGAAGACTAGAGGATCTCGGATTACCTTTCTCTCAGTACTGTACCACCAGCACAGCACGTGACGTGAACAAGGCGTATTACAAGTTGTTAATTCCATTACTTAGTCGTTAATGTATTAGTTGTTTGGGCCCACGGGCAGTGGGAGGAGAGGGTAAATAAACAGATATACTTGTGACCCTGTGAACTCTGTAAAAGACAAGACTATTCTGAATCGGAATAGAAAAGGGATCGAGGTTCTCCTCCTCCCGATGTCGCTATCTCCTTCTTTCTGTGTGCGCTCCATCGCCGACGTACGATCGGGGACTATCGCTTTCTCACTATATGAACAAGGCAATGTCCCTGTAGCATGCAGCTCCGTGCTCACTCGGTGCCGGCATGCGATGTGCTTGTTGTACACTCGGTACGTAGGTGTGTATATATATAGACTCTAGACGTAGGAGTATGCATGGTGGCAGAGGCCTTCCGTCAGCGCCTCCTGGATCAGATGAGGAGATGTGTACTGCGTGGCTAGCCTCACGAAAAACATCGATTTCGTCAGGGGCCAGGGCTCACATTTTATTTGCCGTAGAGGAAAGGGGTGCAACCATGAGTTGGTTGGCGTTGGTTACACGGACTCAATCCTTGGACCTTAGCCACCAGAGAACAGAGATCACTCGATCAACCAGCAGGGTTGCTAGTTGTGTATGGTCGTGCGTCTCACCACCCTGAGAATAGTGCACGAAAACAGAGTCAGCATTTTTTGTTATTTATTATTATATGGTGTGTGTGTTACCAGGACGCTGTGTGTAGCTGCAATCTCTGCCGCGAGCAGATGTCCAAATTAAAGCCCATGAATTTAACCGAAGCAAGTGCTGTGCCGCACAACTGAAATAGCTCAGCTCCAGGTCTAGCAAAACGTAAACGGGACAGATCAACTGGAACAGAGGAAATCCTGTTATTTATGCACAATCAGTTGACAACACAGGGTGACAAATGACTCTGTCGCGGCATGGCATGTACATAGTACATCCGTCTCTGTTCTCAGGCGTGATTCGTTGAACAAAGTGTCAAAGGTTCAAAAGCTGCCTCAACGCGTTGCTTGTACAAGTACTGAGCATCGAAATGCATGTTCACATTACGATCTTGGTCTACCCTTTTGTTGCTGCGGTGCAGTCAATCCATTGATACCCCACTGAGTACATGCCAACCCTTGTGCTTCAGTCCATTGGTTCGAAGGTGCCGCTACCCTTGCGGCTTCCCTGCAGTGCAGGCACGCTCGTCCACGCAGCCAGAATTTCAAGTGAGCATAGGCCTGCCACCTGCAGCCATTGCTCAAATATGTTATACTAATCCTAGAAGAAACGGCAAGTAGCGTGAGATGTCTGAATCTAGTGTGGTAGTATGTCAGGTGAAAATTAATGAAATAGTTGGAGATATAATCAGGATGGAGCCAAGCCGTTATATCGTGTAGGCAAATTTACCGGAAGCGTAGGCAGAGGGGCAGGCGTTTGTCGGCACATGTGCGTCCTTCTACTAGCCACTCTTCTTCATCAATAGGACATGTTTCAAAATATCGAAACCTCCTGCGGTGCCTGCGTGCTGCAGAAGATATACAGATTGGAATTGACACGATGGAAACAATAAAGAAGACCAAGCGAAACACAATATCCGAAAATAAGAATATACCGGATGATGCACCTTTAGTGTTAATTTACCTTGAGCAATAGCAGAGCGGCTGATATTTGTCTGAAAGCGGAAAGGGTCCCTTGTGTACAGAACATACCCCTTCCTTGGACTGCCATAGGCTTTGAATTGCTGGATGTGGCGAAACTTGTGCCACTCAGGACCAGATTTCCCTGTTGCTATGGATGTGAGCAGCGACAAGGAACAATATAGCAGTAAATGCCTTGGGTTCACATCTGGCAGATACCTGGGGACAGTTTCCATGGCATAATCCTCCAGATTGAGTCTCTGTAGTGCAGGCATGCCCTCCAATACCTTCATCTCTGGGCAGTATTGGATGCTGAGGTTCTGCAGTTTCAGTAGATTACTGATCCTCTCCAGGCCAGTGTTCCTCAACACTTCGAGGTGGACAACAGAAGCAAAGTTCTCCAAAGACCTTAGGTTCTTGACATCATATATGTATAATTTCTTCAAAGCCTTTGCGTGGAAGGCAAGGCCAGGAGGCATGTGGCTCAATTTGCACAAACTGAGTTTAAGCATCTCCAAGATAGGCATCGCTTTGACTTGTTCCTCCCACTCCCATTCCTCCCATTCGACAAATCTATCAAAAATCAACTCATGTAATCTGGGAAACGCAACCCCTACATGATTGCTTGGTTGTAGGAATTCAAGCCCAACACGCTTGATTGCTGGGGCACGAGCAATCTGCAGAAGCTCCAAGCAGGGGAGCTGACTCAAGCCACTAGGAAGCTCTGTGCAGCAGACCAAGTCAGGCATCGTTAGAATCCTCAAGCTCCGAAGTGGTGCGACTGCTGTCGGCATCATCCATCTTGGGAGCCGCTGACCAAAATACCCTTTAATGTTAAGGTATTCTAAGCCAAGTGGAGGGCAGAGCTCATCAAAAACCTCCTCGATTTGCCTCTTCTCTTTCTGTGAGATCCCTTCTTCCTCTTTTACCAACAGGCCATCATCGCCAAGTCTACTGGTGCAACACAGTGACAGATATCTTAGGCGATTCTTTTCACCAAGTTTGGCCTTCATAGCCATTGAGGAAGAAGCTACATTCTCCAAGAAACTGATATGAAGATCTGTTAGCTGGCAGAGAGGCCCTAGTTCCTCCAAACTACAGTGATCACAGTCCATGTGGGCTGGAAATCCAAATAACTTCCTCAAAGAAGTTAGGCCACTAAATTCCCTTGGTATAACCCTTACATTTGTTCGGTGAAGTATGAGAGACCTCAAGTCTTGTAGCACTCCAATGCTACTGGGAAGATTAGCCAAACTCTGACAACCAGAAAGGCTAATGTACTGCAAGAATTTCAACTTGCCTATGTCTTCTGGTAACTTGGATGTATTACTGTTTTGTATTGACAAATACCTCAAATGTTTCAGCAGATACAAAGATTCGGCTATTGCATCAATTTTTACACTGTCCAAATGTAGTGTTCGAAGACTTGAAAGAGAAACAAATGAATCACCTGGCTTAATCTTTATATTACCAAATAAAATTAGTGTTCTCAGTGATGTCTGTGTTTGGAGAGAACACCACTCCAAATCATGTTGTTCTGATCCTTTGCTTTGGAGAGATAATCTAAAAAACTTTTGCGATTTAAGTTTGTCAATACCAATTTTACTGTTGTGAGCTATGAGTGCTTCATCTCCCAACATGTTATGAGCAAATGACCGAACAATATCATGCATGTTGCAAACTAATTGATCAAGATATCTCTTATCTGGCTCAATAAGGTTCCGCTGTATTAACTGATCATAGTATTCCCTTCCAATTTTTTCTAGGTCACGTAAAGTTCCATGAACAAATCCTTCACTAATCCACATGCCAACAATGTCATGAACAGAAAACCATGTGCCCCTCGGAAGGAGGGAATAGTGCAAAAAGCAAGGCTTCAAACAAGGCTGCAGATCTTCATAGCTAAGATATATTGCATAATTTAGCTCTTTAGGCATTTGTGATACTGACCATAGAGAATCATCTAAGACATTTTGCCAGTCGGTTCGTCTTATCCTTTTCTGACGCAGGAGACCTCCCATTACTTTGACCCCAAGAGGTAAACCATCACATTTTTCAACAAGTCTCATTCCAATATCCTTTAGTATTTCAACCTGGGGCTCATCATTTACGTCTGTAACAACCTGCAAGAATTTTAGGCTATTAGACAAACAATAATTTATTGTGCAGTGTCGTGATATCCTGTCAATGCAAAACACATCAAGAAAGAAACCTATGCGGTCTCTAGCACATAATTTATTCCAAAATATTAGAAAGAATTATTTCAATAAATATGGAAAAATATTCATTACAAGGGGCGCATTAAGGTATGGCCAAGCAAAAATATTAGAAAGAATTATTTCAGTTACAAGTGACAGCATGTAATCTCCCATTGCATGACTATACAAATAAACAGTTGAAAGCAGTAATAGTCTCCTCCCAACAAAGGCGGTTGGATTAGTTTCAAATTTTGTTCCAAAATAATTAATATTCTAAGTGGTACTAGTTCTATTGGTAGTTTCTGGGCCCACTCTTCATTAAATTTCACCCAATAGGCACATCCAGTTTAGTACAAAGAGTTTTGCGTTGGTATATGTGGGTTCTTTGCTATAGCACGTTCCACCCAGTTCACGTTGAAAAATCAATATTAAAAATGCTGTTGTAGACAATTTCATATGCGATGCCTTCTCACGTATACTTCCAGTCATATGATAATTGGTACAGTGGAGAATAATATATTTTTATAGAGTAAATTACACCCATGGCCCCTAAACTACTAGGTCTTCTATCATATGACTAAATATAAAATTGCACATTTAGATCATTAAACTATTTAAGTACCCCAGTTCTGTACGGCTGCACAGCCACGGCGGCTACGTGGCCACGACGGTTGCTCACATTCGTGCTTGTGCAGCAGTGGCGGCGGCTCGCTTGTGCAGCCGCGGCCATGGCTCACGCTCTCGCGCTCCCCGGCAGCAGTGGCGGCATTGACAGCGAGATGAACTCATGTAGCATTTCTAATGTGGAAGAAGATATTTTTTAAAAAATAGTCCCTCATGAAATTTGTTAATATTTGTGCAATTTATGTATCTAGGTGATTTTGTATATAACCCCTGCTAATATTTTATTTTCAAGCAAGCGAGTCTTTTCTCTGCACGCGGGCCTGAATCCATACCCGTTTGTACGAATATGAGGCCCAAACAAAGTTTAAAGACTGAAATGACATACTACACAACTCACAAGTTGGAGGACCAACCATGGAGTTTACTCATCAAAATATTATTTCTAGCCTTAGAATATGTAACACGATGTCATCCACATCCAAACAGACCTAGACCTTTTCCATTCCTCAACATGGCATGCCATGGTGGAACATTATTTGTGTGTTTGGATGCAAGGACAAGCAGGGAAGGGACAAGATGGCTCCAGGATGAGTGGTGTTTGTTTGGGAGGCCACAAGGGGCGAGGACATCCCACATGGGAATATTCCCGTGAGATGCGGGTTGCCCAGTCCCCATATATTTGATGGACGGCGGTCGCCCAAGGTGGGACGAGCTCGCTTGCTGGCGAGGAAGAAAAGGAGAGGAGGTGCACGTAGGGGCGGTCGACCAAGAAGAGGAGCGCCGGGGGCCACCGTTGCGCAAGCTCGGGGTGCCACTGCCACGCGTGACCTCGAGGGGCCGCCACCGTGCGCAAGATATCAGGAGCCTCTGAGCGCTAGCTTGGGAGGCCGCCACCGTGCAACCTCTGAAGAACCGCTGCGTGCCAGCTCAGGGGCCGCATGAAGCATAGTGCTAAACAGACTTATTATGGTTGCCTTAGTTTGTGAATTAAATTTAGTTGCTAATTCGCCATCTGGTATTGCCTACGTTACATCCCATGACAGATCCAATCGAACCTACAGATCTCAAGTTCTTTTAAAAAAGGAGGAAGTGTAATACAATGTCCAAATTTTAATTGCTTTAACAAAAAATTGTGAATACCTGCCCTATGTGGAGTCTGCATGATTGCATATGCAGGATATTACAATACTAACATATGGAAGTATGCCATTTTGTTTCTTTATAATATATTTCGAAGGTCACCACCGTAGAACTAGATGTTGAAACAAATAAGAAAAATAGAAGTTGTTGCCAGGACAGGGAATCTAGTTCCCACTACTAAGATAGAAGCAAAACTAAAGTGATGCAGCTAGAAAACAAAATGCATAATTAAAGAAAAGTAATTAATGTATGGATTAACTTGTACCTGCTTCTTGAGCAGCAACCATGCATCTTCAAGCCCAAGTTTGTCAATACGATGGTAGGGCTCCTCAGCCTTCATCTGACGTGCCACTATCTCATGCCTTGTGGTGACCAGCACACGGCTACCTTGAGCTAGCATGGCATTGACAAAGGGAGTTCTAAGCACACCTTCCCATATATTGTAGTCCCAGACATCATCCATTATTAATAAGGTTTTGTGTCCCTTCAAAGCTTCTATTAGAGTCTGTTCCAGTGCCACCTTTGAAATTCCACAAGCATTGGTGTTTCCACCAACTTCGATAATAACTCTCCTTAGCATTTCAGTATTGTTGAAGTCTTGGTTGACACTCAACCATATTTTCTTCGTGAACTCATGTTTTATGACTTCACTGTTGAAGATCTTTTGAGCAAGGGTGGTTTTACCAATCCCACCAATTCCCACAATGGAGAAAATGATTATTTTGTTGGATTTGTCGTCGTCGGTTGGATACTTCTTTGTTAGCATCTCCACTAGATTTGTTGTGTCCTCTTCGATCTGATCACCAACCAAACCAGATTCGTCAAGCCCCCCTGACGTCTCACGACCAGAAGGATATGATACCACGTTTCTTCCACGGTCCTCATAAGTACCAAGGTTCATGAATTTGAATGATGCACCACGTGCCTTGATGCCATCTAGCTTCTTGTTAAGGTTCTTGATGCGGCTTCCAATGTCATGGGCATGTAGGGGATTCCGTATGCAGAAGAGCAACGGGTTGAAGCATCCGGCATCATGCCTTTGGCCTCGCTCCATGGCCTTGAGCTGGCACAGGTCGAGGATGTCAATGGCATCATACATAGCATTCCTTAGCTCTATCCCCCATGCTTGGACACTTTGGTCTGTGATGTTCCTCCTATCAGCATCAGCGAGGATGTTCTTCAGATCCCGAAGCTTGATGTCCATGTTATCAATCTCACCGGACACTCCAAGCAACATATGCACCTCATCTGCCGCCATCTGCATGAGCATGTTTTGGATGTAGGACGCCAAAGCATCTAGGACACCGGCCATGATTGAGAACTTCGGTTTTTGCTGTAACAAAATGAGAACAGATATTAATTTCAACATGGCATTTTAATTTTATACATCAAACATTCAATCATCTACCATCTATTATTGCAGCCATCGCCGCACTACTACTAACTTCTGGTTCATTCATACAACTACATGACAGTGGCAACTATATGCGCAGATCTAGCTACGGATAAGCAGCTGCAGAAACGTAATTACTACATCACAGTGGGCACTATATGCGCAGATCTAGATACGCATAAGCAGCAGCAGAAACGTAACGGTTAAGGAATGAACCAGAGGTTGACGAGCTGAGCAATGGCCAGAAGCGGTGAGGCAGTGCCACTGTTGTTCGTTCTTGGTCGTGGAACAGTATCTATTGGTTAATGGTTAGACAGGCATCGGCATGGACATCGTCGACCTAGCCCACCTCATATTACTGCTGGATTGCGGCACGCCAGTGAGTGAAGAAATGAGGAGTAGCGAGATGGATTTAGGTTCCGATGTGAGGTTGTTGCCTGCAAGAATCGCAGTAGCTGCTTGGTGGCTTGTGTTGGGTGTATGAGCTAGGAAGGAAATGTTGATGATTCAGGGAAGGTGGTGACTGGAGTAGGTCGTGGTAATAAGGCCTCGTTCACTTTGCAAAAAAAGTGAACCTGATAAATAGTACCACTTTCGTCTTATTTGGCAAATATTGTCCAATCGTTGACCAACTAGGCTCAAAAGATTCATCTCGTGATTTCCAACTAAACTGTGTAATTAGTTATTTTTTTACCTACATTTAATACTCCATACAAGCAGCTAAAAATTGATGTGATGGAGAGAGAGTGAAAAAACTTAGAATTTGGATGGCACCTAAGGTGGGCAGGAAAGTGCGTGACAGCTTCGATGGATTTGCGGACGGCGTCTAGTTTTTTAATTCCACAGCGGATCTACTGGTTAATGGTTAGACAAGAATCGCCATGGACATCGTCGACCTGACCAACCAGATACTACAGCTGGATTATAGCGTGCGGGTGAGTGATGAAAGGAGGAGCAGCGAGATGGATTTAGGTTCCGATGTGAGGTTGTTGCCTGCTAGAATCGCAGTATCTGCTTGGTGGCTTGTGTTGGGTGTATGAGCTAGGAAGGAAATGTTGATGATTCAGGGAAGTTGGTGACAGTAGGTTGTGGTAATAACACTGCAAGGTGGGCAGGAAAGTGCGTGACAGCTTCGACGGATTCGCGGACTGCGTCCTACTTTATTAATTCCACAGCAGAGCCTTGGATGCTAGAGTAGCTCTGAGCCACCACGTGAAACGGCGGCCAATGCATTTGCGTGCAGTAGGGTGGGGGTACCGCAAGATGCTTTCTCATCGCACGAGATGACAAGCAAAGACTCGCTCACAGCGTTGGTAGGATAAACAGACCAATAATGCAACTTGGCGGTGGCCGGCTCGCATGCCTCCAATAATGCAACCGAGGCGGATTAACCGGCCGCCTCAGTTAATCGACAGTAACCAAGACGCCTCCTCAAAAAAAATGGTGGCTCAACAAGCAGCCCATCTCGGCCTGACACTCATAGATAGATCATATAATTCGGGTTATCCATATCCATCTCTCATTCCCTCACCCGCCGCTGCACAACACTCTCTCTCCTCTCTCAGCTCGGTCCTCACAAGAGAGGAGGCGCTCGTCTCTCTCGCGTCTCTCGCGCATGCATGGCCCACTCTCTCCCTCTCGTCTCTCTCGTGCATGCATGGCCCGTTCTCTCCCTCTCTCTCATCTCTCACCGGTGGGCGCTCCCTCTCTCCTCTCGTGCTCGACGCTCTAGAGGCGGTGGGAGGCGCTCGCACCCCGGCGGGCTGCTCACGCCAGGCCGCGGCAGCGGCTTGCGAGTGCGGCGGGGCAGGCCTCTGGCACTACTACAAAACAAGTATTCACCGCCGGCTCTAGACCCTTCACCGATGGTTTTGGCTCTAGGCAGTGAAATCGGCGGTGATGCCCATTGTCATTACCGCCGGTTTCCTAACCGACCATGATGCAAACTTGTCACAACCGGTTCATGTTACCAGCCGATGGCGATAGGGATTTTCAGAAATTCCAAAATCGGATAAAAAAGTAGCAAATTTTTTTGATTTAATCCCGGGAATGCCCATTGTCACAAGTCACGCGATTTTTCACGCGCTGCGCGGTGCTGGGATTTGAACCTGAGACCTATGCCATCACACGTAGCTGCTCTAACCACTCTGCCCCTAAGTCACTTGTGTCCATACAACATGTATAATCCTTTAGTACTAACTTCTCATGATTTTAAAATAAATATTTAGCACCCGAAACAACTTCAGATCAAAAAGTCACCAACTACAAAGTTATTGTTCTGATCAAGATCTACAACTTTGATGTTGGTGGTTTTGCCATCCGAGGTCGTTTGACAAATTTGAATTTCAAATCGTCTAAACTTCAGCCATACTGTTGGGACATCAAATGATTTCAAATGAAAAAGTCATCGGGATCTACTACTTTGGTTTTGCTTGATTTTCCATCCGAGGTTATTTGCAAAATTTGAATTTCAAATTTTTTGAACTTAACATAGAAATTTAAGACCCTAAATGATTTCTAATGAAATAGTTGTCAACTACAAAGTTATAGATCATAGCGAGATCTATAACTTTGCTTGTGATCATTTTTTTTGTTTGTATAATTCGAAAAAATTGAATTTTAAAATATAAGAGCTTCAAACAGATTTCTGGGACTGTAAACAATTTTAAATAAAAAAGTCATCAACTACAAAGTTGTAACTTTGATATAAAGTTTGTTTTGATCTGACTTTTTTTTTGTAAAAGTTATGAATTTTATTGTGATGCAGCATAACTCATCATCGCCGGTTCGTATTACGAACCATTAGGGAAATAATTTTCACCACCGGTTGGTACCACAAACCGGTGGTACAAATGGGTCGACCATCACTACCGGTTGGTAACACAAACCGGCTATAGTGATAGGTTTATCATCACTGGTTCATGTTACTAGCCCGCGGTGATAACCGCCCAAATTTTCACCACCTATTCATAACACGAACTGGCGGTGAAAATTATTTTACGAATGCTTTGTAATACGAACCGGCGGTGAAAGTGGCGGCGGTGATTACCCGTTATGTAGTATCGTGGAGGCGCTCGTCTCTCCGGCATCGGCACGGCGCACGGCTCTCGTCCTCCGACAGTGGCGCGGGGCCTCTGGCAGCGTAGCGCAGGGCTAGGCTCGCGGTTTCGGCATCGGGGCTCGTGGATCCGCTAGATCCGGCATTAGGGCTCGCGGATCCAGCCACCAGCGACACGGATTCGGCAACCAGTGGCGGCATGGGTGTGGATCCGACCACCAGTGGCGGCATGGCGTTCCCAGAAGTGGGCTCATCGTAGGGCCTGAGAGTGGGCTCGGTGTCGAGCCTGGATTTTTTTTGTTTTTTTATCGATTTACCGAGGCGGGCATTATAAGGCGCCCGCCTCCGTTAACTGATTAACTGAGGCAGGCAAGGCAACCGCCTCCGTTATTCACGGATTAACAGTGACCATTCGACGGAGGCGGTTGCCTTTGCCCGCCTTCGAAAATAAAAAACGCACGCCTCCATTAAGTTTACTCTAGTAGTGCTAGATATTTGGCATTGCTCCATAAATTCCACCGTGGAGCAGCTCCACCAAAACCTAGAGTCTGTGGAGCACTCCTTTAGGTGCTTATACAACTCCAATCTTTTTTCCTCGAACAGAGTGCGTGCAATTAAAACCGTTTTGCTAAAAAATGTGAAACGGAGCTAAAAAAACGTGGAGGGGAGCAATACCAAACACCCCGTAAATCTGTTCTCTCTCTCTCTAAGTCCAAGAAAATCCAATGGACATGGACATTTCGAGTTAGTCTCCAACAGATGTTGGATTTTTGTTGCATCATCAAATGGTCAAGGATATCTAAATCGAAATAGACTTGATGCAATTGTATCCAAATCAACTGAGTGAGATTGTACTTTAGATAATTCGAATCCACTTCCTCCAGTAATCTGTGGTGATGTTCATTGTCTATGAAAAAATGAAAACCAGTAAACCACCTGCCAGAACCACCAACATTATTGATCACTGCCTCCAGTAAAAGGCAGCAACGAATGAATATTCCCAATGCATGCAGGTTAAGGCCACAATTGTGAAACAAGGAAACCCAGCCAAATAATCAGTGCAGTACTGAGAGGGAAAGCTGGATGCCATTGCTGTGTGCACAACAATACGGTTCTAGGCGCCGTGTGCCGATGTAGTCAGCCTTAGAGATAGGGACTATATACTTGCGCACGGAAGAGAAATAGAGCCACGAAAGGTTATTGTATGGAAAGGGAAAGCAGAGTATACAGACAGGTTAACTTGAAACAGAGTACTTCTTGTTCTGTATTAGCCAAATGGAGCAAGTGTGGACTCCTGACATCAAAATTATTTATGTTCTCTGACGTTGAAGTATGCTGATTGATACACCGTACATCCCAAATTATGTTCCGACCGATGTGAGGTTCTCGCTCGCAAGGATCGCAGTAGCAGCTTGGTGGCCTCTGTTGGCTGTACGAGCTAAGAAGGAAATGTTGATGATTCGGGGAAGAGGATGGCGATGGGAATAGGTCGTGGTGACATTGCAAGGTGGGAAGGAAAGTGCGGACAGCTTCCATGGATTTGCTCCGAGCCACCACGTGAATCGCCGGCCACTGAATTCTTCAAAAAATCGCCTGCCACTGCATTTGCGTGAAGAAGCGTGGAGGCACCGGAAGATGCTTTCTCGTCGCACGAGATGACAAGCCAAGACACACTGAGGAGGGGAGGCAGGATAAAGAATCATTGCAACTTTGCAGTGGACATGGCATGGAGCTGGAGGCCAATTAACAAAGGTAGCTAGACGGGATTTTCAGTTACAATAATGCTGGAGCTGCAGGCAATGGCAATTCATTTCCTTGCAATCTCAAGTGTAGACGGATCCTCGTATTTCCCTTGCAATTTATTTCCACATTGGAGCCTCATTAGCTAGCAAACGAAGTCAACACAAAAGCAAGTTGAATTAAGTTGTAACAATAATTTGATCGCCCATCTGGTTGTCTAGATGTATGCACCATGTGACTGCATCGCTTGCAATACCATGCCAGTAAGGAGCAGCGAGAGGGGTTTAGGTAATGTGGTGGCTTTTGTTGTCTGCTTCAACTGGGAATGAATTGGTGATGATTCAGGGAAGAAGACGGTGATGCATGCGGTAGGGTGGTGACAGCGGAAGGTGGGATGGAAAGTGCGTGACAGCTTCGGTCGATTTGCGTGCGGCGTCCTAGTTTATTAATTCCACACCGGATTGGTGCACTGTAAAAGCTGATGTTAGTGTTGCAAGTTGGAAGTTGACAATTTGATCGCCCATCTGGATGTCTAGCAAGATGTGTACCGGGTAGATGCCATGGTGCTCTACACTAACCTGCACCTGCCTCGAGTGGCTGGCAGCTTCATGTACGTGTGTGTGACTGCACGGGGTGCAGATACCATGCCAGTGGGGAGCTGGTTGCTTTAACAAATGAACGTTTGGGTGAAATGTATCAGCTGCTTGGGATTATAGGAATCATCACCTTTGGTGGTCGAATCAGCTGCTTGGGATTATTCCAAAATGGTCACGACAAATCTGACTCAGCGCGTTTGTTGGATGAAGGTGGGCTAAAAAGAAATATTTTCCTTCAATTGAATTATGGCTAGAGCAATATCTGTAATTGTCTTGTCTTCTTTGTTTCTTTTTTTGTTTCCTGATTTTCTCTCTGCCTCCTGCCTTCCATGTAACCTCTTGTAAA
Organism: Miscanthus floridulus; assembly: GCF_019320115.1. NCBI lineage: Eukaryota > Viridiplantae > Streptophyta > Magnoliopsida > Poales > Poaceae > Miscanthus > Miscanthus floridulus. Next base: position 25,876,300 of record NC_089588.1, on the reverse strand, counting down.
ACTTTTGTTTTTTTGTTAACCTCCTTGGTTACTTTAATAAATTTTCAGTAGGGGCTTCCCAAGTCCCTCCTGTTCCCTCAAAAAAAAAAAAAAAGGTGACCGCTATCTTGACTAGGCGAGGCTATAGTCTTGGTCAATGTCTACCTTTTGTAAATTATAAATTAAATGTAAGGATGTACGACGTTTGGCCAACTTTTCGCAAGTTAGCGAGCATATAAAACGTAGAAGGATAAACAAAGAGGCATATAATACTTTGGGTGCGCATCTAACGCACCTCACCATCACCGAGCTATGCATATATGCCAAGAGTTGTTGCCACTTGCCACATCACCATGAAGTTTTTAATACAATTGATCGCTGTTTGCAAGGAGAGCTGTTTCATGATCGGTAAATTATTATTAGTTTGTACGCCCACCTGCCATCCCGGAGGATTGCATTTCTATTTTTGTGGCAAGTTATTTTTCTGCACAATTATTGATAGAGAATGGGTCAGTCATTTAATTCAAACGAGAGAGAGGGGCACTTGATGCAAATATTTTCATCCCAGATACTTTGTATCACGCCAATAAGGCAAATGGCCATGCTGTTATAACTTGAGTTATTTTAGTAGTGGTTGTAGGTCCCGCGGTTTGCTAGCGGGGAGAGCTGGCTGCTAGCGTGCAAGAGGGAGACAGGCAGCTCGGCACACCAGCGGCAGTGCCAGAAACAGGGAAGCCCACAACCATCTAGAAGTCAGCGCCGGTGCGTTACAGCCCATGACAGATCCAATCAAACCTACAGATCTCAAGTTCTTTTAAAGAAGGCCGAAGTGTAATACAATGTCCAAATTTGAATTGCTTTAACATAAAATTGTGAATACCAGTGGAGTCTGCAGGACTGCATATGCAGGATATTACAGTACTAACACACGGAAGTATGGCATCTTGTTTCTTTATATTTCGACGGTCACCACCGTAGAAGTACATGTTTGAAACAAAGAGGAAATAAAATAGAAGTTGTTGCCAGGACATGGAATCTAGTTCCCACTACTAAGATTAAAGCAAAACTAAAGTGATGCAGCTAGCAAACACAATACGTAAATAAAAAAGGAATAAATGCATGGATAAACTTTTACGGGCCAGCTTTTTGAGTAGCAACCAAGCATCTTCATGATTAAGTTTATTGATACAACAGTCGGGCTCCTCTGCCCCCATCCCACGTGCAACTATGTCATGCCTTGTGGTGACCAGGATACAGCTACCATGAGCTAGCCATGCATTGACAAAAGGAGTTCTGAGCACACCATCCCATATATGGCAGTCCCGGACATCATCCATTATTAATAAGGTTTTGTGTCCCTTTAAGGCCTCTATTAGAGTTCTTTTCCAATGTCGCCATTGCATTTCCAGAAACATGGTGGTCTCCCCCAACTTCACTAATAACTCTCCTCAACATTTCAGTCTCATTGAAGTCTTTGTTGACACTAAACCATATTTTCTTTGTGAAATGATGTTTTATGACTTCGTTGTTGAAGATCTTTTGGGCGAGTGTGGTTTTGCCAATTCCACAAACCCCCACAATGGTGAAAATCAAAATGTTTGTGTGTTCTCCACACGTCTGATTCTCATTAATGAGCATCTCCACTAGATTTGTTGTATCCTCTTAGATCTTCTCACCAACCAAACTAGACTCATCGATCCCCCCTCATGTCTCACGGGTACCAAGACTAGATGGTACCATCTTTCTTCCACAGTCCTCATAAGTACCAAGGTTGATGAAGTTGAATGATTCACTACGTGCCTTCGATGCCATCTAGCTTCTTGTTAAGGTTCTTGATGCGGCTTCCGATGTCGTGGGCATGGAGGGGATTCCATATACAGAAGAGCAATGGGTTGAATCATCCTGCATCACGCCTTGGGCCTTGCTCCATGGCCTTGAGTTGGCACAGGTCGAGGATGTCGTTGGCATCGTACATGGCATCCCTTAACTCTCTCACCCATGCTTGGACACTCTGGTTAGGGATGTTCCTCCTATCAGCATCAGCAAGGAAGTTCTTGAGATCCCGAAGCTTGATGCTCATGTTACCAATCTCACCGGGCAGCCCAAGCAGCATATGCACCTCTTCTGCCGCCATCTGCATCAGCATGTTTTGGATGTAGGATGCCAAAGCATCTAGGACACCAGCCATGATTGAAAACTTTGGTTTTTTCTGCAACAAAAAGAGCCAGTGTGAACTCCAACATGGCATTTTAGTTTTCTACAACAAAGATATAAATCATCTGCCATCTATACATGCTTCCCTCTCAGCACTACTACTAACCTCTGATTCGTTGATACAAATTACATCACATGTGATGTAATTTCGTTTTTTTCTGTGGGTGATAAATTTTTCTGTGCGTTTTTTTCGGTACGCACAGAAAAATTACGATTTTTCTGTCGGTTCCAAAATACCCCGATAGAAAAATGCGAAAACCCACAGAAAAATTGTATGATTTTTTTGTGCGTGACAATACACACACGGAAAAATCAGCACTCATAGAAAAATGCAATTTATTGTGTCGGTTCTTTAAAAACGCACAGAAAAAATATGTGCACGCACAGAAGAATCCAAACCCTAAACCGCCGGCCACCACGCCCCCAAACACCCTCTCACGCACGCAGTAGACCGTGCCCCCTCCCTCACTCTCTCCTTTTAGCGCCGCGCCCCTCCCTCTGCGACTTAGCGCGGGGGCTCCTCCCCTCCCCGAGCAGCGCCACCACTCCTTCCCTCATCCCTCTCCCTCTTCATCGACGCTGGATCCGTCTCCCTCTTCACCCTTCACCCGAGCAGCGCATCCGAATCCATCGCCGCCGATGACGACTGAGCAGATCCACGCCCTCCCCCTTCTTCTCCCCCGCTGGCGCCCCTCCCCTCTCCCTTCTTCTTCCCCGTTGGGTGCCCCTCCCCTCCCCCATCTTCACCCGGACAGATCTGGCCCTCCCTCACCCGGATCCGACCGGTGGCTACGGTGGTGGTGGTGGTGGCCAACGGTGGAGCATGGTGGTGGCATCGACCCTCCCCTCCCCCTTCTTTTCCCCCGCCGGCGCCCCTCCCCTCCCCCTTCTTCACCCGGCCGGATCCGGCCCTCCCTCTCCCGGATCCGGCCGTGGCTGCGGTGGTGGTGGTGGCCAGGGGCAGGGCATGGTGGTGGCGTCGACCCTCCCCTCCCCCTTCTTCTCCCCCGCCAACGCCCCTCCCCTCCCCCTTCTTCTTCCCCGGCTGTGGATATTGTTTACTGCTCTTGCTTTAGCTGATGGTGTACTATCTATTTGCATTCTCTAAGCTTTGTAGAATATATTTGAACTGGAGATGCTCAGGTAAGAAGAAATACACTGCCCAATACCCATGAATCAAAACATTTTTGTTCTGAAATTGTTGCAATCACTTGCTCTTGTAAACCAGATTATGCAGATTGATATTAACTTTTAATCAGATGTATGCCAAGCTGCTAGCTATCTGTATGTGCAGATATTTTTTGTCTATTGAACTCCTAAAGTGAAAAATGACTAAACTTGCTAGAGATGGAACACAAAATTAACTAATCTAGGATTGTCTATAAGTAGTCTTGGGCAATGATAGAGCTCTGAAAATTTTCTAGTAACTAATTGATAAAGGTACAGTCGGTTTGTTGAGAAGTTGTCCAACTTTTTATTTAGATGTCTCTGATCTGCGATGATGTGAGGTCTTGCACTGCTTTCTTTTTCCTTTGTCTCATGCAAATGACTGCTATGAATCAGCATCATATTTCATTCTTTGCTGGAACTGGACTGCCTAACTTTGTAGAGAAAATGCTTATCTCTAAATTTTCCATACCTTGGATCAATGTCAGTCTGATGTGAATTTTCTGTACTAACATAATTCACGATTAGTAGTGCATCAAATATTTCTTAAACATATATCTTTGAAAATCCAAATGGGCGCTCTTCATTGTCTTTTATCAGTAACTTGACATCTTTGAAAATCACAAGTAGAACTATACTAACATAATTTACTGTAATGTAAGAAATATACATGGATGGACCACTCAAATAATGTCATTATATTTGAATTTGAGGGAGCAATGTAATAAGAAGATTTTACTGCAATGTTAAAATACAATTTTAACTTGTTTGTTTTGTTACCCTGGTTGCTTTTCAGGTATAATGCTATGAAAACAGTATCTTGAATATCTTGCATATATCAACCTAATCAATCATTTTGATATGTGATATTTGTGGAGCTGAGATGATATGAAACCCCAATCTCGTGCCGCGCTGCTCTCCCCATCCCTAACTATGCCTTGTGAGTTTTTTTGTTTTGTACTACTCTTGAGTGGCTGTGATGAATCAAGTTTCCATTAGAGAACTTCTGCACTTTAGCACCTTTTGAGCTGGTACTTGGGATATTTTGTTCTGTTTGCTGCTTAACTATGATGGCCCGTACTAGTTTAAGCAACCAGTTCCGTGGCCAGTTCAATTCCCATTAGAGAGAGAGAGAATTAAATTAAGTTCCAGGTGAAATTAAGTTGCAGTTGTTATGCTGATAATGGGTAAATCTGAGCCATTTCTCGAGTTCTTTTGCTCTTGTCATGTAAGATTATTCTATGCACTTCATTTTTGCTCTTAGTTGATGTTCATGCTGTTTTGTCTTCTCTATTTTAAGTGCCAATATGAGATGACCCAAATGATTTAAGTGAATATCTCTATCTTGAGTTGGTAGTTGCTATCAGACACTATCTTGAGTTGGTAGCATCTGAATTGCCCACTGGTGTTGCAGCCAGATTACCCCAGGAGTCTTCTGCGATAGATTACTCCATGAATTATCTTGATATGCTGGCTTTGTAGCCGCTCCAACTCCATTTGAGTTCATTGTTGTGCCATTTTCCCATGAGCTGCCATTCTGAATATTTTGCTCTCCAACTTAAGTATTATACAACACCTCAGAATATTATACAGCATCATCTTTTTCAACAATGATTTCTAATGCCGGCTCACCCTTTGATACCTTCCATGTGTTTTTTACCCAAGAGGTTGCAGCCAACTTGATTAGGTTGCTAGCTTATCAGAAGAAGGTATGTTCCATAGCATTCCAACACAGACTGTTAAAACATTCTTTTACTTTCCTCATTGATAAGCACCTGGTGTCGGAATTTGATGTTAAACTCTCGTTGAACTACAAAATGAATCTTCTGTACATTCTTTTACAAAATGTATGAATTAGAACAAAGGTTCATAGTCCACCTGAACTTTTCCAATTTTTTCTGTATTGCACGCTGGAAACATTTTAACTAGAACGAATTGGTTCCAATTTGCTGTTGGTGCAAGAAAGAGAGAGGGAGAGGTTTCTGTTTTGTCTCTACTCGCTCCCTGTCTGATGCCTGCATTGCATACATTTTCCCTTGCACATGTAGCAAAATCTCATGAGTTTCAGTATCTACCCACCCACCTTTCCTCTCTTCTCACGATTTCTAGTTGCTGTGGATAGTCGGTGAATTATTTTTTCTTTTTATTTTAGTTCACTGTTTCAGAGCACTTTTTTTCAGAACCGTATCTAATATCATGTGCTTTGAAATTATTCATCAAATCTCTTGTGTAGCAGTAATATATTAAGTGGCTTATTCATTCTTTGATTGTATGTCATGTAGTTCAGTTCAGTCTTGTTATTCTTTATTCAGGTTTCATTTTTTGGAATTGCTGTGTATGGATAACAGAATTGGTTCTAGTGTGCTGTTGTAATGATATTATCATTGGATCAGTTTGTCTTATTCCTGATAGCTTGCGGGACTTCTTCATTAGAAACATAGCTGGTATATGATAATGTGGCGATTTTTGGTGCAGTGGTGGTGGGTCTACTTATAGGTCTACTGTGGTTTCTTCTGTGCATGATAGTTTTGTTTTGCAAAAGGTACGCTATACTTTTAGTGTGACAGGCTGTTATCTATCTGTAAGAGGAAAATGTATGATGCAATACTCTGTGTGCTCTGTAATGTGTCAGGTCTATAATACTGTAGTAGCCTTATCGCAATGCTGCTAGACTCCATGCTGTTTACTCTTCTGTTACTTGATTCATTCACTTGCTTACCACATCCACTCAGTGAATTCTATCTATTTGCTCAGTTTTCATTTTCTTGAGGTTTACCTTGTAAAAAAATTATGTTCAGTCAGTGACGACCTACAATCTGTGTTTGTGTTTTGCCTATACTTATCTCTTACTGCCATTTCCTATGGTTGTGTTCTCTTGGCTTAAACCTTTTTTTAGTTCAAAATAAACTCAATTTAGTTGCACTGCAGATAAATGCCGATGGCGTGAAGAGGAACTTTTATCCTGGCGACAAGCTACCCTGTGGCACGACGAGCTGGAGCCCCATAACTCTTTGCTTGATATTCTTGCTGCTGGGAACCCTGATCCCATGGTGCAGTGAATTTGCCCTCCACTTCCTTTGAACTTTTCACTGGTTGAACAAGAAAAAATAGTTTGGTTTCTTTTTCGATATCCATATTTGTGAATTCATTGTAGTATTCATGTTGAACATGTAGATGACGGTATGGAAAATATATATTTTAATATGCTGTTGCTACTATTTTAAAATATTTTTTTTGTGTTTAACTCTTTTTTCCTGTGAGGCTGGCTGCACAGAAATATTTTTTTTTAATCTGGGCGAAATGAATTTTTCTGTGAGTTCACCTAGACCGACAGAAAAAAACATGTGTTTTTCTGTGCATTTATTTCTTTTTCTGTGTGGATTAACACACAGAAAAATTAGTTTTAATCTGGGCGAACATAATTTTTCTGTGCGTGTGAGACCCACAGAAAAATTGTTTCTGACGGTGAACCCACAGAAAAATTGGATTTTTCTGTCATTATATTTCTGTGGGTATTTTTCTGAGGGTACACCATCAGAAAAATATTTTTCTGACGATATTCACATTTTTTTGTCTGTTTTTGCACACACAGAAAAAAGAGAGATTCCAGTAGTGACAGTAGGCACCGCGCTGGGAAGCTTTCACGTGTGACTGCATCGGGTGCAGGTACCATGCTAGTGAGGACATCTCGGGTTGCTTTAACAAATGAACATTAGGGCAACAATGCAAGAGTACTATATTGTCACCGCGCTGGGATGAGGACATCTCATGCGGGTAGGTCAGTCCAGCAGAATTATTCTACTTCTTCCGCAAAGGACATCGGGTTGCTTTAACAAATGGAGAGCACATGATCTTTCAAAGCCAAACGAGAACTGCTTGCAGAGATACAAAGATGTGCTAGCGCAACTGGGTTTCGTCGAAAACTAAAACGGAAAAACAAAGCAAACTTCCAACTCATGCAAGGAGGTCCCAAAACTTGTTCTGGTGCTTTCATAAAAATAATGATTTTCTGAGGTTTCATTTAGTCTTCTTATTACCCAAAAAACACTACTACGCTCAGAATTTGTAGAAGCAGTTAGAAAACTGCCTCTACAAGACCGATGAAAGCACTCCAATATTGTCACTTGTGATTAAATGGGACAAACACTCCCTGTGCTCACTTCATCCAATTTTAAAATGAGTACTCAGGAGCCTAAATGAATTCAAATGAAAAAGTTTTTAACTGCAAAGTTATAGATATCGTCGAGTACTACAACTTAGTTTTGGTCGTTTCTCCATCCGATATCATTTTAAAAATTGATTTTCAAATGTGACAAATCAAAACATAATTATCCTTGGACAAGTTATTTCAAAAGAAAAAGTTGTCAGCTACAAAGTTGTATAACTATTTGAGATCTACAATTTTGGTTCTTGTCGATTCTCATCCCAAGTTGTTTGAAAATTTTGAATTACAATATGTGAGAACCCTACTATATTTTTGGAGCATATATTATTTCAAATGAAAAAGTTTATCACTGCAATGTTTTATACCTTTTTGAGGTTCTGGTTGTTTCTCCTTCCTTGGAAAACTCAAAACATTTGAATTTCAATATGTGAGAACTTCAAATAGAATTTGCTGGATCCAAATGATTTTGAATGAAAAATTTATGGATATACAACTTTGATATAAATTCTGTCTTCATCGAACTTCACTTTAAAAAAGTTGTGAGTTTTACTGTGTTGCACATATCTTTAAAGGTGGCTCTAGATCCAGCCGCCTCCACTAATTGGTTTCTAGAGGCTGCTTTAGATCTAACCGTCTCTACAAATTGATTTGTAGAGGCAGTTGAATCTAGACCTGTCTCTAAAGACAGAGGCATTTTTAGAGGTGGCTCAAAACATATACTAGTCGCCTCTAAAAATGGATTTCTAGAGGCGGTTAGGCTTAGAAACCATTTTTAGAGGCGGTTATAGATTGAGTCAGCTCTACTGAAAATAGGAGGTGTCACTATAAATCATATTTGTAGCAGTGAAATACACATTTAGGTACGATCTAGATTGGATATCTTTCCTTACGATAAGGGCTTCACTCAAATACCATCAAACTGGTGCAGTGGATTTGCCACAATACCCTTATGAAACACTAGTCACATGCTGAAATACCATTTGGATGCAAGCATGGCAGCCCATGGATCTCTGTTGGGCGCTAGATGCATAGAATATTACAAATCCAAGCATAGATAGGTAAGATTACAAATCCAAGCATAGAATATTAGTTCTTTTACCTGTGCAAGCAGAGGCAGAAGCCACTGGTACACAAATGTTTTTTTTAGAGATGGTCAAAAATGGTCTTCAGAGTCGGTTAGCATACTATGCCAGCGATCGTAAAAATAAGTTATTTTTAGAGACGGTTTTAAAACTGTACCTACAAATTGATTTTCATGGACGGTTTTCTTAAGACAACCGTGCTTAAAAATAATTTACGGATTTTAAAAAAAAATCATTTAGAAGTCGAAAAAATATGAATTTTTTTTGATGTGGCCAGAATCCTGAAGGACCAACCATGGGCTGGCCATTGTGTCCCCAGAATCTCGGAGCTGGCATGGATGACCTCCACCACCGGGACGGCGTCAGCGTGCAGAGCTGCATGTTCTAGGTGCGACCACTACGTGTTAGATTATATTAGTTCTCGGTCCAACAATGCCTCCTTCATGTCGTACGTGCGTGCCAATGCCAACGGTACGCAGATGCAGCTTGGTACCGGCAACCATGACTACTCTGACCATGTTGAGTGTTGACGCTGAACACATTGTTCTTCTCATATTTTGGCCGGCCACCGCGACGTCCATCACACCGTCTCCCAGCTCAGTCCAGTCGGCAGCCGTGAACTACGCCATCCCGCAGCGCAGCCAAGGACGAAGCCACGAACGCAGAGATGCTCCCGCAGTTGTCTTCACAAGCGAGAAGCCAAATACCTGGATGAAAACAGGTGTAGCCCTTCGATCTTGCTTGAACGGTGTTGGAACACTAACACACGAGTAGCGGAGGCTAGTGCAAACATAAGCTAATACCTTTGGAACATTTGTGTAAATGTTTTGCAGGGTTGCTAGGCGAAGCCTGCACATGGGGCCTGCAATGGAGCGAAGACCCCAGCAATTCAGGCAGAGGCCGCACACGTTACAGGAAGAAGCCCAAGAAATCTCTGCCAGCGGCAAGAAGGCCTCCGCCACTGGCTGTCGGTAGGACAGAGGCCCGAGCATGGCCCTGAAGATGTCCAGAAGAGTCCACAGGCGGAGACTCAGGAGCGAAGGCAGAGGTAATGCAGACTTTGCCCGAGAGAAAGGGGTCCTCGCAGCACCACGGCCTGAGATCGGAGATGGGCCTCCCATGGGTCTGCATCTAAAGCCCAAGAAACAAAGGCAGTGCAGGAAGACAAGACCCGGGATGCCCCTGAAGATTTGTACTGGTGTTAGGATATTCTAGGAAGGTACCCTAGCTGTAAAAGGGTAAATTGGTACCGTGAAGTAGTAGTAAACAGTGCCCTATAAAAGGAAAGCCGGATGCTATGTAAGGGAGGTTGGTGAATACATTTATAAAACCTTAATTGAGCTTGGACCCACCTTCCACTCCACATACCTTCGCCCAGAGTACCCTGCTGGGTGAAGGCCTTCCATGTCTCACCTGCTGGAAACCCTCAGTTTTCCAACATTGGCGCCCACCGTGGGTTGGCCAAGAAAAACCCTCAATGGCAAGGAAAAGAACAGCCTCAGCAAGGGCACCTGCGGATCTCACACCAAGGGGAAGACCCAGGTGTAGCGCCCGAAGCACCTACACCACCGCCCCAGAAGACCAGGCTACAGAACAGCCGGCCGTCGAAGACCAGCCTCCAGCATCGGAGGAGCAAGAAGCCCCAAATCTCACCCCGGAGCAAGAGCTTCAACAATTACAGGCTCAGTTGCAGAGCATGTAGCAAGAAAGAGATATTGTCACAGCAGCCTCCGCCGCAAATCAATACGCATCCCAAACATCAGCCCAGGCAGTGGAGATCAGGCAACAGCTAGCCGTCCTACAAACAGAGATACAAAGTATGCAGCCTTCGCAATCCAGCTTCAACACATCCAACCAGTTCCACTCAGCAAATCAAAGCCAACCCAACCCCCATCACCTACAATAGCTCAACCAACCTTTGGCACGCCTTACACTTTGCCACAAACCCACTAGACCATTGATTCCAAAGCACCACTATCCGAAGGCATCCAGAGCTCACCCTAGCCTACCTCCTACAAACCCATCACTTTGCCCAAATTCAATGGAAGATCAGACCCACGCTAATTTGTCATGAGCTTTGAGGCAGCAATAGCTTTTGCTGGTGGAAATGAAGCGGTGCTAGCCAAATCTTTCGTCATCACAGCCGAAGGCGACGCGCTAGCCTAGTATTCGATGCTGAAGCCAAGTTCTGTGTATTCATGGGAAGACCTTCGCGACAAGATCTTAGCAAATTTCAAAGGATTCACAAGTGAATGTTGACTTCCATGGATTTGTTCCAATGCAAGCAAAATCAAGGAGAAGCCTTAAAAGACTACTTCCAAACATTTGTGCAAATAAAGGCAAAAGCACCCAATGTCCTGGAAGATGTTGCTTTTGAAGCAACAATCAAGGGCCTTCGCATAGAACCCTTCGTAGCTCATCTAGCCAGGAAAAAGCCAAGGACCATCGAAGACCTTTACAGCGAATTTGTGAAATATTGCAGATCTGACAATGACATCCGCAAAAGGCTAGAAGAGCAAAACCAGAGCAAGCAGTTCCAGAGCTACAGTAGGAACGCCCAGAGGGGCAACAGAAGCCACGGCCAGCCGCAACCACCGTAAGGGCAAAGCCAGCAAGTCTTTAATATAGAGCAGCAAGGAAGCAGCCAACAAGGGCAGCAATCGGCGAAGGCCAGCCCAAACAGTGTGCCTCAGAAACAAGCCGAAGGCAAGCGAAATGGCCAAGGTAGGATCTAGAATAAAAACCAAAACCAAAGGCAGCGAAGGCAGTATTGTAAGGTCGAGATGGCGACTAGAGGGGGGTGAATAGTCATTTCTAAAACTTAATCGCGTCGGCTAACCGAAACAAGTGCGGAATTAGAACTATTGGTCTAGCCAAGACTACACCCCTCTATCTATGTTTTCTAGCACCTTGCAAAGATCCTAATTAAGCAACAAAGGTGCTGGGCTAACTAGAGCTCACCTAACAAATTCTAGGAGCAAGGTCACACAAACCTATGCCACTAGTATTTCAAGCAATGAGGGAGCTCCTACACATGCTAGTAAGCAAAAGCACAAAGCCAACTAAGATCACTAGCAATGCTCAATAACAAGGCAACCAATGCCAAATTAGAGAGCGCAAATACTTAGCTACACAAACTAAGCAAAGTGACTAACAATGTTACACAAACCAAATTAGCCACGCAAGGGAGCTACTTCTATGCTACACAAGCAAGAAGGTAACTTGTGAGCTACACAAGCTAACTGATTACAAGAGCAACTACACAAGCGCAATGAATATAAAAGTAATCACAAGCTTGTGTAAGGGGATTGCAAACCAACGGGAAGAACAAGGTTGACACGGTGATTTTCTCTCGAGGTTTACATGCTTGCCAACACGCTACGTCCCCGTTGTGTCGACCGCTCACTTGGTGATTCGGCGACTAATTGGCATCACCCGCCAAGCCCGCATGTCAGGCACCGCAAGAACCTACCCCGAAACTGAGGGTAGCTCAATGACATGCTCAACTAGAGTTGCTCTTCGTGGCTCCCGCGGGGCGAGCACAATGCCCCGCACAAAGCTCTTCTCCGGAGCACCACCACCAAGCCATCTAGGAGGTGGCAACCTCCAAGAGTAACAAGCACCACCGCCTTGCAACTCGATCACCTAGTGCCACTCGATGCAATCTTATAATGCAACGCACTAGAATCACACTCACTCGCAATCAATTCGCACTCTTGCAAGCACAAGTGAGTTAGAGGGCATCCAAGCACTCCTACACAAGCCACATAGGCGTGAGGGTGCTAAGCAACCAGCCCAAGGCTGGCCACACACTCCTTTTATAGCCCCAAGGGCTAAAATAGTCGTTACCCCTTCACTGGGCAAAGCGCATACTGACCGGACGCGCAGGTCATAACGATCGGACGCTGGACCCCAGTGTCCGGTCACTTATAGAGAGGTTCCAGCGACGGTTTTCAGCGATCGGACGTGTCCGGTCATCACTGACCGGACTCTCCCAGCATCCGGTCGCTTCTGGCCACGCTAAAAACACTGACCGGACGCTGTGACCGGACTCGCAGGTGTTGACCGGACGCAGACCCTGAGCGTCCGGTCGTTTTTTGCGCCAGCGTCCGGTCACAGACCTTTCAGCGCTAAAACGGCTATAACTCTTAGCTCTGAACTCTGATTTTGATGATCTCAGACATTTTGGAAAGCTTACTCAAAGGGCTACACATCCCACAAGCATACTTGATCCAAATCACAATGGATCAAAACTGTATTCTAATCCAAGGACCATCCTATATTTCGGAGTACACCGAAAAAACTCTCTTCTCTAAGTTGATTCACAACAACTCTAACTTCTTCTCCTTTGCAAATGTGCCAACACCACCAAGTGTGCACCACCATGTGTATGTGTGTTAGCTTTTCACAAATATTTTCCAAAGGATTAGAAACTCAACTTGCCACACCGCTCGATCCTAGTGATGATGAAAAGTTAGATCACTCGAGTGGCACTAGATGACCGATATGCAAACTAGCTTACCCCTCTTGATAGTATGGCCATCTATCCTAAACCTGGTCATCAACTTCTCTACACACCTATGACCTGTGAAATGAAATGCCATAGGTTATACCTTTGCCTTGCGCATTCCATTCCATCTCCTCCAATGTCGATGCAACACATGCACCAACATGATCAACAATGATATGATCCACTTCATATCATCATGTGATCATATTAGTTCATCGATCCTGACTTCACTTGGTTTTCACCATTGCCTTTGTCCATCGGCACCAAGTCTTGCTCAAGCTTCACCGCCACGCGGTCCATCGCTCCAAAGTCACCGACTGGCCCTTCACGCTTGTAGCCGGTCCATCAAGCCAAGTCTTGTCTTGATCTTCTCCACCTTGATCACATGACTCAATGTCATGTCTCATGTGCAATAAGCTCCTTCATCATCACATGTGTGAGCTTTGCAACATCTCCAAGCCATTTTCACCTTCATGGCATATGTTGCTCACACATATGTACCTGTGGACTAATCACCTGTGTATCTCACATAAACACAATTAGTCCACCTAGGTTGTCACTCAATTACCAAAACCACACAAGGACCTTTCAATCTCCCCCTTTTTGGTAATTGATGACAACTCTACAAAGATATGGAAATTAAGCTCTTTTGGATTCATGTTGCTTGTCCAAGCAATTTTACCATGTGAGAATGATTTTGGACAAGTACCACAAACCTAAAATGGTAGTATTATCTCCCCTACATATTTGCTAGAGTGTTTGTTTTGAAGCTTGCACATATGCATAGATTGAAATTGTGGGAGAGTAATTACTACTAAATGATGCTAAGGTGTATAGAGTAAACCTTTGAAGCATGATACCAATCGGAGTTGCACCTTTAAGTTCATCCTTAGCACCATGGTTAGCTAGATATCACTTGGAAATAAAATCACTAGATACCTCGTGAGATCAACATTAAAACCAAGGTACTAGCATTACTTGAAAAGCATACCAAGTGTCTAGCTATCATCCTATGCATGCTAGTTTTCATTTCATCAATCAAATTCTACAACTAGCATACCTCACACAAGCATGCATATTGAATTTAAGAACTTATGCAATGCAAGCAAGCACATGAATATGCACATATCAAATGCAATCAATCAAAGTTTATGAGCTTGCTCCCCCTATTTGTGTGCTTTTCTTGTCCAAGAATTTTGATCCATCTCTTTTGTTCAATGTTGCACCCTCTTTGTCCATGTCCATGTCCAACCTCTACTTCTTTGTTTCAATCTCTCCCAAAGCTTTCATATCTTATCTCTCCCCCTTGTACAATCTCAATCTTAAAGCTTTCATATCTTTGTACAATCTCTCCCCCTTTGTCATCAATTTCCATAAAAGGTGTGCTTCTCATTGATGCAAAGGTATGCATTTGGGGTAGATGGTTGAGATGCATTTTTGATGGACATCACTTGATTGTTGGAATGACACCACTTGTAGATACCACTTGTAACTTGTACCACTTGTATCTTGTGTAGGGCTTCTTGAGATACCACACATAGGATCTTTGATCTTGATATTAATTTGTGTGACACCTCCCCCTATGTGATAGCATGGGTCATCCATTTGATACACTTGAGCTCTTGTAGGTGAGGGATGCATTCTTCATTTGATGATCACTTAAAGTTGAGGATCACTTGTGGAACCATCATCTTGCATGATTGATACCATGTGTAGATGTGATACCACTTGAAAGAATCTTCTAGTATGGAACCACTTGTTGGATTTATCAATAAAAACCATTTATTGAACATTTGCTATCTTCATGAGTGCCACTTATAGGATATCACTTGTGAGTTGATCTAGACATCACTTGTAGATTCTTGATGAAATACTTGAGTCTAGATACCACTTGTAACAAACAAACTAGATATCCATTTGCATTGTTGTCTTGTGCTTGTACTCTTATCACTATCATGAGCTTCTATGGTTGACTTGAACTAAATTGATTTGCTTAAGCTTTCAAGTCCGGTTTGAACCAATGACAAGCTTCTTCACACCTCTTACAAGGGTTATCTTGCCAATGTTGTACTTGTCACTTGTTATCAATCCAAATTAAATCAAGTACTTGGGTTCACTAGCTCATGAACAAATTCATATACTAACCACTAGATCAATTTATCAATCAAGCAATAGTGGTAAGCTATGAATTTAAACATTTCATTTGTTATGCATGATCCTATGAAGCATGTACTATATGCACTAACCGCATACTAGTAAGGGATGAAATGATCATGCACATTACAATGGTACCTTTGCTATGTTGGAGTAGGGGATAGTCACATAGATTCCAATTCATTACTCTAATAGCAATGTGAAGTCCAATTATAAGCTTGGTGAAGACTAATAGATACCATTTTGAATTCCATTCTTCACCCACATGAAATGAATACCACTTATGATCAAGTGCACTCTCTTGTTGTGGTTGGCTTGCTTCATCTTTTGATCAATGCTTGCATGAGAGCATCAACGTGAGAATACCACTTGAAATATTATGATTAGCTCTCTTTTGGGTGTTGCTTGCTTTTCTTGGTCAACCCTTTTGATTGCTTCAACTAAGCATCTCAAATATTTCTCAGATCACCACTTCCATGTTAGCCTTCCAAGTACCACACTTGCTTTACCTACTCATAGGCAGCAAGCCCCTACAATAGGGATAAGTGACCTCTCTCGAAGAACCATTCTTGGTACTCACTTGAAATAACTTGATTAATTGATCCAAGTGATGGACTTAACTTGATGAGTAACCTTGATTCCTTCTTTAAGTCCTTTTCTTTCTACTTGTTTAAGTCCTTTTCTTTCTACTTGTTTAAGTCCTTTTCTTTCTACCAAATGATTTTCAATAGTCACTAGAACTTAAACTTCATCTTGATCTTCCAATTTGAGTACCGAATGTGTGCAAAGTACACTCCACAATCAAATGACCTTGTACTCTTTGCTTGTCATGCTTAAAGATCATCTTAACATCAAACTTAGGTGCCTCAATTACTTATAAACATGTTTCCAATTTGAGGACCTTTCAATCAAAGTGACTCTAGATCAATCCAACATTTATCACTTTTCTGGCAGATTCTGTATCCTTCAAAGAAATAAGCATATCTCCCAAACTACAAATCTAAATATCATGAAATTTGGTGGAGATGTGATTCACTAAGTTATCTAGCAGCGGTAAAAATTTGAGCTTTGTTTGACTTCTTTATTGCTACCAGATTTCAATTCATCCACCACTGCTATATGCTAAAAATTGCTGCACTATAGCTGACAAGATCTACTCCAAAACCAAAGCATCTCTTATCCAATTCTCATGAAATGTGTACAACATCTTATACCATAAGTCTAGAGCATGTACACCAATTTTTATGCCAATCCAATAAGTTTTGATCACTCAAACATGGCTAAGATCACAGCTCACTCAGATTTTCAATATAGGACATATTTCAATCATTTGAGTATACTTCATCAAATATGAATCAAACTTGAAACTAACTCGTTTGAATACTTTCACAAGACATAAATCCATTCAATCCACTTACTAAATGTCATCTTATGAACTTATCCAACACAAATCAATCCAAACTTGACTACTAATCAATTATCCATTAAATCATCTCATAGTAAGCAACATTGCATATTTATCCAATTCAATCAACTCATATGCACCCAAATGAAATGATCAACAAGAGATATACCTTGGTTAGCTCATGATCATCCAATTTGCAAGCTTTAACTCAATTATTTGCAAGTCATCAAATATATCCAACGAATCACCACAACTTGAATATGACACTTGTATGTTGTAGCACATTTGGACTTCACTCGATTTTCACTTGGCATTGGGTTTGGATGTGCACTAAGCTTCATAACTTGATTCAACATATGATGAACAATGTGAGATCAATTGAATCAAGTCTCCAATGCCGATGGTACCTACAAACAATCATCCACTTTTTGATGGTACCCAAATAATTTTGGGTCCTCTCAAGTTAGGTGCAACATACTTAGGCATAGCCTTAGTATGAATAGCGGGATGTTTTGCAATAGCAACCATAGAGGTACCATTACCACCCTTCCTAAGCATAGAATCATCATTAATTGAAATAGGCTTAGGGGTGTTACCTAGGGGACATGAATGTGACATGTGTCCCCTTTCCCGGCATGAGTAGCACTTTCTCTTTGATTGAGCCTTCTCTTCCTTGCTCATGTGGTGCTTCTCATTGCCTTGCCTCTCATGGATTGCTTGAGCCTTCTTCTCAAGCTTGGTAGGACACTTAGAGGCAAAGTGTCCCGTACTTCCACACTTGAAGCACTTGATGTGAGCATAATCTTTCTTCTCATCTTCATTCTTACTCATCATCTTGGCATCTTGAGTTTGCATTGGATGCCTTGCCTTTCCACCCCTTCTTGTTTTCTTCTTCTTTATCATCAAATCACCACCATCTTCATGGTTGATCTTGATTTGCTCTTAGGGTGTCTTCTCTTGCTCAACTTGTGGCTTTGGTTGAGGCTCTTCTAGTTGCTTCACCAATTGCTTGGTTGGGCACATTGAGGTAAGGTGACCCCAAGTGCGGCACTTGAAGCACTTCACATGTTTGAGCCTCTCTTCTTCTTTTATCTTCTTGAGCTTCTCAATGTTAGGGCAACCATTTGCAAGGTGTCCCGCTTCATGACACCGGTAGCACATGGTATGAGAGAGCTTTCTTTGTTGTATCTTCTTCATCTTTCTTTCTCTTTATTTCACCCTTTGTCATCTTCTTCTTGAAGCCAAGGCCACACTTGTCACCATAGTTTCTTTGAGTCTTCAATATGTGCTCAAAGGTGACTTTCGAGTTGTAGCACCTCTCTAACTTGTTGCTCAATTTGTTCACTTCACTTTTGAGCTCAATGTTCTCCTTCAAAATGTAGTCTCACAAGACGTAGAAGTAGAACAAGCATCTATTTGTGAAGAACATGTCATTTCTAATAAATCATCACAAGAGGTGGATACATGCTTCTTGCCTACATCACAAGGGTTAGCAAAATTTTGCAATTTATCATTTGATCCATGTGATGAGCTCTCATTATTTTTAAATTTCTTTGTAAACACTTTAATGAGAGAAGCATATTGTTCTAATAATTCATCATGAGATGCAAGTAGTGTATCATGATTCAATTTTAGCTCATCATGTGAAGATTTAAAAGCATCAAGTAATTTCTTATGTTCTTCACAAGAGTTCTTTAGAAATGAGTTTTCATTTTCTAATTTCATTGTTTTAGCTTTCTCATTTTCTAAAGACATGGTCATGCTAGAAAGTCTACTAACAAGCTCATCATATGAATCAACATAATCAACCACATTGTCATTTGATACCTTGGAGTCACCTTGTGACATGAAGCAATGTGGTGATGGAGAAGAGATTGTAGTAGCATCACAATCATGGCCCGAGCATGAACCATCATCATCAAGATCACCATCAAGTGTGCTTGAGGTAGAATCTTCATGTGCAACACTTGTGGCGTCATCATCAACCTTGTCAAGTGAACTTGTGGTGGACCGATCATCATCATCACTTGACCATGAGGTGGAGCAATCTTTCACAATCACCAAATTGTGATCATGCTCGACACACTCATGCGCCTTCTTCTTGGGTTCATCCTCCTTCTTGAATTTGCCATCATCCCATGTGGAGGAATCACCAAAGGTGCGCCTGATGGATTCCCATATCTCACGAGCGGTTCCCGTGATGTTTACTTGTTTCATCAAATCAAAACTCAAAGCATCCATTAGAAAACAACAAGCATGTGCATCAAGTTCATAGAGAACTCTTTGAGCTTTGGTGAGATTTCTATGATCCAAAACATGGGTGAGACAACTAGTGACAATCCACCAAAACTTAGGTCCCTTTGCACGAAAATGATCAAGCATGTGATTTTTCCAAAGTGTAAAGTTTGTGCCATCAAAAATGTGTGTCTCACAAACATCTAGCCCAGTAGACGCCATCCTCTCAGGTCGGTGAAGACCACAAGAGAGAGACCTAGCACTGATACCACTTGTAAGGTCGAGATGGCGACTAGAGGGGGGGGGGGGTGAATAGTTGTTTCTAAAACTTAATCGCGTCTGCTAACCGAAACAAGTGCGGAATGAGAACTATCGGTCTAGCCAAGACTACACCCCTCTATCTATATTTTCTAGCACCTTGCAAAGATCCTAATTAAGCAACAAAGGTGCCGGGCTAACTAGAGCTCACCTAACCAATTCTAGGTGCAAGGTCACACAAACCTATGCCACTAGTATTTCAAGCAATGAGGGAGCTCCTACACATGCTAGTAAGCAAAAGCACAAAGCCAACTAAGATCACTAGCAATGCTCAATAACAAGGCAACCAATGCCAAATTAGAGAGCGCAAATACTTAGCTACACAAACTAAGCAAAGTGACTAACAAGGTTACACAAACCAAATTAGCCACGCAAGGGAGCTACTTCTATGCTACACAAGCAAGAAGGTAACTAGTGAGCTACACAAGCTAACTGATTACAAGAGCAACTACACAAGCACAATGTATATAAAAGTAATCACAAGCTTGTGTAAGGGGATTGCAAACCAACGGGAAGAACAAGGTTGACACGGTGATTTTCTCACGAGGTTCACGTGCTTGCCAACACGCTACGTCCCCGTTGTGTCGACCGCTCACTTGGTGATTCGGCGGCTAATTGGCATCACCCGCCAAGCCCGCACGTTAGGCACCGTAAGAACCTACCCCGAAATTGAGGGTAGCTCAATGACATGCTCAACTAGAGTTGCTCTTCGCGGCTCTCGTGGGGCGAGCACAATGCCCCTCACAAAGCTCTTCTCCGGAGCACCGCACAAGCTTCTTGCAGGCTTCGACGGAGACCACCACCAAGCTGTCTAGGAGGTGGCAACTTCCAAGAGTAATAAGCACCACCGGCTTGCAACTCGATCACCTAGTGCCACTCGATGCAATCTTACAATGCAACGCACTAGAATCACACTCACTCGCAATCGATTCGCACTCTTGCAAGCACAAGTGAGTTAGAGGGCATCCAAGCACTCCTACACAAGCCACATAGGCGTGAGGGTGCTAAGCAACCAACCCAAGGTTGGCCACACAGTCCTATTATAGCCCCAAGGGCTAAAATAGTCGTTACCCCTTCACTGGGCAAAGCGCGTACTGACCGGACGAGTAGGTCATAACGATCGGACGCTGGACCCCAGCGTCCGGTCACTTATAGAGAGGTTCCAGCGACATTTTTCAGCGACCGGACGCGTCCAGTCATCACTGATCGTTCTCTCCCAGCATCCGGTCGCTTCTAGACACACTAAAAACACTGACCGGACACTGTGACTGGACTCGCAGGTGCTGACAAGACGCAGACCCTGAGCGTCTGGTCATTTTTCGTGCCGGCGTCCGGTCACAGACCTTTCAGCGCTAAAACGGCTATAAGTCTTAGCTCCGAACTCTGATTTCGATGATGTTGGACATTTTGGAAAGCTTACTCAGAGGGCTACACATCCCACATGCATACTTGATCCAAATCACAATGGATCAAAACAGTATTCCAATCCAAGGACCATCCTATAGTTCGGAGTACACCGAAAAAACTTTTTCTCTTCTCTAAGTTGATTCACAACCACTCTAACTTCTTATCCTTTGCAAATGTGCCAACACCACCAAGTGTGCACCACCATGTGTATGTGTGTTAACTTTTCACAAACATTTTCCAACAGATTAGCCACTCAACTTGCCACGCCACTCGATCCTAGCGATGATGCAAAGTTAGATCACTCGAGTGGCACTAGATGACCGATATGCAAACAAGTTTGCCCCTCTTGATAGTACGGCCATCTATCCTAAACCCGGTCATCAACTTCTCTACACAAATATGACCGGTGAAATAAAATGCCCTAGGTTATACCTTTGCCTTGCGCATTCCATTCCATCTCCTCCAATGTCGATGCAACACATGCACCAACATGATCAACAATGATATGATCCACTTCATATCATCTGTGATCATATTGGTTCATCGATCTTGACTTCACTTGCTTTTTACCGTTGCCTTCGTCCATTGGCGCCAAGTCTTGCTCAAGCTTCACCGCCATGCGGTCCATCGTTCCAAAGCCTCTAACTTGCCCTTCACGCTTGCAACCGGTCCATCAAGCCAAGTCTTGTCTTGATCTTCTCCACCTTGATCACATGACTCAATGTCATGTCTCATGTGCAATAAGCTCCTTCATTATCACATGTGTGAGCTTTGCAACATCTCCAAGCCATTTTCACCTTCATGGCATATGTTCCTCACACATATGTACCTGTGGACTAATCACCTATGTATCTTATATAAACACAATTAGTCCACCTAGGTTGTCACTCAATTACCAAAACCACACAAGGACCTTTCAAGTACTACTTCTTTCATGGAGAGAACAAGGGGCACATCGCCAGGGATTGCTCGGATGCTAAGGAGACCCAAGAAAGGATCAAAAGAAGAGCAAATCCACAACCTTTGCCACAACAACCCACAAGGGAGGTAAACCATACCTTTGCTGCATCTCCTCAGTAGCAATACTGCCCAATATACCCAAGCCCTCCACCCACATTCACCCATCCACTTTAGCTATCGCCTACTACCCAAATTTCCTACCCGCATGGTGACCAAGTACTCAGTAGCAGGGGCAGACTAGCAACCAACGGGGAGAAACCAACCTCACCTACATAAACCCAAGACCTCCGCACATAACATTCATTGAGACCAACCAGCCAACCCAAGTACACAAATAGGCTGCTTGAGGCATTGCCTCTGCCCCCACCAACACAGCTGGCGACACCCAAAAATGAACCCAGCCCAAAAAACCAACTCAACCCTCACACACTCCTACCCACCATCGGCATGATATTGCCTATAGCCGAAGGCTCCTCGTTGGAGTTCCAGACAAAGAAGTAGAAGAAAAATCACCTTAGGTTGATCAACAACATAGCAGTTCAGGGCCTAGTGTTCTACATAGATTGGTCAAAGACGTCAATCACCTTCTCAGAACAAGATCTGTAGTTAGAAAGCTACCCTCACATCGATGCCATGGTGATCAAGGCTAACATTGCAGGATGGGAAATCAATAGGGTTCTCATAGATTCTAGAAGCTCTGCGGATATTATCTTTGTCAATGCCTTCAACCAGATGAAGTTAAGCAGGAGTCAGTTGCAGCCTTCGTACTCACCATTAATTGGTTCCGTAGAAAAGAGGATCGATGCATTAGAAAAAATATCCCTGCCAGTCTCCTTCGGAGGTTAGGAAAACACAAGAACAGAATATGTGACCTTCGATGAAGTAGATCTCTACTACCCCTATAATACCATCTTACTACAAGAAATCCTTCTTTCTATGACAAAATTCCTTATGACTGGGCTAGTTTTTGTCATATAATGTACCATAATATGACGACAATTTTCGGCTCCATCATCATGTGTCAAAGTTTGAACAAATCAAAATTTGAATATAAAAAAATTACAACTAAACTCCAAATGATTTCAGCTAAAAAAATCACAAACATCAAAGTTGAACAACTCATCAAGACCAACATTTTTTGTATTGGTCATTTGTTCATCCGAGAAAGTGGTAGTAACTTAGTTCATAAATTTTACATTCTCTCTTAGAGTTTCATGAACTATAAGTGAGAGATGTAATTTCTGTGAACAAAGTTACTATCACTTTGTCGGATGAACAAATGACCAAAACAAAAATTGTAGGTCTTGATGAGTTGTACAACCTTTGTGTTCATCACTTTTTAATTTGAAATTATTTAGTACCCCAAATTTTTGTTATAAGTTTGAATATTTTAAAATTCAAATTTCAAACTATCGAAACAAAGTCATACGAAGAAATAACCAAAACCAAATTGGTAGATCTCGACGCGTTGTACAACTTTGTTTCAGACATTGTTTCCATTTTCAATCGTTTATTAGCCAAAAAATCCATTTGAAGTCCTAATACTACTAAAACGGTCACTTACATAGTGGACCCACTGCGCCAGGACAAAAATGTGGCTAAATTTTCAAAGCTGCACCTCACACTCTCCCACGTTGATTCGCTCGCCGACACATGGGCCCCACCACGCCTCACGCTCAAGGCATCCAAGTTCCCCCCGCGGCCTTATCCTCTTGCCTGCGGGTCAGACCAAGGGGAAATCCCCAATCTCCTTCTCCTCCCTCCACTCACCGCCACACCGCTCGCCACCACTCTGCTCGCCACTCACCGCCCACCGCCACTCCGCTGCCACCACCCCGCCCGCCGCAACTCCACCGCCACCACCCCGCCCGCCACTCACCACCAGTCGCCACTCCGCTGCCACCACCCCGCCCACCACTCACCGCTACCGCCACACCTCCTGCCGCCACTCCTACGCCACCCATCCCAGCGCCACACCTCCGCCGTGGCCAGATCTGCCCATCTCGTGGCCACATCGTCGCTGGAGGCCGGATCCAAACATCCCTCCACCACACCAATGCCCAAAGACAGAGGCTCCCATCCTGCCGGCACACCAACGCCCGAAGCCAGTGGCTCCCATCCCACCGGCACACCAACGCCGTAGGCCGGATTCGGCCATCCAACCCTCACTCCTACGCCGGTGCGTGGAGCCACCTATCCTGCCACCACACCAACGCTGGAGGCTGGAGCGGCCCATCCCGCCACCGGCAGCTCTGACTCCCTCCGTGGGCTGATCTCTATGGCTCCGCACAGAGCGCCACCTCCTCCTCCAGCCATCGTCTATCTGGCCCTGGCCTCGTCATCTGCGCAGTCCCCCTTTGGCCAGCTTTGGTTAGTTCCTCAAACATTTCTTGCTTTCCCTTCTCCCCGAACTTGTAGCTCCTGTTACCTTGGTCGGCAAATGTGGTGAATTATTTGCTTCCTAGAGGTTTCTTTGTTAGTTAGACCCTTTCTTGCACTAGTACTTCTGTGGGGAAGCACAAAAGACCATGAATGGCCTTTTGGCCTTGCTGTGTTATAGATGATAAAATGTAAACAATCATTTAAATTGTACGTGCATGACAACACCAGTTGTTAAGCGTTAGTGCAGGACTGCTGGTTAGTGCACTACTGTTTCATACTTGTTTTATTCACCCCAACATGCTAAAGAAAAGAATTATGAATTTGTGACATGATTATTGAAATCTGATATTTGCTGCATCTACAGCCCATAGAAAAAGGCACCCCGACATGCTCTTTGTATCAAGATACACAAAGTAATAGGATATTAGCTCCATTTTGTTTCATTTACAATTTGAATGGTTTGACTACTATTAGACCGCTCCTTTTGGTTTGTTTACAATTTCTCTACCGATCTGTTAGGTTTTTTTCAACTCTTTTATAGAAACTGAATCCAGTTTCTGCTCTTTCTATGTTTGGTCGTAATAAGTAATACAAGAAATGACAAAAAACCAAGTACGAGTAGGAGAGGGATGCGAATGTAAAGGCTATTCAGGAAGTTTTTAAGTCTTTCGGTATTCTGGTGTTAGCTCAGACTGTTAGTGATGTTTTTTTTCAAAATAGAAAGGGGGCAAAGGGAAGAGACTAGTATCTGACAATCCAGAATCTGACACTGAGTATGATCCTTCATCTGACATTGATAACCAATCTGACAGTGATGATAATTCTGATGATGACCTCAATAATGAGGTCAATACTGAGGTGAGATGGATTACTTGGACAATTGACAAGTTTCTGGTCTCTCCATTTGAAACATATATACTTCATTGTAGTTAATTAATCTACTTGACACTTCTTTCATAATTAATAAGATGCATTTTTCTCTTGCTAGGAAAGACCAATGGTTCTAGGAACTCACCCGCAGCAGAAGAAGCAAAAAGTGGCAACAATGGCGGCTACGAACTAGCAGCCACCGTGCACGCCAACCAGAATCACTAGCCAAAGTGCAGCCATGCCTTCACCTGTAGGCCATCCACCGCCTAGGCCAAGACATCCCTTGCCTCCTAAGAACACTTTCAAAGCCAACCCAAAACCAAATGCCATTTCCAGTAGCAGCCAACTGCGAGGCCACCTCACTACAAGCGGTAGCCACACCACAGAAACTACAGACATAGTGCCTACTCCTCCAAGAGTCACCAGAACTCGTCCAGCCATGTCTTCACCTATTCCAAACACACATCCTAGTCCTCCTAGATACACCAGGGAAAGTGTAGCCATGTCTACACCTGGTGCAAACATAGTACCTAGTCCTCCTAGATTCACCAGGACCAGTGCAGCCATGTCTGCGCCTGGTGCAAACACAATACCTAGTCCTCCTAGATTCACTAGGTCCAGTGCAGCCATGTCTTCGTCTGGTGCAAACACTGAGCATAGTACTCCTAGAGCCACTGCTACCCTATCTCAGCAACCTACTCCCACAACTAGTGTTAACCAAGCAGTTCCTACAAACACCTCACCAGGTGGACAGAGCTCTAGGCAAAGCAATGACATCAATGAGTCAGCTGAGCAATTTGATGCCGCTAATTCAGAGGGTCATACATATGAAGGAGAACTAAGAGATGACTTAGTTCCAGGTAAACAATACGAGTTTCTAAGCATTTGTTTCTCCATTCATTATCTACAATTGTTACTGCTTTAATAACACATTTTGATCATTATTTGCCAATGCAGCGCCCCAAAGAATGTCCGCAAGAAAACCATGGGTCATGGCTTAGAGAAGATGCTAAATAGAGGAAAGAAGCTGGCTATCCAAGTGGCTAAAGGGAAGAAAAGACCTGATGTCCCACTTCAGGCAGCGAAGCTGGCATCAGAAACTGGTGTTGCCCTTATAGACAACATGCCCATCTACACATCATGGAAGCTTTATGACAATGATGCGGGAAAGGCAGAAGTAAAAAAAGTGCTTGACAAAGTGGCGGTGAGACAGCTATTTCACTCCTCCAAATACTCTCTTGCATTACTCTACTCCCATGTGAAAAATTGTATCTAATAAATGATTTGTGTGGCTTCAGTCAAGGTTGGATGTGGATGTTAAGAATGAGGCACCAAGTAAAGCTACATGCACTGATATCATTAAGAGGGGAGTAAGGCAGATGAGGTATCACCTGAAAAAGAAGTACTTTGACGAGTCACTGACAGAAGAACAGCTACTGACCAAGCAACCTCCACCTAAAATGAAGAAAGAGGAATGGACCAAGCTGGTAGAGTACTGGTGTGACCCAAAGAATCAGGTCCATGCCTGAATTATCTGCTTTTGTTAATATGCAATGCAAACTGTGCATGTGAATGACAACTCTGTATTGCATGTGGTGCAGGAAAAATGTGCTAAGAATAAAGTAAACTGAGCCCAAGTGCAGCTTCATCAAAGGACTGGAGCTAGGTCCTATATTACCCATCGATACATCCTGGTATGGATACTATGTCTCTTGTACATTTGTAGCTTAGTAATTACCATGTGCTTTTGAACTGTCAAGTGAGCATGTGCTCTAATTATTTCTGAGATGAGCTCCCATGTTCATAATATTTGCGCTGTGCCGAGTGAGCTATAATCAATAGGTGTTTAGGCTCCAATTCTTTTATGGTGACCATTTGAAACTGAAATCTGCAAGAGGAATTGCTATGTCATCAGAGATGATCATCATCAGTAGTAGGTGTTGTTTAGGCCAAGTTATTATTCTTGATCTGTCCAGGTTGCATTGATGCAATTTCCTGTGTTGTTTTTCTTGAACTGTCAGTAATTAGTTGACTTTGCTAGTGATTGTATTTGTTGTTGGCATAAAAAATCTAGAGGCAAATACTAAGGCAAATACTTGTATGATCTGTAGTGCATACATATTTTGGCATCTTGCTGTTGGCATGTACAAATAATCTATGGCTAATCTTATATCCCAAGTTTTTAACATGCTGCAGAGGACTAAGTACAACAACATGGAGCCAGATGCTGTTGATTTCTTTGGGGAATGTATGAGTAGTCCCCAAAATGGTCGTACTCCTCTTGCAAATGAAATATATGTAAGTTACAAAATCAATGGATACATGCATGTACTGCACTCAAGTAAATGCCTGGTTCAACACTATTGTATGGCCTTGTTATTAAGTGGATTCATTTTATGTAGGAACAAATGGTTGCAGAGAAGGAAAGAGAGCCAGAAGAAGGAGAAGAACAAAAGTCTCCCTCCAAGATTGTTGCTGACTGTCTCAGCTAGATCAGCCGTTAATCCACCTTCCTTCCTAACATTGGTGTCCCTCGACCATCGAAGACTGGTCGGTCCACATTGACAGCCGCACAAGCACGCCTGCAAGCTCAGTTTGAGGAAACACTCCAAGCAGAAAGAGAGGAAGCTACTAGGAAGCAGGAAGAGTTGCAAGCACAGCTTCAAGCTCAACAGGCCGCACTTTGCGTGAGACCCAAGAGGAAGTGAAGGGGATGCATACCAAGTTTGAAGAGACTAATGCACTACTACAAGCTATCCTAAAACTTCAGAAAGATTGAGGTAGGTATGAATGCAGTGTCTGAGGATGATGCCTTTGTGTGAGGGTATGGCCCCCAGATACCCACGGCAAACCACATGGGCTGCGCCCCCAGGGGTGGCCTAGCCCATGAGATCAAGGCGTGCATGGCGCTGCTCGGCATGCACTGCAAGACATTGTATAGTACCAAATAGGCTACTTTACTTGTAACGTTGTCCCTCTGCACTATATAAGGAGAGGCAGGGGTCCCCTAGCGGATAGGATACATGGTCATACAGATCAATACAATCCACCAAAGACACAGGACGTAGGGTATTACGTCGATCAGACGGCCCGAACCTATCTAAATCGTTGTCTCTGCGCCTTGTGTCACCATCTGGTTCCTGATTACGCGCACTGCCACCGATAAATCTACCATTGTGGGATACCCCTCGGTGGACTGCCGAGCATCTTATGTCGACAGTTGGCGCGCCAGGTAGGGCTGTGCGCTTGATCCATGGCGAGCCAGATGGACCTCAAATCAACAGCGCGTTCTCGTCATCAATCTCGTGGAGATCCATGCCGTTCCACGACGATGATTCATCGCTGGCTACATCAGCCCCCGCGACAGCAGATCCAATCTCAGAACAACCTCCGAGGTCGCCTTCACCAGCAACTCACCGCCCGCTAGGTGTTCGCCGTCAACATTGACCAGATAACGCCATACGTTGCCGGCCATACGCTCCGTCCAAAGCTAAGTAACGCTTTAATATTCTTTTAAATATTCTCCAATCTTCGTTAATCGCCATAATGTTTCTCCGAACTATTTTATCCATATTTGTTCTCCAAACGATTTTCCGAACCCCCGAATAGTCCTGTTAATGCTCAGACGCCTCCAGAGATGACCCTATCTCCGGCTCCTCCCTACACGTGCACGAGCGTCTGCCCTCTGCATTATGGGTGGTCGGCAGCGGCTCCTTGGTGACGTCTGTTCCTCCTACACGTGCACGGGCTCCACGCTCGACGTTATGGACTATGGGCTAGCTAGGGCTGAAGACTCAGCTACACACTAACTATTCGGGAGGTTTATATTAAACATAAATATATTTTCACACCAACTGATCGCCGAACTGCATACGCCATTTCATCACCATTGCTGATTTTTCTCCGGAGTTTATTTATTTATGCGTCATGTACTACCCGTTCTACATGTTTACATTGCAGGATCGTCGTCCAGGTGATCGAATCACCTAGTGCTTGGGCTTCCCCACCGATCAATTGGTCGGACCGCTCGGTTCATGGACTCCATCGCCGACCAGTTGATCGGACTGTTCGCCACTCGTGCTTCATTGCTAGCTACGCCGGTTACTCCTCAGCGCTCGGTTTTTTCGTGCTCGAGGAGTAAGTGGGCACACTTCACCACATGGACGTCGTTAGCTACGTTGGTGCTCGGACCTCGTCACCTACGCCGGGGACTCCTCAGTGCTCGGACCTCACCGCCTACGCTGAGAACTCCTCGGTGCTCGGACATCGCCACCTATGCCGGGGACTCCTCGCTGCTCGGACATCGCCGCCTACGCCGGAGACTCCTCGGTGCTCGAACATCGCCGCCTACACCGGGGACTCCTCGCTGCTCGGACATCGCCGCCTACGTTGGGGACTCCTTGCTCCTCGATACTCGGTCGTCATCAGCGACGCCGGGGACTCCTCGCTCCTTGGTGCTCGGTCATCGCCAGCGACGCCGGGGACTCCTCGCTCCTCGGTTCTCGGTCATCGCCACCTACGCCGGGGACTCCTCGCTCCTCGATGCTCGGTCATCGCCGCCTACGCCGAGGACTCCTCGCTCCTCGGCGCTCGGTCATCGCCAGCGATGCCGGGGACTCCTCGCTCCTCGGTGCTCGATCATCACCAGTGACACTAGGGACTCCTCACTCCTCGTTGCTCGGTCGTCGTTAGCGACGTCGGGGACTCCTCGCTCCTCGGTGCTCGGTCATCGCCAGCGACACTGGGAACTCCTCGGTGCTCGGATCTTGCTACGTCTCGTTGGTGTGCTTTCAAGCTACTCCATGTTGTTCGGATTAGGGTGCTGATCTTGGGCAGCACGTCTAGGGTCTTGATACGCGCATGTCAGACGACGTCGACAAGCTTTTAGACTTCTTTTTCTTTGACCCTGCTACAAGATTCATTCTTCATCTTCCAGCAGGCTCGGGGACTAAGTGGGCACACTTCACCTTGCGGTGAATGTGCTTGTTCTCATCTCGTGGCTACGCCCGGGGACTGGCTACCTGCTCGGCTGGTCTTCTACTTTCTGACCCTAGCACCACATGACTACGTCACCTACTGTCAGGCTCGGGGACTAGCTATGGGGGTATGGCCCCTGGATACCCACAACAGACCACATGGGCTGCGCCCCCAGGGGTGGCCCAGCCCATGAGATCAAGGCGTGCACGGCGCTGCTCGGCGTGCACCGCAAGACATTGTATAGTACCAAATAGGCTACTTTACTTGTAACACTGTCCCTCCGCACTATATAAGGTGAGGCAGGGGTCCCCTAGCGGACAGGATCCATCTAGATCGATGCATCTCGTATTCAATACAATACACCAAAGACACAGGACGTAAGGTATTGCGTCGATTAGACGGCTCGAACCTGTCTAAATCGTTGTCTCTGTGCCTTGTGTCACTATCTGGTTCCTGATTATGCGCATCCCCACCGACAAATCTACCATCGCGGGATACCCCTTGGTGGACTGCCGAGCATCTTATGTCGACACTTTGCCTAAGCTTTTGCTACCTTGCTAGAACTTACTCTATGGTTGGAATTTTGTCAGAACTATATGCAATCTATTTGTATGTTTGAAACTTTGTCGTGGAACCTCTGTGTGTTTGAACCTCTTATGGTGGAACATGCCTGATGGAACCTGGAACTATGTGGTGGAACAAGTGTGCTGGAACATGTTGAACCACTGTCTTCTGGTCTTGAATTTATGTGTATGCATGATGGCTTGACTGAATTGTGTATGATTTTTGACTTGTGATGAGAATGTTGTGGATGATGGCTTGGCTAATATATATGTGTATTATGCTTTTATGAGCTATGATGAAAGATCAGTGTGTCGTCACTGAATATGACTGCCACGCTCGTCATGAATGAGAGGACAATTTGTGACGCCATACAGTCATCTCAAAATGTGTCTAACTACCATACAAAACAAGACAAAATCTAGGCGTCACAAAATCCACATACTTATATATGACGTTTCTGTGTCATCAAAAAAACTTATCTGAGACTGTCCTCGCACGTACCATTTATGACGTTTCATACATTAGATGACGCGTTGACTGACCAATATGTGACAGTTACAGTCATCATAAAAGATAACAATATGTGACGGAAAGACACAACCATCACAAAAGGTCGTAACATTTTGTGACGCTTCTCAATATTATTGTCACAAGGTACATTATGTGACGGTCGTTATATGACGACTGGCATGACGCTGCTTTTTGTCATAAGACACTTTTTATGACCAATTCTGTACTTACCATGACAGTGTGCTTATGTCATACAAACCCAGATTTTTTGTAGTGTTCGAAAGAGGGTTTGCAAACAAGTTCAATGCAGCCATCCATATGGGCTATTTGTGTATGAAAATGCCAGCCTTGTACTGAACTATCATAGTCCATGGCAGTCAAAAGGAGACAAGAAACATAGAAAGAGCCATCTACAAATCGCAGCGCAATATCAATTCTATAAAAGCAACTTACCGGAGCCTCTGGACATGCCAAAGGGCAAAACAGATCTCAAAGATCAAGAAGAAACAAAGTCAATCCCATTGGAAGATGCAGTCCTAGATAGAAAGGTCACTATCGGAGGCAACCTGTCGAAAGAAGAAGAGCTGATATAAACTTTAGCCAAGAACAAGGATGTCTACGCCTAGTCGGTCTCCGACCTGAAAGGGGTCAGTAGGGATATGATACAGCACTCCCATGACATCAACCCTAGAATAAAGCCAAGGAAGCAGCAAAAAAGGAAAATGTCAGAGGATAGAATCTTCATAGCAAAGGCCAAAGTACAGAGGCGGTTAGATGCAAACGTCATTAGGGAAGTCAAGTACTCAGAATGGCTGGCAAATGTAGTACTAGTACCGAAGAAAAATGGAAAAATGAGAATGTGCATAGACTTCACAGATCTGAACAAAGCATGCAAGAAAGACCCATTTCCATTATCGAGGATAGATGCCTCCATCGACAAGGCGGCAAAATGCAAATGCTTTTCTCTCCTGGATTGCTTTTTAGGATATCACCAGATCACGCTGAACAAAGAAGATGAGGTGAAGACAAGTTTCACTACCCCCTTCGGAACTTATTGTTACACCAGAATGCCCTAAGGACTAAAGAACGCAGGATCAACCTTTGCCAGAATGACGATGGTATTCCTTGGCCCATAGCTGCAAAAAAATATTATAGCCTATGTTGACGATATTGTGGTAATGAGCAAGAATGAAGGAGATCACATAGCAGATTTAAAGGAAACCTTTGCCAACCTAAGAGAGGTTGGGCTAAAACTGAACCCTGAAAAGTGTGTCCTCGGAGTAAGTAGAGGTAAAATGCTCGGGTACATCATAAGACCTAAAGATATAAGGGCCAACCCAGACAAAATGAAGGCCATAATCTCAATGGTGGTACCATCTAACAAAAAGGAAGTTCAAAAACTCACCAGAAGATTAGCAGTGCTAAATAGATTTATCTCAAAGTCAGCAGAACGTAGCCTCCCATTCTTCAAAGCTTTGAGAGGCGGACACAATGTGGAATGGGGGCTAGATCAGTCGAAGGCCTTCCAACAGCTCAAAAGTTACTTGGCTACTAGGCTCTTGGTGACAGTTCTAGATCTGGAGGTTCCATTGCTATTATATGTTGCAGACTCCGACCATGCGGTCAATGGGGTGCTTATTCAAGAGAAAGAAGAGTGAAAGATCATCCAATAGCCTATCTATTACATTTTAGAAGCCCAATCAGGAGAAAAATTGAACTATACAGAGATAGAAAAAATACCATATGCAGCATTGATCTCCTCAAGAAAATTGAAGCACTACTTCTAGGCACATGAAATCACAGTACCCTCTTCAAAACCACTTGGGGGCATACTCAGCAACAATGAAGCCTCCAAAAGAATAGGGAAATGGGCAACAAAACTATCCCAGTTCGAGCTCAACTATGTATTAAGAACAACAATCAAATCACAAGCGCTAGCATATTTTATGGCAGATTGGACACCTTCGGCACACCAAACCCCACAGCCTCAGCCTCAAATCTGAACACTCAACACAGACAGAGCTTGGGGACATCTAGGTGCTGGGGCCTCCACTGTTTTGATAGCACCATCTAGCCTCCGCACAAAGTATGCAGCAAGGTTACAATTCAAGGCAACAAATAATATAGCAGAATACGAAAGCCTCATACTAGACCTCAACAAGGTAAAGGCACTTGGAGCAAAAACATTACTAGCAAAAATAGACTCCCAGGTCATAGCAGGACAAGTCAAAAAAGAATACATGGCACGGGAACCAGATTGGTCAAATACCTGGCCATAGTAAGGGCTCTTGAGTGGAGGTTCTAGGGATTCACCCGGCAGTATATACCAAGAGCAGAAAATGCAGAAGCAGACGAGCTGGCGAAGGCAGCAGCAAACAACTTGCCCATACCAAATGGAGCCTTTTACCAAGTGTTAGAAGCATCAACAACGCAGGTAACAGCGAAGGCATTCAAAACAGTCTTAGTTACTGAGACTGGAGGCAGCTGATCATAGATTGCCTAAACAACGTGCATCACACATAAGATGAGGCAAGCTCTGGAAGAATGATAGCAAGAGCAAGAAGCTATACACTGAGAGATGGAATATTGTACAAGAAAGGGGTTGTCCACCCGCTGCTCAAGTGCATACCTCAGAGCAAAGGCAAAACCTTCTATAAGAAATTCACTCAAGGATATGTGGCTCACACATTGGTCAAAGGACACTATCCGCGAAGGCCATCAGGCAAGGATTCTATTGGCCTACGCACATCAAAGACATAGAAGAGATTGTCAAGACATGTCAGGCATGCCAGAGCACCTCCCCACACCAGTCAAAACTTTCAGCTACTGTACAACACTTCCCACCCACTTGGCACCTGCAAAGATGGGGCATGGACCTTGTTGGGCCGCTACCACCATCGCAAGGGGGAACAAGTTTGCAATAGTATCCATAGAATGTTTCACAAGATGGATTAAGGCCAAGCCACTTGCAACAATCACATAAGAGACTGTAAAAAGTTCTTCTAGCAAAACATAATTTGCAAGTTCAGAGTGCCAAGAACCTTAATAGTTGATAATGGAAAACAATTCGACTCTAATAAATTCAAGGAATTTTGCAGAAGCATAGGCACCAAGATTGCCTTCGCTTCAGTCTACCACCCAGAGTCAAACGGAGTGGTTGAAAGGGCCAATTGAGTAATATTCTTAGCAATATCGAATACTCTATTCAACCTCCGCAAGGGCAAGTGGGTACAGGAACTGCCAAAGTTTGTGTGGTCCAATAACACCATAGCCTCCAAAACAATAGGGTTTACACCATTCAAACTCTTATATAGTGAAGAAGCAATGCTGCCTGAGGAAGCCAAGCATTAGAGCCTCTGCGTCATAAAACAAGCCCTGGCAGAAGATGAAGAGTTCTCCAAGGAGATGATCGAAGGCATAAGATTGGAAGCAGTGGAAAACATCACAAAATACCAAGAGCAAACCAAAAAGTGAAGAGATAGCTAGGTAGTCAGAGAGCTCGTACAAGACAGAGACCTAGTCTTAAGAAGAAAGCCCAATGCGGCCAATGCGGGAAAGCTCCAACCAAAATGCGAAGGTCCATACATGGCGAAGGCCGCCAGGAGACTAGGGTTGTTCTTCTTGATAGATAGCGAAGGTATAACCACCACTCATACATGGAACATCGATAGTTTGTGTAGGTTCTACATCTAAAAATGTAAAAAGGTGGCCTCTGTGGAACTATAAGCGAAGGTCACTGCACCTCTCCCAATTTTCATATTTTCTTTACATTTCATGCAAAAAGGACTGTACTCTTTTCCTCATAAAGGGGGCTGCTAACGGAGGTGAGGTTTTTAATGAGGCAGGACCCATGTAAAAACATCTGAAAATATAAAGAGGAATTCTCCCAAGAATACCATTAAAAGCGAAGGTCGAAAGTGGCTCAAAATCAAGGAACGACCTCCACGGCTAAATCAGCCTGCAACCTTGACAATGCCCTATCCACATTCAGGCATCAAGGATTGATCAAAATGGCCAAAAAAGCCAAAAAAACCCAAAAAAGACCTACCATCGCCGTAGGCATCGGGCAAGAAAACACATGGCAAAGACCTACCCTTATCAGGAACTAGATGACTATCAGGGATTTATAGCTAAAGTACAACAGCAAAAAAGACAAAGATACGTCAGGTACAAAGAAATTCATCGGTCTTATTACGATTTCAAAATGTATCTAAGCCATAAACATCAGCCAACCACCAAGATTTATTAAATCATACAAGTAGTAGACTATAAAATTCAGCGCCATACCCCAGCACTAGCCCCAGTCAGTGCATTTTCATACCCCTACCTCCAGAAGAGCGCTACGGGGAATCCAAACCAACAAAGAGCCAGTGTACTATAGAGCAAAGCAAGAGAAAAATGGAAGTCCGGGTTTCCTTAGAGAAGAGTGACCAGAAGGTACCGTGCGTTCGCACTCATAAATCCAGCAGCTCACGTAGCCCGGCGAAGGCCACATTGAGGTTGTACGCATCTTCCACTTGGTGTCGTACAGCCACCACGGGGCCTTGTATGACCATAGTCCGGCAGCAAGCAGTCAGTACCAAAGGTTGCAGGAGGGTATCATACGAAGGCTTGTAACATCCCTAGCAACTGAAGACACCATCTGGGGCAACCCAGCATCAACCATGTTCGATGGGAGCGCAACTGCTCCAGCATAGCCGAAGGCAAAAACAAAAAATCCAGGGGCAAGTGGAGACAATGTCCAAGAAATATTTCTACGACCACTTTTGCTTGCTCAAATGGCTCTGTGGCCTCTGGAGAAGCATCAAGAATAAAGATTAGCGCCTCCAATGAATGCTCAAATTATGCCAAAGCCTTTGCAACATTAGCAAGATCAAATACGAGCACCTCAGCTTCTCCGCTGTGACGTGCAGACTCGTACTCAATGTCGACCAGAGAAGAAAGAAGCGGCAGTAAGAGCAAGAAAATAAGTGCCATCTGCTATAGCCCTTCTGCACAGGTAGCAATTGTAACCAGATTCTTTAATGAAACAAGTACCCAGCCAATTATTTCAAACTAACTTTATTTAAAGAAAGCAAACTTATTACAACAGAGCAGATTACAAGTGCAAATAACACAAACGCAGACACAGCCTTACAAAAAAGAAAGAGTCCGAAGACAGTAATAACACAAACACAAAAAACATTGAAGCTTTCCAAAGCAACATTACAAAGGCGCGAAGGCCAACCGAACAATCTGGCGCAGGTTTAAAGCTAAACCGGTGGCCAAGGCCCTCGCCAAGCTAATGACCGAGTAAATTCCGCACGTTCATTGTCTATATCACGCACCACGACACAAACATATCATGAACTGAAGGATGAGGAAAAGTGTCACGCTAATACTCCCACAACTCTCTGCTGACATAAATACCATCTTGCATCATAGTTAAAGGAACAGCGTCTCGCACAGGCCCCTGAGTGGTAACCTGGTCAGATTAAATTTACATTAAGCTTACAAGTATGCAAAGCAGCATGCGAAGACCTCCATCCACTAAGCCTAAAGTGATATCTAAAAAACCTATAAATTACACCTCCGGTGCCATACGTATGGAGGCAGCTTCCTGGTGCTTTTGGGCGTCAGAAGCAACAACAGAAGACTTCTGGCTTGTTGTCTCGCCGGTCTTCGATGTTTGTACCTCCTTAGTGGCATGTTGAACCCCAGCCTTTTGCAAATCCTACACAAGCACAAGAAAAATCAATAAGAACAAAAGACAAAAAGAGAACAACAAAAAGACAGAAAAATCACAACGGATACACATATAGATAAGATACTAACCGCAACGCGGCGAGCCTCCACAGGGAGCAGGCTTCAGCACGGCCAAATTTGAACCAAAAGTACTTCATAAATTTTCTGACCGACTTGGTAACTTCCCCTTAAGTTTCACCAAGTACCGAAGGCCCTTCAAACTCCCTCCGCCCTTTGAGCCCGACAAAATGCGTGCAACCTAACTTCCCAAGGGTCTTGCAGAGATTTGTGGCACACAAAAGCGCACCAAAATCCATAGCGCCTCTGACAAACTCCGTCAGTTTAGCAACATTTTCGTTGAACCAGGCAAGTATGCCATAGGTGGAGGCGTCAACTGGCAAAGGTGAAGTTGCACCGCAAAAACTAGCTAGAGCCGCCCCATACAGCTCAGCGGCTGAGACACCAGAAACCCGTGCCTCTTCTAAACGCTTCTGTAGTAGACCAACTTGCGCACTCAGCGCCTGACCCTCATTTGAATCGATCGCTTTCTGCAATCAGGCAAGGGCAAGTTCCTCAGCGGCCTTCCAGCCAGCAACATCCTTCTCCAAAGCCCCCACCTGGATCTTAAAATCCTCAACAGTCTGACGGGCAACATGAAGATTAGCCACTTCTATGGCAAGCCGTTTCTTTTCATCCTCAACCCTATCTAGCCCTTTCTGAAGAACCTCAATAGCCTCGTCCTGCTTGATAACCTCTTCGGATGCACGCTCCTCAAGGATTTCTGACATATGATGTCCCTAAAAACAACAAACGTTAACAAAAATAGAGAAAACCAAGACTAATAAGGTGAGAATACAAAGCCTATGCACTAACCGCACAGTTATGCTCAAGATTGTAACACAGTAGCTTGTTGAAATTCACCTTCTTGAAATCATGACGGGCATGATCTAGCAAAAAGATAAAATATAAGAAAAAGTAAAGCAAAACCAATAGGAAAAAAATGAAATGCAACCTCCTATCTCCCTGTAAAGAGCATGCATGGTTTCCACCCACCCAGTTAGTGTATTGGCAGAACCTTCGCTTGAAGCAAAAGCGAACAAATAAGAACTAAACAATAGCAAGTTCAAAGAAAAATACAAGAGCTAAGCCAATCAAACCTCCATCACCAGGGGGCGCATGCTCCCAAGGACCAGCTCCAAGCTACAGTGAGGCCTTCGGACGAGCACGCAACCCCACTCGAGCAAGATCTAAGCCAACAGGAGCAGGTTTTTCCCCAGGAATTGGTGTCTCCATTGCCTTGGTCAAACCAGCTAAGAAACGAAAGAACATATTAGAGGAGCTATGAAAACAAGTAAAATACAGAAAGCACTTAAGATATATTTACCTAGGTACAAAGTTTCACCAATAAAACTCGATGCTCTGGTACCCACAGCACGGGGTGAGGTCGGTGCAACCTCCAGACCTTGGGGGAAAACCGAAGATGGACGCTCATCAGACTCGGCCTGTGACTCCTCCAAATGTTGGGCCTTTGCAGAGCGGCCAGCTTTGACAAAAATGGTTTCCTCACTGGTGGAGGCGAAGGTAGAACCAGCCCCTATAGTGTCACCCTTGAACTCAGACAAATCATCACCAAGGATATAGGGAAACGGCTCCACACTAGAGGCTCCCGCCCTAGGAACAATGGCCATCGCCTTAATAGACGAAGCCATCAGGTCTTCATCCGGGCAAGCAACGGAAGCCTCTGGCTGACCAGCATCAACAATGGGATGCACAGCTTTCGACTCATCATGGGCACTCTCCGCCACTTCTTCAGCGGCATCCACAACGTTCTTCGCCACCTTCCTTTTCTTCGCAATAGCCTTCGGAGTGTCAGTCTTCTTCCTTTTCCTAGATTTCGCCCGGGGCCATTGTAACAGGGGCCGCAGCAGACTTAGAGGCCTTCGTCGCCTTATCCTCGATCGACTTCAAAACCTTCTCAGGAACCTTACAATCCCCATACTTCACCTTCATCTCATCAAATACCTAGTTCAATCGGGGCATGGTACCGCCGATGGCGCGATGAGACAAATATTCCCTTTTGGAAATCTTCCTAAGGATATTAGAGGTAGACTGCTCCACCTCACTAACGTACTCCTCATCGGTCTCGTCTTCCCCATGGGTATGATAGAAACACGGACAGAACTCTCCCTCCACACTGCCGAAGATAGGGAGCTTCATCCCCATAAGGGTCATTCGTGGCCTATGTTTCCCAGAGGCTAGAAATTGGATACCGCCATCTCTTTGACAAGGTCACGACCCCCAGAGAAGCGACAGGCCTTGCCGAAGGCCGCATCACACGCTGCCCACTCCACATCAACCTCTACAAGAGGCCTCACACGAGTCAAAGGCTTCATGTCTCCCAATGTAGAAGCAAAAGGATATTTCTTCACCCTTGGTCCTTTCTTGGGAACAACCCCGGGAGACTTCACATAGAACCAATAGCGAGGCCAGTCCTTCTCCCACTTATTCTTTTGCGTGACGGAAATCTTCAAACCACCATCCTTCTGAGCCCTCTTTGCCATGAAAGTGCAACTGGCAAACTGATACTCAACTTCCCCTCCGTCAAACTTTGCCTTCTTAGGTTGACGCTGATGTTCATAATACGCACAAAATGGATCCAAGTCCAGGGGAGCGTCATATGTCTCGTAGGCGTAACAAAACTTACTCAACATAAGAACCCCGTTGGGAGTAAGATGATGGAGCTGTACCTTAAAAGTATTAAGAACCAAGCGGAGGAAATAGACCAGAGGTATGTGAAGGCCACAAGCAAAAAAATCCATGAAGACAACAACTTCATCAACCTCCGGCTGAGGCACAGTGTCACCCCGCGGAGGACGACCCTTCCCTGCTGGGAAGCAGCCCTCATCCTCTAGAGCTTTTATCGCCTCTTCCATCATGAGCGAAGGCCCAAAATTCCAAGACTTGTCCATTTGTTCCTTCGCCTGCTTGACCGGGGAAACGGGGATCAGGTCTCCGATAGAAGCTTCAATATTCTCTAAATCGTCTTGAGCCTCCGCAGACGCAGACATACACTCTTTGTACCTCTTTGACCAACCCTCAGACCTCACGCCAAGCAAGCGGGGATAAGGACCGCTAAAGCTAGGCCAGTGAAGATCAGAGCTAGTAGGCAAAGCCACTTCCGAAGGCAGCATAGAACTAAAAAAAGCAGCAGCGCAAAGAAAATTCTAAGCCACCAAGACAAGACAGCAGAGCAGCACAACCGGGGATTGGAAAGACATAGGAGAGAAAGCGATGGCTTGGTCAGCACAGGGGGCGGGGCATCCCCACCAACCCGCCCTTTATATAGGCCATGGGGGGAAGCTTCGAATTCCAAACACCAACGATCACAACTGTTCGTGAGTGCATCGGGCACTGAGCCACTGCAATGAGTCAAACGGTGACACGTCACCCCTTCAACTGTCCAATACGGGTGACCTAGGGGGATAGGGGCAAGCCTCCGCCACTCGGTATCAGTGTCGCGCTTGAGGCTCACGGCCCGCTCGCATTGGACCACACCATCAAGGGGGAACTGTTGGAACACTAACACACGAGTAGCGGAGGCTAGTGTAAACATAAGCTAATACCATTGGAACATTTGTGTAACTGTTTTGTAGGGTTGCTTGGCGAAGCCTTCGCGTGGGGCCTGCAATGGAGCGAAGACCCCAGCAATTCAGGCGAAGGCCACACACGTTATAGGAAGAAGCCTAGGAAGTCTCCGCCAGTGGCAAGAAGGCCTTCGCCACTAGCTATCGGTAGGCCGGAGGCCTGAGCATGGCCCTGAAGATGTCCGAAAGAGTCCACAGGCGGAGACTCAGGAGCGAAGGCGGAGGCTCCGATAGCTCGGGCAGAGGCTATGATGTCTTCGCCCAAGAGAAAGGGGTCCTCGCAGCACTGCAGCCTGAGATTGGAGATGGGCCTCCCATGGGCCTGCAGCTAAAGCCCAAGAAGCAAAGGCGGTGCCGGTGGACAAGACCCGAGATGCCCCTAAAGATTTGTATTGGTCTTAGGATATTGTAGGAATGTACCTTAGCTGTCAAAGGGCAAATTTGTACTGTGAAGTAGTAGCAAACAGTGCCCTGTAAAAGGAGAAGCCGGATGCTATGTAAGGGAGGTTCGTAAATACATTTATAAAACCCTAATTGAGCTTGGACCCACCTTCCACTCTTTATACCTTTGCCCAGAGTACCCGGCTCGAAACCCTCAGTTTCCAACAAACGGTGGATATGGACCTCTACCTTCCTGTCTCCCTTTTCTGTATGTTTAGTTTAGTCTAGGTGCCTGATTCTTATTTGCTTTGCTTCAACTTATATGAACTGTGTCCGATTCTTATTTGTTGTGTCTCAACTTATAAGAATTTTACATATATATTCTTTCCTAAAAGGACCACGTGATATTTGCTGATGAAAAAAACCTACGGGGATAACAAAATTATCGGCAGCTTGCTAGCTTTGGTTTCTCTTGTAACAAAATTAGACCAAATAGCATGGCTGTTAAAGGGTCTGCAGTCTGCGGGCAGTAATCAGTTCTTTTTTTTCAAATAACGAGTGCAGTGATCATGTGTAACAACTTATGTCTTGTACTTGTACATGTGAGAAGTAAAATTCGATCTCATAATCTACCCAAAGTCCACACGGCACTGTAATTAATTGTTAAAATATTGGATCTCATAATCTGCAACTCAAGCAGTTTCATACTGCTAATGGTTGGTTGAAAGTTGGAGTGCATAGGAATCTAATAAAGACTCATTACCAAATGAAAAGGCATAAGCTGTTTCAAGTCTTGGAGATGAATCATCTACTTATTTCAGAGAGAGAGAGAGAGAGAGAGAGAGAGATTATGCACCTCGATTAGCTCTTCGGATGTGGGCTTGGAGGGGATCTCAAGGTGTTGCTATGGATGGCGGAACAGAGGACCCAGGTACTATGTTTTGGCAAAGCAAAGTTCTAGTATGTTGGTTTCGAAGAACAATAACATTGAAGGAA
This sequence comes from Miscanthus floridulus, assembly GCF_019320115.1. Lineage (NCBI taxonomy): Eukaryota > Viridiplantae > Streptophyta > Magnoliopsida > Poales > Poaceae > Miscanthus > Miscanthus floridulus. The sequence continues at coordinate 25,834,656 of NC_089588.1, read as the reverse complement.
GTGTTTGTGTTTCTCTCTGTTATATATTAGCAGCGGCACCCGATGATGCATCTCAACTACTCACAATTGGTGATTATCAAGGGTTGTTCAGTACTGAACATATTTAGCATCGATTGTATTCATTGGCCATCGGTGATTTTGTATCCATATAGTAGCAAACAACTTCAACCCCTTGATGTTTTGTCTTGTATACCTGGTGCTACAGTCAGAGGAAGAATCAAAATCAAATCGATAAACCTCCAATACTTATTTCTATGCTTCTTTGGATTATTTAGCCTTAGGAGGGCAAGGATTGCTAATTCTAATACTCAGTAAATGCATCGTAGTACGCACACAGCCTGCCTTATTAAATATACTACGAGTTTTATTGTAAATAGACGCAACTAGGCCACCAAAGGTTGACATTTCTGAGGGAGTCAATTTTCTGCACAATTAGTGATGGAGACTGAGCCAATCCTTCATTTTAAGCGTGGGTCAATTGATGGTGTTGATGTGATTATTTTCAGCCTAATTACTTTGTATCATGTCAAGTCAACTGTCCAACCTATTACCTTGCTTGATTTTGATTTCGTCTCTATATTTAGAATTGTTTGAGGTTCCAGCAACTATACCATGCATGTCCTATGTCAGACCAAAGAGCAAATAGCGTATCTAGTATATAAGTCATTTTAGCTTTCGTGGGCACATAGAAAAATTAAGTATCTTGAAAAGTCTAAACTACTTTATAATTTGAGATAGAGACAGTAATGTTTTGTGCAAGTACAGTTATATATTCCTATCCAGTAGTTTGGTGTCAATCTTTCGCCCCACGGTTAGTATCACGCAAAACAGAGATTGGGAGGCAATCAGATGAACCACTGGACAAATAGGAATCGCCCACTGATAGCAATCTGTTCTAACCGTGGGGACATTCCTACTTGTCATATATTCGTATTTGCCCACGTGTGTACAAATAGGAATCAGGTGAATGTCCTGTGGCCCATCTGATAGCAATCTGTTCGTCCCACTGGACATTCCTACCACTGGACCACAGGCCCATTCACCTGATTGCTTCATCTTTTATTTAGTTATGATTGACTTTCCTTTTCTCTCATTGATATACCTTCTTTCCCTGCATGTTGGCTTCTTAATCTCTCTCTTAGGCTAGTCTAAATGGGGAGTTTCATCACGCAGTTACCAACACTCGCATGTTAGTTTTTGTGTTGGTAACTGTGACAATGACTTTCATCTCTTTGAAACTCTCTGTATCTCTCTCTTCACTATTAACCTGCCAACTCATCCAATTTGCTGATGTGTTAAAGCAAAAAATGAGAATGAAACTCTCATTGAGACTGGGCTTACATTGCATGAAGGACTATAAATATTTACGATATTAATTCATTTTTATTTAGTTTTTTGTTGAATGGCTAATAGACTTCTTTTGCTACTAACTTTGGTAACAAACGAGCGTGCAATAAGACTCTCGTGTGGACTTGGTATGCGGCAACGCGAGCATGACGAATAGTTTAAGAAAAATATGTGGGCGATTGAAGTCTTCAATCACTACTACACACAGGATTTGTAGGGGCAGCTCACGCAGGCGTCTCTACAAATCACTGATTTGTAGGGTGGCTGACGATTTATAGGGGCGGCTGAAAAATGAGCCACTCCCAACAAATCCATTTTCCGGAAATCGCATATCTTGGCTAAAAAAATAGCAAAAAAAAAAATTAATGATGCACATGTCTCCTATTTTTCTCCCACTCACACTTTCATCACAGCAATTGGCCTCATCATTCAACCAACTATTAGAGGACCAGAGTTGTACGTAGAGTCAGGTTGGCTCACCTGACTTTGAGTCACCGACGAGTGAGTCAGTTTCAATCAGACCCACATATTAGTGAAACAAAGTCAGATAGTAGCCGAAGTTAGAGGAGCCTCATCTAGACTTCATTGGAAACAGCTATTTAACTGGTGGTTGCCTACTTCCCAATTCCAGCTATGTTGTGTTTGTTGTCGAACATTTGGGATCAGAAGCTTTGAGTTTCACCTGAGGGGATGTTGACCTCATCGAGCGAGCGCAGGGTGGCTGCCGCTGCCTCTGGTGCTGAGGTGATGTCCACCTCGTCAAGCCGCTGCCTCTGATACTGAGGAGCGCGAGGCGCGCATCGCTGCAGCAGATGCGGGCAGCCGAGTGGCTGGAGGGGCTGACGACCATGGCTGAGGCTGGAAAAGCAGTCCGAGAGCTCCGAGCGGGTTCCATAGATAGTAGGACATCTTTTTTGGACAATTGGAGATTGCCCTTCCAAGAACATATGGAAATTACGGATGTACAGTTAACCAAAAAAATACACTAGTACAAAAAAGATTTTTTAGGACGCCTCCTATTTCTTGCAAGGATGGTTTACTTAGCAAACTGTTTGTAACTAGTTCCAGGAGCACTGTAGCTTAGAAACCGCCCCGAGAAATATATTTATAGGGATGGTTCTGTTAAGTAATTCGTCACTAGAAATAGACATATTTTCAAAAATCCTAAAAATATGATTTCAGGTATAGTTGCTTATGTCAACCGCCTATGAAAATATGTGATTCCTAGGGATGGTTGACTTAAGTCTACCAGCCCTAGAAATCCATTTTTAAAGGCAGTTGACTATGTCAACCACTCTAAAAAATAGTCTGAGCACAAATAAATTCATAACTTTTTCAAATTAAGTTGGATGAAGATAAAATTTAGAGTAAAGTGCACCAACGGTCCCTAAACTTGTACTGCCGTGTCATTCCGGTCCCTAAACTCGCAAATCGACCGTTTAGGTCCTCAAACTTGTTCATCTGTGTTATTTCGGTCCCTAAACTTGTTCGGTTGTGTCATTCCGGTCCCTAAATTTGCAAATCACTCGTTTAGGTCCTCAAACTTGTTCAGTTGTGTCATCCCGGTCCCTAAACTTAGTTTTGAGTCTCACCTGGGTCAAAACAGGGTGATTTAAAAACTTTATATCAAAAAATAATTCATAACTTTTTCATATCACTCGAATGAAGACAAACTTTATATCAAAATTGTAGCCCTCGACGCGATCTACGACTTTGTAGTTGAAAAGTTTTTGAATTAAAATTGTTTAGGGTCCCAAAATATTATTGTATGTTTATAGATTTTGAAATTTGAAATTTAAAATTATCAAACAATCTTGGATATTGATATAGTCTATATGAAAGTTATAGTTCTTAATACGATCTACAACTTTGTAGTTGAAAAGTTTTTTGTTTGAAGTCATTTAGTGTCCCAAAATTTTATTTCAAATTTCAAAATCTATAAACATACAATAATATTTTGGGACCCTAAACAGTTTTAATTCAAAAACTTTTCAACTACAAAGTCATAGATCGCGTCGAGGGCTTCAATTTTGATATAAAGTTTGCCTTCATTCGAGTTCATATAAAAAAGTTATGAATTTTTTTTATATAAAGTTTTTAGATCACCCTGTTTTGACCTAGATGGAACTCAAAACCAAGTTTAGGGACCGAGATAACATAATTGAACAACTTTGAGGACCTAAACAGGTGATTTGCAAGTTTATGGACTGGGATGACACAGCCGAACAAGTTTAGAGACCAAGATGACACAGATGAACAAGTTTGAGGATCTAAACGGTCGATTTGAGAGTTTAGGGACTGGGATGACACAACAGTACAAGTTTAGGGACCGCTGGTGCACTTGACTCTAAAATTTATATCAAAATTATAGAGCTCAACGAGATTTAAAACTTTATAGTTGATGAAATTTTATTCGACGTTGTTTATGGGCCCAAATATATATTAAGTTGTCATATTTTGAAAAAAAAATTAAATGACCTTGGAGACATGTTCTATATCAAAGTTGTATTGCTCGATGAGATCTAAAACTTTATAGTTAAAATTTTTTCACTTAAGATTGTTTATAAGTCAAATATTGATTACAAGGTTCATACATATCAATACACATAGATAGCATCATAAAGCTAGTCATAAGTGATTGTGTGGTGTGGTGGTAGGGGATAGAACATTCAAGGTGAGAGGTGGTGGGTTTGGATCCCAGCGGCATCACTGTACTAGAAATAGAAATAGCGAGAATTATTAAATTCTTTGAGTGGCTGGTTAGTCCTTCGCGCTTCTTCCACACTAAATTTTTTGTTATTTTTAAGGCTTCAAAATTATTTTTAAAAAATCTGAAAATTATTTTTAGGAATGGTTAACTTATCCTGAAAAAAGATTTTTAAGAACAGTTATCTTAAGAAAACCGTCCTTGAAAATCAATTTCTAGGGACGGTCACTTCTTTTTACAATCGATGGCATAGTAGCAGTTTTTTAATCTGGTTCTGAAGACCATTTTTTACTGTGAGTAAAAACTTTTTTTGTACTAGTGATAAAACGAAGATTTTGCAGCCAGCCCACGTATTTTGGTAGTGGTCCACCCTATTTTGGTACCGTCCTTACCATTTTGGTAGTACTGAGTATTTTCACATTGATACCTCCAATGTTTGCACCGTCCGATCTTATATCCCATAATTGATTTATATTTTTTCTAACCATTATAAAATTCCTCCAATATTTTTTAAAAATTTAGTCGAACTAAAGAAATATTCATGGGCACGAATTCCATAGCAACACTGATTTCTTAACGGAGGGAGTATGCATGATTGTGATGGGTTGCCACTCGCCAATACACAGATGTACGACGTCTCTCTTGCACACACTTCATGAAAATGGTGACCTAGAGTTGGATTTATCGTGCCTACAATTATAAGCATTTCCAAACAATACCACATGTCTAGTTTGCAACAGTTGTCTTAGTTATTCCTAGCCCAGTCTGAATCTTCTTCTTTATAGATAAAGCGGTAGTTCACAATTAAAGGTTCGTTAAAAAAAAGGCATTCGCTAAGAAAACATCCTTGTACTCAGCTCACAACTAAGTAGGTCAACTCAACCCACCGAGAACGCACGTCTCCACAGCGGATTCATGAATTCAATATGCAATGTTACGGTGTAAACTATCTTAAGCGAGCTGAAATTACAGAGGACAAGCAAGTTCCAATCCACAATACTCCCTAAAAATAAATGTTCGGTAGCAGATAGCAACATATATTTTTACAGTGTGCCATGAGTCCATAATCCATACCATCACCCAACAAAACCCCAATACTGCAGTTTTATATCTTTGTTGTTCCTTGTTCTTCTCGGACTTGTGAAGATATTTCTTTGGGATACGCTAGTTCGTGCTCTACAGTTTGTCAGTACGGCTGCACCGTTTTGTGTAGATTAGTTCCGCATTGTGGTCGAGTCAAAATCTTCACGGTTTTGGTGCCTCTCTCCCCGTCACTTGGTGGCATCCGACCTTAGACAAGTATAAAGCTAGTTATCCCGCTGTTCGAAACAAGTTATCTTCGATTCTTCGACCTACTATCGTGAAGATTGGGCCACCCTCAAAGAGGTTCCCTATCACCGGCCCTTTCTAGCAGCTTGCGAGCGTAGCGTTCCTGGGAGATGGTGATCCCCGATCGCTCCTCGCACACATCGATGGCGAGGTAGTATGAGAGTGCGCTCAGGTTGCTCAGCAGGAATCACCCCTTCATGTTCTCCTTGAACGCATGGAGCTCTGCGTCTTCGGCGCCCATGATGATGAGATCGCTGACATAAACACCGATGATCAGCCGCTTCTAAGCCTTCCCGCAGGTGTACAAGTGTGCTCAGCTCGTTCTCACTATGCCAGAGCACAGGGGCTTGTCGATGTCTGTAGAGCACCTTGTGGAGGCGCAGCACCTTGTCGGGCCAGAGCTTGTCGACGAAGTCGGGCAGTTGAGCGACATACACCTCCTCCTTGAGGTCGCCGTTGAGGAACGCTGATTTGACGTCCATGCATAGTTCATGAATGGATACGTCATGACTTATCAAAATGGTATGAATTTTTTGGGCCATTCTTATGGGCCGAATTATGTTTCCATGTTGGTTTGTATAATTTTTGGGGTAAATTTAGATATTGTTTCAATTACTGACCTATGTCTAATGACCGTAAACGCCCCTAGGGCTGCTGAAGTCCTCATGCATGCTTGTCAGCGGGTATGGTGTTGGTGTAGGGATGCAGAGGAGGTAGTCATTGGTGCAGAGGTAGGCTATTATCATGGACATCGGCATAGGATGTTCAACTGATGGCACTAGTATTTAGGCACAAATTAATTCAGCTAATATGGTTGTATATGAAATATATTTGCATACTATTATTACGCATATATGTTGCATTTCTACTGTAGGGAAGCAAGTTGAAGAGCATGCTATAAGTTGCAGAGTAGAAACATAGCATGTTGATTTATAGAATTCAAGATAGGCTTATATGTGAACTTGGAAAAGTTGTGGAATGTGAAATTCTAAGCCAAATAGCCTAATCCATTAAGTAGATTCTAATTATCCAAAATGAAAGGATCCAAACGGTCCCGAATGTTTTTTAGAAATTTAGTCGAAAATATTAACGGTTACGAATTCCATAGCAACGTTGTTGTCTTAACGGAGGGAGTATGCATGATTGTGATGGGTTGCCACTCGCCAATTCTTGGTGTTTGTTTTCTGGGAGCTAAACTTTAGTCCTGCCACATCGGATCTTTGATACCAATTAGGACTATTAAATATAGGCTAATTACAAAACTAATTATAGAGACGGAGGCTAATTTGCGATAAGAATCTGTTAAGTCTAATTAGTCTAGATTTGACAATGTGGTGCTACAGTAACATTGCTAATGATGGATTTATTAGGCTTAATAGTTTCGTCTCGCAAATTAGTCCAGGGCTTCTGCAATTAGTTTTATAACTAACTCATGTCTAGTCCTCCTAATCATCCTCCAAATATTCGATGTGATAAGGACTAAACTTTAGCTCATTCCGAACAGTGCCACCTGTCTAGGTTGCTAGAGTTGTATTCGGCCTGTTCGCTTGGTCGTAAACGATCATAAATTTCCAGCTAGAACAATATTTTTCTCTCACACCAAACCAGCTAGCAGTAATAATCCACGATCATATACGATCGTTTCAGCCCCAGCCGAACAGGCTGATTAATTAGTCGAGCCCAGTCTAGATCTCTTCTTTACCAATAAAGCGGCAGCTCAACCTGCCCAGTTCGTTAAAAGAAAGGCGTGCGTACCCTAACCAAACGTCCTTGTACTCGCAACAATTCTCTATATCCCAAAATAGAAGTCATTCTCGTTTTCTGAGAAGTTAGCCTTTTTAACTTTGACCAATTATATATAAAAGAATATTAATATTTATAATACAAATTTTGTATCATTAGATAGATCGTTGAATATACTTTTATAATAAACTTATTTGAAGATATAAATGTTGCACATATTTTCTACAAACCTAGTAAAAATTGAGAAAGTTTAACATTCACGCATCCCATGACGACTTTTATTGTGGGACGGATGGAGTAAGTGTCTAAGTAGGTCCACTCAACCCACCGAGAAAGCACGTCTCCACAGTGGATTCATGAAGGTAATATGCAAGGTTACGGCATACACTACGGGTAAGCCATCTGAAATTAAAAAGGACAAGCATGTTCCAATCCAAAATACTCCGTACAAAACATAGATGTTCAGCAGGATATAGCAACATATACTCCACTCCCAGCAGTTGGCGGAAGGAAGCAGAATGAAAGCACTCCCACTCCCAGCAGCCTAAAGAAAGCAGAATGAACAAACAGTAAAAACAGAGCAAGTCTTGTTCTGCACAAGCAGTTGGCGGAATATCAAGGAATGGACATAATGCATATATTCACACTAATCCATACCATCACCCAACAATGCCTCTGGTCAGAATAATCTGTGTACATGCACGATACGCTGCTGCTTCGGTCCACTGATCTGATGGGGAAGCGATGTCGTTGGCTTCACGGCAGTGCACGCACGCTACATCAAACCAGCGAACCAAGTGACGATAGGCGTTGCACCTGCACAAGTTGCAAAAATACGTTGCATGGAATGAAATGGTAAACAACTTGCCATGTTCGATCGATTAATCAGGTGTCAGGGAGGCGTAAGCATGCACGATTACTGAAACAGAGGCAAGCAATCAATCGTGTAGACTAATTTTTTACCTGAAGCGTACGCAGAGGGGCACACGTTTTTCTGCATACGTGTGTCGTCCTGTGGGCCACTCGTCCTCAACGGGACATGTTTGGAAGTAAGCAAGCCACTTGCGGCGGTTGCGAGCTGCAGAAGACGAATTGAATTGAATGAAGGAAACTAAGAAAACAGAGCACCAGAAAATTAAATATCTTGGAAGAAGGCTGTGTTAATTTACCTTGGGCAATGTCAGAGCCACTGATATTTGTCTCAAAGCGGAAAGGATCTCTTCTGTAGGTCACATATCTTTTCCTTGATATCCCTTCATCATCTGCATAGGCTTTGACTTGCTGGATGTGGCTGAACTTGTCCCACTCAGGACCTGATTTCCCTGCTGCTATGGAAGTGAGCAGGGATAAGGAACAATCTATCAGCAAATGCCTTGGGTTTACATCCTGCAGATACCTTGGGACTGTTTCCATGTCATAATCCTCCAAATTGAGTCTCTGTAGTGCAGGCATGCCCTCCAATACCTTCATCTCTGGGCACATGACTATGACGAGCTTCTGCAGTTTCGGTAGATTACTGATCCTCTCCAGGTCAGCGTTCCTAAACACGTCGAGGTGGACAACAGAAGTGAAGTTCTCCAAAGACCTTAGGTTCTTGACATCATATATGTATAATTTCTTCAAAGCCTTTGCGTGGAAGGCAAGGCCAGGAGGCATGTGGCTCAATTTGCACAAACTGAGTTTAAGCCTCTCCAAGATAGGCATCGCTTTGACTTGTTCCTCCCACTCCCATTCCTCCCATTCGACAAATCTATCAAAAGTCAACTCATGTAATCTGGGAAACGCAACCCCTACATGATTGCTTGGTTGTAGGCATTCAAGCCCAACACGCTTGATTGCTGGGGCACGAACAATCTGCAGAAGGTCCAAGCAGGGGAGCTGACTCAAGCCACTAGGAAGCTCTGTGCAGCCGGCCAAGTCATCCATCGTAAGAATCCTCAAGCTCCCAAGGGGCGTAACTGCTGTCAGCATCATCCAACCTGGGAGCCGCTCACCAAAATACCCTTCAATGTTAAGGTTTTCTAAGCCAAGTGGAGGGCAGAGCTCATCAAAAACCTCCTCGATTTGTCTCTTGGCTTTCTCGGAGATCCCTTCTTCCTCTTTTACCAACAGGCCATCATCTCCAAGTCTACCGGTGCAACCCAGTGAGAGATACCTTAGGCGCTTCTTTCCACCAAGTTTGGCCTGTATAGCAGATGAGGAAGAAGCTACATTCTCCAAGAAACTGATATGAAGATTAGTTAGCTGGGAGAGAGGCCCTAGTTTCTCCAAACCAAGGTTTTTTTTATCGGCCGATATTCACCGAAATTTCCGAAATTTCCTTTCTATCCACAGGGTCCGATAAAATTTGACATAGGCCAAATTTTTCCCTTCTTTCCTGCTCCCACACAGACAACCCAAATTCAGCCGTGCGACGGTCCCACACTATAATGTTTTATTCTTGTTTTTATCGGTGAACAAGTGATGTTTAATAGCTTAGGAATAGTTTCAAGTCAAATTCTACGAATTTTTTTTAAAATAATTTGAATTTTTTTTGAATTTGGTCCGATATTTCCGATATATCTTGCTTATCCTGTTTATCCATGACGTCCGATAAATTTTTATTTCCGATAATGAAAACCTTGCTCCAAACTACAGTGATCACAGTCCATGTGGGCTGGAAATCCATATAATTTCCTCAAAGAAGTTAGGCCACTAAATTCCCTTGGTATAACACTTACATTTGTCGGGTCAAGTCTGAGAAACCTCAAGTCTTGTAGCACTCCAATGCTACTGGGAAGATTAGCCAAACTCTGACAACCAGAAAGGCTAATGTACTGCAAGAATTTCAACTTGCCTATGTCTTCTGGTAACTTGGATGTATTACAGTTTTCTATTGACAAATACCTCAAATGTTTCAGCTGATACAAAGATTCGGCTATTGCATCAATATTTACACTGTCCAAATGTAGTGTTCGAAGACTTGAAAGAGAAACAAATGAATCACCTGGCTTAATCTTTATATTACCAACTAAAATTAGTGTTCTCAGTGATGTCTGTGTTTGGAGAGAACACCACTCCAAATCATGTTGTTCTGATCCTTTGCTTTCCAGAGATAATCGAAAAAACTTTTGTGATTTAAGTTTGTCAATACCAATTGTACTATTGTGAGCTATGAGTGCTTCATCTCTGAACACGCTATGAGCAAATGACCGAACAACATCATGCATGTTGCAAACTGTTTGATCAGCATACCCCATATCTGGCTCAATAAGGTTCCGCTGTATTAACTGATCATAGTATTCCCTTCCTATTTCTTCTAGGTCACGTAAAGTTCCATGAACAAATCCTTCACTAATCCACATGCCAACAATGTCATGAACAAAAAACAATGTGCCCCTCGGAAGGAGGGAATAGTGCAAAAAGCAAGGCTTCAAACAAGGCTGCAGATCTTCATAGCTAAGATATACGGCATAATTTAGCTCTTTAGGCATTTGTGATACTGACCATAGAGAATCATCTAAGACATTTTGCCAGTCGGTTCGTCTTATCCTTTTCTGACGCAGGAGACCTCCCATTACTTTGACCCCAAGAGGTAAACCATCACATTTTTCAACAAGTCTCATTCCAATATCCTTTAGTATTTCAACATGGGGCTTATCATTTACGTCTGTAATAACCTGCAAGAATTTTAGGCTAATTAGACAAACAATAATTTATTGTGCAGTGTCGTGATATCCTGTCAATGCAAAACACATCAAGAAAGAAACCTATGCGGTCTCTAACACATAATTTTTGGTCAGCCTTTTTTATATTATACTTTATGCATGTGCAACTAAGTAAAAAGAAAGAAAAAAGGCTCGAATGTTGCTTCGGAGACAATAGCAACAAAGTATTCACTAGCAATGTTCATGATGAATTTCTACTTCTTTGCTCCTATCACCTTTGGAAGTACGGCCTTTCCTAATCTTTAGCAAAATCAGCACTATTATTCAGCTAATACAATATTGTGTGCATTGTAGCTGCCACTGCGTCAATTCTGAACCCACTGGAATGATTCACTACCAATCAATATAAATTCTGTATAATAAAGCTATAGTGCTCAAGAAAACATCACTCAATTAATATGGAAAAATATTCATTACAAGGGGCGCATTAAGGTATGGCCAAGCAAAAATATTAGAAAGAATTATTTCAATTACAAGTGACAGCATGTAATCTCCCAGTGCATGACTATACAAATAAACAGTTGAAAGCAGTAATAGTCTCCTCCCAACAAAGGTGGTTGGATTAGTTTCAAATTTTGTTCCAAAATAATTAATATTCTAAGTGGTACTAGTTCTATTCGTAGTTTCTAGGCCCACTCTTCATTAAATTTCACCCAATAGGCACATCCAGTTTAGTACAAAGAGTTTTGCGTTGGTATATGTGGGTTCTTTGCTATAGCACGCTTCCACCCAGTTCACGTTGAAAAATCAATATTAAAAATGCTGTTGTAGACAATTTCATATGCGATGCCTTCTCACATATACTTCCAGTCATATGATAATTGGTACAGTGGAGAATAATATATTTTTATAGAGTAAATTACACCCATGGCCCCTAAACTACTACGTCTTCTATCATATCACTAAATATAAAATTGCACATTTAGATCCTTAAACTATTTAAGTACCCCAGTTCTGTACGGCTGCGCAGCCACGACGGTTGCTCACATTCGTGCTTGTGCAGCGGTGGCGGTGGCTCGCTTGTGCAGCCGTGGCCATGGCGCTCCCTGGCAGCAGTGGCGGCATTGACAGCGAGATGAACTCATGTAGCATTTCTAATGTGGAAGAAGATATTTTAAAAAAAATAGACCCTCATGAAATTTGTTAATATTTGTGCAATTTATGTATCTGGGTGATTTTGTATATAACCCCCGCTAATATTTTATTTTCAAGCAAGCGAGTCTTTTCTCTTCACGCGGGCCTGAATCCATACCCGTTTGTACAAATATGAGGCCCAAACAAAGTTTAAAGACCGGAATGACACTTTTTATGTTTGGCGACCCGGATGACACAACTCACAAGTTAGAGGACCAACCATGGAATTTACTCATCAAAATATTATTTCTAGCCTTAGAATATGTAACACGATGTCATCCACATCCAAACCAGCATAGACCTTTTCCATTCCTCAACATGGCATTCCATGGTGGAACAGTATCCGTGTGTTTGGATGCAAGGACAAGCAGGGACGGGACGAGATGGCTCCAGGATGAGTGGTGTTTGTTTGGGAGGCCACAAGGGGCGAGGACATCCCACATGGGAATATTCCCATGAGATGTGGGTTGCCCAGGCCCCAGATAGTTGACGGACGGGGGTCGCCCAAGGTGGAACGAGCCCGCTTGCTGGCGAGGAAGAAAAGGAGAGGAGGTGCACATAGGGGCGGTCGATAAAGAAGAGGAGCGTCGGGGGCCACCGTCGCGCGAGCTCGGGGAGCCACTGCCACGTGTGACCATGAGGGGCCGCCGCCATGCGCGAGATATGAGGAGCCTCCGCGCGCGAGCTTGGGAGGCCACCGTCGTGCAACCTCTGAAGAGCCACCATGTGCGAGCTCGGGGGCCGCACGAAGTAGCAGGCGTGGGGCATGGCCGATCTGACCAGGAGGAGGCGTAGGGCATCGTGCTGCGAGCCCTTCGGGCGGCTACGGTTGGGGAAAGAGAGAACGAGAGGAGGAAGAAAAAGAAAGAATAAAAACTACCAAATGGGCCCCACATGTCACTAGCGGATCCCACTTTTTATGTCTAAGACCAAACAGAAAACGGGTTGATCCCATCCCTCCCCAACCAGAAAAGAAATAGGGTCGCCGCATCCCACAAACGAGAGACAAGACCATCACACCCCACCTTATCTCCCAACCAAATGCTCTCTATATGTCTCATAATATCTCTACTAGTGGATCCTTCCCATGGGAGCCACACATATATGTTGGCCTTTGGCCCACCGTCTCGATTCCCCCTCCCTCCCTCCCTCTCTCTCTGTTTCTCTCTTCTCACTCTGATATTGTGCAGCAGCCCAATATGTGTGACATACATACCCTCGAGTTGGACTACTGGTCAATACCGAACCACAAATGGATCAATTGTGGCCTGCCACATAAGGATGTATAGTGTGTTAGGGCTCATGTAGAACTGGATGATAGCACGTGACAAGTCTGGGGATCCTTATGATATTCTAGTATAAGTGTGGGGGGCATGAAAGTAGCATTATAAGACCTTGGGACTTACATTACATCCAAAGACAATTTCGCTAACCTCACAGTGCATGCATTTTGAGAGTCTAGGGACCCAGATGACATCATACAGAATAAATTCAAAAACTGTTTTTTTATTTTACTCTAAAAACATAGTGCTAAACAAACTTATTATGGTTGCCTTAGTTTGTGAATTAAATTTAGTTGCTAATTCGCCATGTGGTATTGCCTACGCTACAGCCCATGACAGATCCAATCGAACCTACAGATCTCAAGTTCTTTTAAAAAATGAGGAAGTGTAATACAATGTCCAAATTTTAATTGCTTTAACAAAAAATTGTGAATACCTGCCCTATGTGGAGTCTGCATGACTGCATATGCAGGATATTACAATACTAACATATGGCATTTTGTTTCTTTATAATATATTTCGAAGGTCACCACCGTAGAACTAGATGTTGAAACAAATAAGAAAAATAGAAGTTGTTTGCCAGGACAGGGAATCTAGTTCCCACTACTAAGATAGAAGCAAAACTAAAGTGATGCAGCTAGAAAACAAAATGCATAATTAAAGAAAAGTAATTAATGTATGGATTAACTTGTACCTGCTTCTTGAGCAGCAACCATGCATCTTGAAGCCCAAGTTTGTCAATACGATGGTAGGGCTCCTCAGCCTTCATCTGACGTGCCACTATGTCATGCCTTGTGGTGACCAGCACACGGCTACCTTGAGCTAGCATGGCATTGACAAAGGGAGTTCTAAGCACACCTTCCCATATATTGTAGTCCCAGACATCATCCATTATTAATAAGGTTTTGTGTCCCTTCAAAGCTTCTATTAGAGTCTGTTCCAGTGCCACCTTCGAATTTCCACAAGCATGGTGGTTTCCACCAGCTTCCATAATTACTCTCCTTAACATTTCAGTATTGTTGAAGTCTTGGTTGACACTCAACCATATTTTCTTCGTGAACTCATGTTTTATGACTTCACTGTTGAAGATCTTTTGAGCAAGGGTGGTTTTACCAATCCCACCAATTCCCACAATAGAGAAAATGATTATTTTGTTGGATTTCTCGTCGTCAATTGGATACTTCTTTGTTAGCATCTCTACTAGATTTGTTGTGTCCTCTTCGATCTTCTCACCAACTAAACCAGATTCGTCAAGCCCCCCTGACGTCTCAGGGGTACCAGAAGGATATGATACCACGTTTCTTCCACGGTCCTCATAAGTACCAAGGTTCATGAAGTTGAATGATGCACCACGTGCCTTGATGTCATCTAGCTTCTTGTTAAGGTTCTTGATGCGGCTTCCAATGTCGTGGGCATGTAGGGGATTCCGTATGCAGAAGAGCAACGGGTTGAAGCATCCGGCATCATGCCTTTGGCCTCGCTCCATGGCCTTGAGCTGGCACAGGTCGAGAATGTCAGTGGCATCATACATAGCATTCCTTAGCTCTATCCCCCATGCTTGGACACTTTGGTCTGTGATGTTCCTCCTATCAGCATCAGCAATGATGTTCTTCAGATCCCGAAGCTTGATGTCCATGTTATCAATCTCACCGGACACTCCAAGCAACATATGCACCTCATCTGCCGCCATCTGCATGAGCATGTTTTGGATGTAGGACGCCAAAGCATCTAGGACACCGGCCATGATTGAGAACTTCGGTTTTTGCTGTAACAA
This sequence comes from Miscanthus floridulus, assembly GCF_019320115.1. Lineage (NCBI taxonomy): Eukaryota > Viridiplantae > Streptophyta > Magnoliopsida > Poales > Poaceae > Miscanthus > Miscanthus floridulus. The sequence continues at coordinate 25,819,632 of NC_089588.1, read as the reverse complement.
AATGAGAACAGATATTAATTTCAACATGGCATTTTAATTTTATACATCAAAGATTCAATCATCTGCCATCTATTATTGCAGCGATCGCGGCACTTCTACTAACTTCTCGTTCATTCATACAACTACATGACAGTGGCAACTATATGGGCAGATCTAGCTACGCATAAGCAGCTGCAGAAAGGTAACAACTACATCACAGTGGGCACTATATGCGCAGATCTAGCTACGCATAAGCAGCTGCAGAAACATAATAGCTAAGGAAACGAACCTGGGGCCGACGAGCTGAGCAATGGCCGGAAGTAGTGAGGCGGCGCCGGTGTTGTTCGTTCTTGGTCGTGGAACAGGATCTACTAGTTAATGGTTAGACAAGAATCGCCATGGACATCGTGGACCTGACCAACCAGATACTACAGCTGGATTGTAGCGTGCGGGTGAGTGATGAAAGGAGGAGCAGCGAGATTGATTTAGGTTCCAATTTGAGGTTCTTGCAAATTGGAATCGCAGTAGCTGCTTGGTGGCTTGTGTTGGGTGTACGAGCTAGGAAGGAAATGTTGATGATTCAGGGAAGGTGGTGACTGGAGTCGGTTGTGGTACTAACACTGCAAGGTGGGCAGGAAAGTGCGTGACAGCTTCGACGGATTTGCGGACTGCGTCCTACTTTATTAATTCCACAGCAGAGCCTTGGATGCTAGAGTAGCTCTGAGCCACCACGTGAAACGGTGGCCAATGCATTTGCGTGCAGTAGCGTGGGGGTACTGCAAGATGCTTTCTCATCGCACGAGATGACATGCAAAGACTCGCTCGCATGCCTCCAATAATGCAACTTGGCAGTGGCCGGCTCGCATGCCTCCAATAATGCAACCGAGGCGGTTGCCGGTTAATGGATTAACCCCTCGGCTAATCGACAGTAACGCCTCAAAAAAATGGTGGCCCAGCAAGCAGCCCATCTCGGCCTGACACTCATAGATACATCATATAATTCTCATTCCCTCACCCGCCACCGCACAGCACTCTCTCTCCTCTCTCGGCTCGGTCCTCACAAGAGAGGAGGCGCTCGTCTCTCTCGCGTCTCTCGCGCATGCATGGCCAACTCTCTCCCTCTCGTCTCTCTCGTGCATGCATGGCCCGCTCTCTCCCTCTCTCTCGTCTCTCACCGGCGGGTGCTCCCTCTCTCCTCTCGTGCTGGGCACTCTCTGGAGGCGGTGGGAGGCGCTCGCACCCTGGCGGGCTGCTCACGCCAAGCCATGGTAGCGGCTTGCGAATGCGGCGGGGCGGGGCCTCTGGCACTACTACAGAATAGGTATTCACCGCCGGCTCTAGACCCCCCTTAACCGATGGTTTTGGCTCTAGGCAGTGAAGTCGGCGGTGATGCCCATTGTCATTACCGCCAGTTTTCTAACTGGTCGTGATGCAAAGTTATCACAACCGGTTCGTGTTACCAGCCGGTGGCGATAGGGATTTTCAGAAATTCCAAAATCGGATAAAAAATAGCAAAAAAATTTGATTTAATCCCAGGAATGCCCATTGTCACAAGTCACACGATTTTTTGCGCGAAAATCCGGGTGCTGCGCGGTGCTGGGATTCAAACTTGAGACTTGTGCCATCACACGTAGATGCTCTAACCACTCCACCCCTAAGTCACTTGTGTCCATACAACACATATATTCCTTCAGTGCTAACTTCTCATTATTTTAAAATGAATATTTAGAATCCTAAACAACTTCGGATAAATAGTCATCAACTACAAAGTTGTTGTTCTGATTGAGATCTACAACTTTGATGTTGATCGTTTTGCCATCCGAGATCGTTTGACAAATTTGAATTTTAAATCGTCTAAATTTTAGCCATACTGTTGGGACATCAAATGATTTGAAATGAAAAAGTCATCGAGATCTACAACTTTGGTTTTGATTGATTTTCCATCCGAGGTTATTTGCAAAATTTGAATTTCAAAATTTTTGAACTTCAAATAGAAATTTAAGACCCTAAATGATTTCTAATGAAAAAGTTGTCAACTACGAAGTTAAGCGAGATCTGTAACTTTGCTTTTGATCATTTTTCATCTGAGGTTGTTTGTATAATTCAAAAAAATTGAATTTTAAAATATAAGAGCTTCAAACAGATTTCTGGGACTGTAAACAATTTCAAATAAAAAAGTCATCAACTACAAAGTTGTAGATCTCATCTCATCGAGATCTACAACTTCGATATAAAATTTGTTTTCATCTGACTTTTTTTTGTAAAAGTTATGAATTTTATTGTGATGCAACATAACTCATCATCGCCGATTCGTATTACGAACCGTTAGTGAAATGATTTTCACCACCGGTTGGTACCACAAACCGGCAGTACAAATGGGTCGACCATCACTACCGGTTGGTAACACAAACCGGCTGTAGTGATAGGTTTATCACCACCGGTTCGTGTTACCAGCCAGTGGTGATAACCGCCCAAATTTTTCTCCTACTGTTCATAACACGAACCGGCGGTGAAAATTATTTCACCAATGCTTTGTAATACGAACCAGCGGTGAAAGTGGCGTCGGTGATTACCCGTTATGTAGTAGTGTGGAGGTGCTCATCTCTCTCCGGCATCGGCGCGACGCACGGCACACGGCTCCCGTCCTCCGACAGTGGCGCGGGGCATACAGTGGTGGAGTGCAGGGCTGGGCTCGCAGATTCGGCATCGGGGCTTGTGGATCCGCTAGATCCAGCGTCGGGGCTCGTGGATCTGCTAGATCCGGCGCCAGGGCTTGCGGATTCGGCCAGGCCACCACCGACGCGGATTCGACAACCAGCGGCAGCATGGGTGTGGATCCGACCACCAGCGGCGGCACGGCGTTCCTAGAAGTGGGCTCAGCGGTGGGCCTGAGAGTGGGCTCGCTATTGAGCCTGGATTTTTTTGTTTTTTTTATTGATTTACCGAGGCGGGCATTATAAGGCGCCCGCCTCCGTTAACTGATTACCTAAGGCGGGCAAAGGCAACCGCCGTGATCTTTCGATGGAGCCAGTTGCCTTTGCCCGCCTCCAAAAATAGAAAACGCCCATCTCCATTAAGTTTACTGTAGTAGTGCTAGATATTTGGGACTGCTCCACAAATTGCACCGTGGAGCAGCTCCACAAAAATCTAGAGTTTGTGGAGCACTCCTTTAGGTGCTCGTACAATTCCATCCTTTTTCCTCGATTTCCCTTGCAATTTATTTCCACATTGGAGCCTCATTAGCAAGCCAACGAAGTCAACACAAAAGCAAGTTGAATTAAGTTATAACAATAATTTGATCGCCCATCTGGTTGTCTAGATGTATGCACCTGGTCCAGATACCATGTGACTGCATCGCTTGCAGATACCATGCCAGTAAGGACCTCGGGTTTGCTTTGACAGATGAACATTAATTAGGGGGTGTTTGGGACTGCTCGACAAACTCTGCTCCACAAACTCCACCGTGGAGCAGCTCCATAAAAAACTGGAGTTTATGGAGTATCTCTTTAGGTGTTCTCACAACTCCACCCTTTTTCCTAGAGCAGAGTGCGTGGAGCTGAAACCGTTTAGCTAAAAAACATGGAGCGGAGCTGAAAAACGTGGAGCGGAGCAGTCCCAAACACGGGTGCCAATGCAAGAGTATTATTCTACTTCTCGCCAGGCTGGTACGGGTAGGTGAAAGCCAGATCGATCAGATTCGGATTCGATCAGAAATTCACGGAAGCAGTGAGGTGTTACCAGCAGTAGCACTGGGTCAAGGTTAGATAGGAATTGGCGTGGTCGACCATCGTTGGCTTGACCCAGTGCTGGATTATTGCTGCGTGCCCGTGCTGGTGGGTGGTGAGTGAAGAAAGGAGGAGCAGCGAGAGGGGTTTAGGTAATGTGGTGGCTTCTGTTGGCTGCTTCAACTGGGAATGAATTGGTGATGATTCAGGGAAGAAGATGGTGATGCATGCGGTAGGGTGGTGACAGCGGAAGGTGGGATGGAAAGTGCGTGACAGCCCGTCTGGATGTCTAGCAAGATGTGTACCGGGTAGATGCCATGGTGCTCTACAGTCTACACTAACCTGCACCTCCCTCGAGTGGCTGGCAGCTTCATGTACGTGTGTGTGCCATGCTAGGGGGGAGCTGGTTGCTTTAACAAATGAACGTCTGGTGAAATGTATTATATTGTCATCGGGCTGCACAACATGGCACGACATATAATTTGGATCCAAACGACAGGCACTAAGATAACTGTGCAATCGAACATTTTGTGCATTTCATTTAAGAGCAATTCCAATAAGGCCCCTACTTGAACCCTCATAAATAAATATGGGTGCGCAAGCCAAAAACTATGCTCCAGCATACCCCTATTCGAGGCCCAAATTTTGGGTGTGGGCACCCAAATCCCCCCTCAGGCAACCATTCCTGGGGCTCACACTACGGGATACAGTCAATTCGCCGAGTGCCAGGGGCACTCGGCAATGGCTCAAAAACACTCGGCAACTGCTTTGCCGAGTGTAACACTCGGCATACAATACACGGCATCTTTTTGTCGGCAAACAACTATTTGCCGAGTGTTTTTTGTCGGGCACTCGGCAAAGATTTACACTCGTCAAAATAAAAATGCGAAAAAAACCAAAAAATAATAGCAAAATTTTTCAAAAAAATTTTTTCGGGGGAGGCCGCCACCAGCCAGCGCCCGCCCATCTTCATCGAAGTCGGTGCATTTTTTGCGCTAAATTCGCGGCTAACGCGGCCGGCGGGATTCGAACTCACGACCGCTCAAAAACACTCGGCGGTTCCTCATATATTATACTAAACCAAGAATAAATTGCTTGTTTAAGGCCCTAAACGAATTCAAATCAAAAAGTGGTCAACTACAAAGTTTCATAACTTTTCGAGATCTACAATTTTCATTTAGGAAGTTTTTCCATCCGAGGTCGTTTGAAAAATTCGAATTTCAAATTTGAGAGATTCAAACGTAGTTTTGCATGATAAGATGATTTCAAATCAAAAAGTTGTCAACTACATAGTTTCATAACTTTTGGAGATCTACAATTTTCATTTAGGAAGTTTTTCCATCCGAGGTCTTTTGAAAAATTCAAATTTTAAAATTTTCAAATTCAAACGTCGTTTTTGCATGACAAGATGATTTCAAATCAAAATGTTGCCAACTACAAAATTTCATAACTTCTCAAGATCTACAAAGTTTATTTTAGTCATTTGTTCATCGGACGTAGTGGTTGTAACATTGTTCACAAATCTTATATATCTCTCTTCTACTTTCATGAAACTAATATGAGAGATGTAGATTTTATGAACAACGTTATTGTCGCTTTGTCAAATGAAGAAATGACCAAAATAAACTTTGTAGATCTTGAGAAGTTATACAACTTTGTAGTTGAAAAGTTTTTCATTTGAATTCATTTAGGGCCTCAAAAATTGCTTTGAAAAACTGATTTGCCGAGGGCCAAAAAAATGCACATGGCAAAATGCATCTTTGCCGAGTGCCAAAACAAAGGCACTCGGCAAAATACATCTTTGCCGAGTACCAGAAAAAAGACACTCGGCAAAGACGCATTTTGCCATGTGCCGAAAAAGAGCACTCGGCAAAATATATCTTTGCCGAGTGCCAGAAAAAAGGCACTCGGCAAAGACGCATTTTGTCGAGTGTTTTTTTTTTTGCTGAGTGTATTTTATTTGGCACTGGGCAAAGACCGTCTTTGCCGAGTGCCCGACAAAATACACTCGGCAAAGCCTCCAGCACTCGGCAAAGTGCCGGTTTCCGGTAGTGTCACCCCCTGGCCCCCCAGGAGGAGGAAGAAGACCTAGAGAATGACATGCGGGTCCCGTTTGCTAGTAGAGAGCTGGAATAAATTTGGGGTCTTAAATTTGGGTGCTACTGCTGGAGTAGAAGTAGAAAAACTAGGCCAACAAAAGTAGGCGGAGGACCCAAATTAAAAGTAGAGACTCTGATTTGGGTGCTCCTGCTGGATATGCTCTTGCCGCTTTTTACTTTTATATTTTTTAGTAAAAATGTATTATAAGAATCATCACCTTTGGTGGTGGAATCAGCTGCTTGGGATTATTCCAAAATGGTGACGACAAATCTGACACAGCGCGTGTGTTGGATGAAGGTGACCGCTATCTTGACTAGGCGAGGCTAGTCTTGGTGAATTTCTACCTTTTGTAAATTGTAAATTAAATGTAAGGATGTACGACGTTTGGCCAACTTTTCGCAAGTTAGCGAGCATATAAAACGTAGAAGGATAAACGAAGAGGCATATAATACTTTGGGTCCACATCTAACGCGCTTCACCATCACCGAGCTATGCATATATATATGCCAAGAGTTGTTGCCACTTGCCACCTCACCATGAAGTTTTTAATACAATTGATCGCTGTTTGCAAGGAGAGCTGTTTCATGATCGGTAAATTATTATTAGTTTGTACGCCCACCTGCCATCCCGGAGGCTTGCATTTGTATTTTTGTGGCAAGTTATTTTTCTGCACAATTATTGATGGAGAATGGGTCAGTCATTTAATTCAAACGAGAGAGAGGGGCACTTGATGCAAATATTTTCAGCCCAGATACTTTGTATCACGTCAATAAGGCAAATGGCCATGCTGTTATAACTTGAGTTATTTTAGTAGTGGTTGCAGCCTAACTTGAGTTAGATAGGGTGCGGTTCCGCGGTTTGCTAGCGTGGAGAGCTGGCTGCTAGCGTGCAAGAGGGAGACAGGCAGCTCGGCACACCGGCGGCAGTGCCAAAAACAGGGAAGCCCACAACCATCCAGAGGTCGGCGCCGGTGCAGCACGATTTGGGCTAGCCCGACGGCAGGGAGATTGTTTCCTAGTTTGTTACAACAGATTGATTCTTGCCATCGTTCAGACACGTCCACCTTAGTTTGCCTTGATCCCCTACGTTGGTTGATCGCGTCAGCCCTTGCGGGCCTCCTTCTTGATGGCTGTTGGGCCGATAGCTTGGTGGTAGTTACATATCCGGGCTGTGTAGGTACCCCTAGCCCATATCTCTGACACTTCGGGAATTCTCTGTTGATTGCTCTTCACTGGGGTCCATCAGCGTTTGTCTCAACATATTGTCTAACTTACGGTCTTCTTTGAGCCATCGCAGCAACTTTGCATGCTCTTTTTTTTCTGAACAAACATTTCAAGCGTGGTATTATAGGAGCATACCATATCACCTTGGCAGAGATTCTCTTCTTGGGACGTTAACCGTCGCCCTCAACATTACCAGGGTCATCTCGCCTTATCTTATGCCACGATGCATGGCATACCGGGTTTGCATCTAAATTCTCGTACTCGCCGCAGCAGAGGATGCAGTCATTAGGACATGCATGTATCTTCTAGATTTCTAATCCCAGAGGGCAGACGACCTGTTTTGCTTTGTATTTAGTGGCTGGCAATTTGTTTGCCTTTGAAAGCATCTTCTTTGTGATAGTCAGTAACTCCCCAAATCCCTTGTCAGATACACCATTCTTTGCCTTCCATTGCAGCAATTTCATTGTGGTACCCAACTTTTATTTGCCGCTCTTCGCAAGTTGAGTATAGCAATTTCTTGTGATCATCTAGCATGTGCTCGAATTTGATATTCTCCTTTTCACTTTTGCATTCTCTCTGTGCATCACGGTGGCCTGACCAAGATCACCAACGGGCTCATCTTCTACCGCTACCTCTTCTTCAGCCGCTACCTCTTCTTCAGCATCTCTCATTGCAGTATCATCAAAGGCACCGTATTCAGCAAACCCACGAATAATAATGTTGTCATCATCCCCTTCTTCTTCTTCATCTTCTTCCATTATAACACATCTTTCTCTGTGCTTAGTCCAACAAATATAGTTTCGTTGAATCCTAACGTAAACAGGTGTTCGTAAAGGATCCTTGAACAAGAACAATCATTCTCATTCTTACATAGAACACATGGGCAACACATGAAACCATTCCACGTGTTTGCCTTAGCCACATTTAAGAAATCATGCATGCCCCTACTGAACTCTGGGGAGCGGCGGTCAACGTTGTACATCCATTGCTGGTTCATCTGCATTACAGGACGTACACCATATCAAAAACTTGTAATAACCCATATTATACAACATGCATCATTAGTTTAGTGTCCTGTAGCAAAACCTCCCATAATTAAAATATCCCAAATATCCAACAATCAACAAGATTAATTAATATCCAATACCACATAAATCTGTTCTCTCTCTAAGTCCAAGAAAATCCAATGAACATGGACATTTCGAGTTAGAGCCTCTTTGGCAAGGCTCCTGCAGGGGCTTCAGCTCCGGCTCCTGCAGGAGCTGTGCCAAACGCCTGTTTTGGAAAGGGCTTCGCATGGGGAGCCGGTCAAGAGCTGGAGCCATTTTTTGCCTGCGCAGGAGAAGCCTAAAAAACGAGCTTCACGCGGCTCCTTGCTGTGGGTTCACGTCGTCTAGTGCGAAGGAGCCGTTTCACAAAACGTTTTTCAGAACGGCTTCAGCTCCTCCAGAGGAGCTACTCCTTCAGAGGAGCCAAAGCCGGAGCCATTTTCAGAGGAGCCAGAGCCCTGCCAAATAGGCCCTTAGTCTCTAACAGACGCCATTGCTGTGTGCACAACAATACGGTTCTAGGCGGCGTGCGCCGATGTAGTCAGCCTTAGAGATAGGGACTTTATACTTGTGCACGGAAGAGAAATGGAGCCACAAAAGGTTATTGTATGGAAAGGGAAAGCAGAGTATACAGACAGGTTAACTTGAAACAGAGTACTTCTTGTTCTGTATTAGCCAAATGGAACAAGTGTGGACTCCTGACATCAAAATTATTTATGTTCTCTGACGTTGAAGTATGCTGATTGATACACCGTACATCCCAAATTATGTTCCGACCGATGTGAGGTTCTCGCTCGCAAGGATCGCGGTAGCAGCTTGGTGGCCTCTGTTTGCTGTACGAGCTAAGAAGGAAATGTTGATGATTCGGGGAAGAAGATGGTGATGGGAATATAGGTCGTGGTGACATTGCAAGGTGGGAAGGAAAGTGCGTGACAGCTTCCATGGATTTGCGTGCTGTGTCCTAATTTATTCCACACCCATGCTAGAGTTGCTCCGAGCCACCACGTGAATCGCCGGCCACTGAATTCTTCAAAAAATCGCCGGCCACTGCATTTGCGTGAAGAAGCGTGGAGGCACCGGAAGATCCTTTCTCGTCGCACGAGATGACAAGCCAAGACACACTGAGGAGGGGAGGTAGGATAAAGAAATCAATGCAACTTTGCAGTGGACATGGCATGGAGCTGGAGGTTAATTAACAAAGGTAGCTAGACGGGATTTTCAGTTACAATAATGCTGGAGCTGGCAATGTCAATTCATTTCCTTGCAATCTCGAGTGTAGACGGATGCTCGTATTTCCCTTGCAATTTATTTCCACATTGGAGCCTCATTAGCTAGCAAACGAAGTCAACACAAAAACAAGTTGAATTAAGTTATAACAATAATTTGATCGCCCATCTGGTTGTCTAGATGTATGCACCATGTGACTGCATCGCTTGCAGATACCATGCCAGTAAGGAGCAGCGAGAAGGGTTTAGGTAATGTGGTGGCTTCTGTTGGCTGCTTCAACTGGGAATGAATTGGTGATGATTCAGGGAAGAAGATGGTGATGCATGCGGTAGGGTGGTGACAGCGGAAGGTGGGATGGAAAGTGCGTGACAGCTTCGGTCGATTTGCGTGCGGCGTCGCCTGTTCGCTTGGTCGTAAACGATCGTAAATTTTCAGCCAGAACAGTATTTTTCTCTCACACCAAACCAGTCAGCAGTAATAATCCACGATCGTTTTTTAGCCCCAGCCGAACAGGCTGCTAGTTTATTAATTCCACACCGGATTGGTGCACTGTAAAAGCTGATGTTAGTGTTGCAAGATGGAAGTGTTGAAACTAGGGGTTTCAACCTGCGTGGCGGAGACCAAGGCCTCCGCCCGTCGGACGGCCGGCCTCGGGCGGAGGCTCTGGATATGAGCGACAGGGGGAATAGTGGGAAGTAAGGGAATGGCACGAGAAACTAAAGTTTCATTCATCCTCCCCTTCCGTGGGTACAAGTGTCCCCTATTTATAGGACTCAACTACCACATAATAGAATTTATTACAATGCCCCTCAACTGCTACAGTACATTCCTGGAATATTCTGCTGCTAGCCTTTTATTCGCGGGGTAGTCCCGCCACGCCGTTCCTAAGCATTGGGCCTCCACGAGCGGTCGGCCCACCGTAGCTGGTCTTCGGCCCAAAGGCCTGGCTCCCCGGCGCCGGCCTTCGCCCCCCACGGCGCGCTGCTCCCTTGGCGGGCCTCTGCCGGTAGGTCGGAGACGCTCTCCGCGCGCCGCTGGCATTCGCGTTCAGGGGCGCGCTGTCGCCTCGGAGAGTCCCCGCCGGTCCGGGCGGAGACATCACCAGCTGGTTTCCGCCCGGCCCCTGGCCTCGGAGCCTTCGCCCTTAGTGGCGCGCAGTTGCCTTGGAGGGTCCCCGCCAGTCCAGGCGGAGACATGGTCTGTAGGTCTCTGCCCGGCCGAGCAGGAGCCATGCCGGCGCGCTCGCGCCCAACGAGAGCGCCCGCGCTTGAGTACCTGTGCACACTTGGGCAAAATAGTTCGTTTGGTTAGTTTAGAGATAAGGCTGCCTGCGCCCGTAATTCCGGAGACGCCCGTCTGAGCGGTCGGCGGGGTGCGTGCCTGGCCTCGGCGGAGTCCGTGATGACCCATCGAGCATGGTCGAGAAGTCTCCTAGTCAGCGCCCGGTCTCTGCCCGCTCGAAGACGCCCTGGCGACACCCCGCGGTCAAGGGCCTTCGCCACCCGCCAGGAGCCATGCTACAACAGGAAGTTAACAATTTGATCGCCCATCTGGATGTCTAGCAAGATGTGTACCGGGTAGATGCCATGGTGCTCTACACTAACCTGCACCTGCCTCGAGTGGCTGGCAGCATCATGTACGTGTGTGTGACTGCACGGGGTGCTGATACCATGCCAGTGGGGAGCTGGTTGCTTTAACAAATGAACGTTTGGGTGAAATGTATTATATTGTCATCGGCCTGCACAACATGGCACGACATATAATTTGGTTCCAAACGATAGGCACTAAGATGATTGTGCAATCGAACATTTTATGCATTTCGTTTAAGAGCAACTCCAGTAAGGCCTCTACTTAAATCCCCATAGTTAAATATGGGTGCGCAAGCTAAAAAGTATGCTCCAGCAGAGCCCCTATTCGAGGCCTAAATTTTGGGTGGGCACCCACATCCCCCCTACGGCACCCATTCCTGGGGCTCACTCCCTGGCCCCCCAGGAGGAGGAAGAAGACTGAGAGAATGACATGCGGGTCCTGTTTCCTGTCTCTGCTAGAATGAATTTGAGGTCTCAAATTTGGGTGCTACTGCTAGTGTAGAAGTAGAAAAACAAGGCCAACAAAAGTAGACGGTGGACCCAAATCAAAAGTAGAGGCCCTGATTTTGGTGCTCCTGCTGGATATGCTCTTGCCGCTTTCTACTTTTTTATTTTTTTAATAAAAATATATTATAAGAATCATCACCTTTGTTGGTGGAATCAGCTGCTTGGGATTATTCCAAAATGGTCACGACAAATCTGACTCAGCGCGTTTGTTGGATGAAGGTGACCGCTATCTTGACTAGGCGAGGCTATAGTCTTGGTCAATGTCTACCTTTTGTAAATTAAACGTAAGGATGTACGACGTTTGGCCAACTTTTCCCAAGTTAGCGAGCTATGCATATATGCCAAGAGTTGTTGCCACTTGCAACCTCACCATCAAGTTTTTAATACATTTGATCGCTGTTTGCAAGGAGAGCTGTTTCATGATCGGTAAATTATTATTAGTTTGTACGCCAACCTGCCATCCCGGAGGCTTGCATTTGTATTTTTGTGGCAAGTTATTTTTCTGCACAATTATTGATGGGGAATGGGTCAGTCATTTAATTCAAACGAGAGAGAGGGGCACTTGATGCAAAAATTTTCAGCCCAGATACTTTGTATCACGCCAATAAGGCAAATGGCCATGCTGTTATAACTTGAGTTATTTTAGTAGTGGTTGTAGCCTAACTTGAGTTAGATAGGGTGCAGTCCCGCAGTTTGCTAGCGGGGAGACAGGCAGCTCGGCGCACCGGCGGCAGTGCTAGAAACAGGGAAGCCCACAACCATCCAGAGGTCGGCGCTGGTGCGGCACGATTCGGGCTGGCCCGTCGGCAGGCAAATTGTTTGCTAGCAGATTGATCCTTGCCAACATTCAGACACGTCCGCCTTGGTTTACGTTGATCCCCACATTGGTTGATCTCATTTGCCCTTGCGGGCTTCCTCCTTGACGGTTGCTGGGCCGATAGCTTGTTGGTAATCATATATACGGACAGGGCAGGTACCCCTGGCTCATATCTTTGACAGTAGCCCCCGTAGGACTTAATGGTAAGCTAGCATGTAGCTTTGAGCCCTCGGGACGTCGCAGTCTCCCCCTGTAAGTTATGCGTACTATGAGTACATAGTGAGCATCTTCGGGTGCCGAAGTATTGAGCAGAGCAATTAGATATTCCCAAGTATTGGGGAGCCAGTATGTTGCTGTTAGAGTACCAAGAGCATTTCTCGAGTAGCGAGAATCTTCTTCAAGCATCGAGTGCGGCGGTGGTACACTCTACATCAAGGGACGTTGCCCCCTGGCAGTTGTAAGTGCCTGACTTGGGACGTTGCCCCCTGACATGGGACCTTTCTCCATGCGACGTGTACCTGTGGGATCTGTAGTTACTCATCTGTGATGCGTGCAGTTCATCATAAAATCGTGCGGTCCTTTTTCCTTCTACGTGTACTTTTACCATGGTCATGTGGCCTTTTTAATATGTGGGACCCGACGGCTTGCGTGGCATTTGTACCATGGGTGCCGCCGGGGTTTAATTTCTTAAAAAAAGTATGATACCTAGGAGTTGAACCCGAGATCTGGATCAGGAATGGAACATCTTTACCATTGCACTAGACGCCTGGCTATGTTGTTATCTCTTTGGAGTTGTTATTGTATTCTATTCTGCCTGTTTTACCTAAATTGGATATCCCCTGCAAGTGGGAACAAATATGTGCCCACTGGACTTGCGGTGGCAGTGGCGGCGTCGACAGCGAAGGATATCCAGTGTGCTGTGGTGGCTCAGGGATCCTTTTAGAGGCTAGGCGGCAGAGCTTTCTTGGTGTAGCGTGGCGGCATTGGTGTCCGCGTCAGTTGTGTGCCACGACAATTGTGATAGATCTGATCCGCAGTTCTCCTTTCTTGCCTTTTCCTATTTGCTTCATTATTTTTGTCCTTGTTTCACCATGAGGTGTACAAGAAATATTCTAGCGTTGAAGATCTGGTTTGGCCAATGATGATGAAAAGAATTAGGAGGTGGCACTGGTTGGTTTTCTGTTAATGTCTTGATTTTCTGCATATGTTCAGTGTTCTTACTGTAAATGCCCGTGTGCAACGAGGCCTGTTAATTGTCAAATGCTTGCTTCGTTATACCTATCTGTCTAGGCAACAAACATGACCTTTGCTTGTACCTTAAACTATTTTTTGTGTCCAGTGCTTGCTTGATTCTATATTTCTATTTCGTATGCTCTAATGCAACCAGTGAGTCCTTATGGTATTTTAAACTTGTAACATATCTAAGGCCATATTTTTATGCCAATCATGTCTACATGGCTCTTGAATGCATTATGCCACATCACTGCTTTGTGTCCATCATTCACATGACTGAGGCCACTAATGTTTAGCTGCACATGTTGCTACTAATGCAAATGATGATCACTACCACTTGTTCGTTGACATTCTAATTGTAAAAACTAAGGTTGTATGTTTGGGTTGTACAGATTTGAGATGAATCTCTACTATGTTGTGTTCAAGGGTCGTCAGACAAGAGTTTGCTAGCTGCGGTCATAGCTGGGAGTTCTTCTACATCCTCGACATCGATGAATGCATCACCACCGTTAATATCAACTTCCACTTCGGCAGAGTTCAGCAGCAATTGTCCTATTTCCTAAACCTTAGACTCCGTTGCATCATCAATGAAGCTGAAATCCATCTCATCATCATGAGGGCGAGAAAGGTTGGAGATCGCGGCATCCATAGGTTAAGACATTGCAAGCAAAGCAACAGCTAGTCACGACAGCCCTTGTAGTAGGAGACGCATCCCCTACTCCCCTGAGGTCCTCATCCACTACCTTGGCTCCTCAGCCTCGTCCAGAACCGGACCTCGACCTCTGACATCTAGAGCACGCACAACACCGGCGTCCATATCTTCACTCCCAACAGCCTTCACATATTTGCAAGTTTAAAATGCCTTCACCTTATTTCAAACATCAGTAGGTTGAGGCAAAACCTTTCACTTCAAGGCCTCAGCTTTCGCTGTGATAGTCTTCATAGCCTTGGCCTTCGACGCACCAGCCTTTGGTGCTGATGCCTGCATGTTACGAGGCGGGGCATGCTTCTGATACTCAATGCTCATCTCCTCGAATACTCGATTTAACCAAGGCAGTCTTCCTCGATAGAAATCCTACAAGCCTTGTCGGACATCGCGCCAAGAATTTCAGTAGCCTGGCCTTCGACGCGACCAACAATCTCCTCGTTGATCTCCCCTTCATCCTACATCAGTCCAAAGATAAAAGTTGTAGATCTTGAAAACTATGTTTGAATTTCTCACATTTGAAATTTGAATTTTTCAAATGACCTCCATTGGAGAAACAACAAAAAAGAAAGTTGTAGATCTCAAAAAATTCTATGACTTTGTATTTGATAACTTTTTTATTTGAAATCATCTAGCTGAGGATGATCACGTCTAAATTTCCAACATTTGAAATTCAAAAATTTCAAACGGCCTCTGATGGAGAAATAACAAAAACGAAAGTTGTAGATCCTGAAAAGTTATGCAATTTTGCAGTTGACAATTTTTTATTTGAATTCATTTAGAGTCCCAAACACTTATTTCAAGTTCGGTTGAGCATAATATGAATAGAAAGAATATCTAAGATAGACACAAGTGAGTGTTGTGTGTAGTGGTTAGAGCAGTGAGCGCACGAGCTTGAGGTCGTGGGTTCGAACCCCGGCGGCCACGAAGTGTGGGTTCGAACCCCGGCGGCCGCGAAGCGTTCAGTTTTCATGTAAAAAAATGCACAACGGGGGGAGTGTGGCTGACCGATAGGGCCTCCCTGGATTAGCGCCCCTCTTGCTCTTCTTCACTACTAGTGAGGATGGGTGTGGCCCCGGGCCAGAGATGTCGGACCATTGGGAGAGGACCGCATGCCGGTGAGAAACGTTCCCTTGAGTGTCCGAGCGCGGGTGGTTCGCGAGACGAGCATGGCGCATGCCTCGACAAGGAAACCGGTGGGATGGCCATGGCCTGAGCACTGATGAGGAGGCTAGCGCCCTCCCTCCTCTTCTCCTCCTGTCGAGATCTTCAGGATCCGGCGGCTCCCTTCTCTTCACTTCCGTCAGTGTCATCGTCTTTCTCCACTGGGTTCCTCTTTTACACCGTCGAGGATTGTCGCGGACCAGGGGCCAGAGATGCCACCGTGTTAGGAGAGGACCCCACTAGTGCGGGGGGTCGGCGGAGCAGGCATGGCCAGGCGGCCTCCGCAGCAACCAGAGGTGTCTGAGCATGGAGCTCCTTGATGGTGGTGTGCTATGATTCGTAGGGGCATAGAGGTCATTTGTCTTGAACGTTGTTAGCTGTGCATCTCCTGAGACGACTCTTAATTTGGGATGGAGGGAGTACATGCACATAATAGCAAGAGGATGCTACGGAACCTGCAAGTTAATTCTCACGACATCGGTGTATAAAAAACAAATTGTAGAAATTTCACAATGATCATAAACACCTTTAATTCGGTAAACTCTAAGCCATTGGATATATTCTATAATATAAAAAATTATCCGCCACCATGAATATGAAAAATAGATATAGCAATCTCCTAAATTTGTATCAAAATTACCAACTTCTAGCATTATTAAAGATAATTTAAACCCCTAAGTTTTCTAATTAGCTGTTTTTGCCATTATAAGTGATAATTCAATGTAAGCCTTAAACTTGCATATAAATTATCTCCCTCTACCATTCTAGCAGATAATTTAAAATAACCACCCATCAAAATCACCTACATATGCTACTGTTAGAGATAATGTAAATTATAGCTAAATTTGCTTTTAAATTATCCATATGTGTCATTATAAAAGATAATATAAAGTAACATCTTTTAATTTATACCTAAATTACCCATACCACCCATTACAAAAAAAAAACACAAGTATCTCTCAAATCTACATGTAAATACCAATATAAGATATTACAAAAACTAATTCAATCCAGAGGTTGTTTACCGGTGAGGCACAGATGATTCAACTCATGCAGTTTCGTATTGCTAATGGTTGGTTGAAAGTTGGAGCGCATACGAATCTAATAAAGCACTCATTACCAAATGAAACGACATAAGCTGTTTCAAGTAATATAATGGTGCTGAAACGTCTCCTTTTTTGAGAGAGAGAGAGAGAGTATGCACCTCAGTTCAATGAGGAAGAGAGGACCGGGGTCCTCTCTTTGTTGATGCAAAGCAGAGCTCTCTAAGAACAATACAAATTACAAAGTAGCGGTATTGTAGGCAGGGTTTGTGTGCTGGCTCTGCTCTACTTCAGCACCACCATCCGTTGTATATCTTAATAACTAATCACATTATCACAATACGAATATATATATTGGAAGCATGGAATGCATCCATCGGTAACATAGTGGTATTGGTTGTAGCGATAAAGTTGTAATTATCTCAGCCATCATCATCAAGCAACTTGGCAAAACAACATGTGGAGGACAGTGTACGAGGAAGACGTGGCAAGTCTCCTCTGCCATCGTCCGTCCACGGTATGGTAGTAATGGATATCACACAAGCACATAGTAATGAAGGACCCAAATATTCGTTAGGCTGTTGCTTTCCATCGACATTTTATTTGTTGTGATATAGGGAGAAGAAATTTCAACACCGACGTGAAGTCCTTTGGCAGCAAATAGGAAGACTAGCTTTACGGGTCGTCCATGATGGGCCCATTTGATGACTGGGATGTGAAGACTAATTCATAAGCCAGCTCGGACCTCTACAGAGTTTATTTGGATGCACTAGTATAGTCGTATTCACTTCGATTTACATGCGTTGAAATGGATTAAGGTGCAAGTTAGTTTCACAAAAAAATTGTATAAGGAAAAGCAGAACAAGCCTCCGTGCTTATAGTATTTGTGCCATCTAGGACCATAAACGCGACCCTTGGGCGTTTGTCACGAGAGATCAACTCGACAGGCGTAGAAGAAGGCGTGCAGTGGATGGGATGATCTAAAGAGCAGAGGTGACGACAGCTGTCGAAGAAGACAGCCGGCGCACGGGATGGAGATGGGGCTGCTAACACCGTAGAGCCGGCATGCGTATTTTGGGCACGGAATATCCAGACGGAGATAGGCAGAATTTGCATTGCTGGGTTGGGTTAGTCTCCAAGCGGTCTGCAAATGATACCATTGCAGAGGCCGTGAGGGTTATCAGTTGTCTATGGTCGTGCGTGTCGTGAGCATGTCATGCCACATGTATATATTATTATTTAGCAGCCGTAATCCTGACTGACCCTGACAAGAGTGTGAATGGATTCTGTATGGCTGTTCTATTTGTTTGAGGATGCTTTGGTTTTTCGAGGAAAACAGCACGGGCTTCTCCCTACTGGGGTTTATGAAAACACATCAAACATATAGAGTTACAAACTAAGGAGACAAAAGGAAAAGGAAAAAAAAATCAACAAAATTACACAAAGGTCTTGTTATGCACAATCAGTTGAGAGCACAGGGTGACAAATGCCTCTGTCGCGGCCTGTATGCAGTATATTCGTCTCTGTTCTCTAGCGTGGTTCGTTGAACGAACTGACAAAGGCTCAAAAGCTGCTGCTTCAACGCATTGCTTGTCCGAGTACTGAGCATCAAAATGCATATATAGGCCCCGTTTAGTTCCACCCAAAAGCCAAAAATTTTTACATAATAACCGTCACATCGAATCTTGCGGCACATGTATGGAGTACTAAATGTAGACGAAAAAAAAAACTAATTACACAGTTAGTCGAGAAATCGTGAGACGAATCTTTTAAGCCTAAATAGTCCATAATTGGACAATTTTTGCTAAATACAAACAAAAGTGCTACAGTAGCCAAAAGCCAAAAATTTCCGGAACTAAACACGCCCTATATTCACACTACGCTCTTGGTGTACCATTTTGTTGCTGCAGTACAGTCAATCCATTGATCGGACAACGTGTACCCGCTTGACAGCCTTCTTCACTGCAGTGCAGGCACGCTCGACGCAGCCAGAATGTCAAGTGAGCATAGGCGTGCCACCTGCAGGGGGGATAGCCCAAATATTTTATACTACTCCAAGAAGAAATTAATGAAATAGTAGGAGATATTGTCAGGATGGAGGCAAGCAGTTATCTTCTGCAGCCAAATTTAGCCATGTTTAGTTCCAAAAACTTTTTCCAAAAAGTACTACAGTAGCCATCACATCGAATCTTACGATACGTGTATGGAGCATTAAATGTAGACGAAAAAAAACTAATTGCACAGTTTGGTTGGAAATCGCGAGACGAACGTTTTGAGCCTTATGATTAAACACTAATTACCAAATAAAAACGAAAGTGCTACAATAGCCAAATTTTCAAATTTCGCCAACTAAACACAGCCTCACCGGAAGCGTAGGCAGAGGGGCTGACGTTTGTCCGCACTTGTGCGTCGTTCTACCAGCCACTCTTCTTCAATCGGACATATTTTATTGTAAGGAAACCACGTCCGGCGGTTGCGCGCTGCACAAGATACAGAGATTGGAATTGAGACGAGGGAACCAAGAAAACAGACCAAGGCACCGTTTAGTTTGCAAAATTTTTTACTAAATGGTATTATAGTACTTTCGTTGTTATTTGGTAATTAATGTCCAATCTTAGTCTAATTAGGCTTAAAAGATTCGTCTCGTGAATTTCGTCTAAACTGTGTAATTAGTTTTATTTTTTATTTATATTTAATGCTTCATGCATGCGTCCAAAGATTCGATGTGACGAAGAATCTTGAAAAATTTTGCAAAATGAAGTGCAACTAAACAGGCCCCAAGCCAAACACGGTATCTAGAAATAAAACTATATAGGATGAAGCACCTTGAGCAATTGCAGAGCGACTGATATTTGTCTCAAAGTGGAAAGGATCTCTTTTGTAGAGCACATACCACTTCCTTTGACTGTCTGCATCATCTGCATAGGCTTTGACTTGCTGGATGTGGCTGAACTTGTGCCACTCAGGACCAGATTTCCCTGCTGCTATGGCAGTGAGCAGCGTTAAGGAACAATCTAGCAGCAAATGCCTTGGGTTTACATCTGGCAGATACTTAGGGACTGTTTCCATGGCATAATCCAGCACATTGAGTCTCTGTAATGCAGGCATGCCATCCAATACCTTCATCTTAGGGCACATGACGATGACGAGCTTCTGCAGTTTCGGTAGATTACTGATCCTCTCCAGGTCAGTATTATTAAAAACGTCGAGGTGGACAACAGAAGCAAAGTTCTCCAAAGAGCTGAGGTTCTTGACACCATAGATCCCTAATTCCTTCAAAGCCCTTGCGTGGAAGGCAAGGCCTGGAGGCATGTGGCCCAATTTGCACAAACTGAGTTTAAGCCTCTCCAACATAGGCATCGCTTTGACTTGTTCCTCCCACTCCCATTCCTCCCATTCGACAAATCTATCAAAAGTCAACTGATGTAATATGGGAAACGCAACCCCTACATGATTGCTTGGTTGTAGGAACTCAAGAGTCAAGCCCAACACGCTTGATTGCTGGGGCACGAAAAATCTGCAGAAGCTCCAAGCAGGGGAGCTGACTCAAGCCACTAGGAAGCTCTGTGCAGCAGGCCAAGTCATCCATCATTAGAATCCTCAAGCTCTGAAGGGGCGTAACTGCTTTCGTCATCATCCAACCTGGGAGCCGCTCACCAAAATACCATTTGATTGCAAGGTGTTCTAAGCCACGCGGAGGGCAGAGCTCATCAAATACCTCCTCCATTTGTCTCTTCTCTTTCTCTGAGATCCCTTCCAACGTGCCATCATCTCTAAGCCTACTGGTGCAACGCAGTGCCAGATATCTTAGGCGCTTCTTTCCACAAAGTTTGGCCTGTATAGCAGATGAGGAAGAAACTACATTCTCCAAGAAACTGATATCAAGTTCTGTTAGCTGGCAGAGAGGCCCCAGTTCCTCCAAACTACAGTGATCACAGTCCATGTGGGCTGGAAATCCATATATATTCCTCAAAGAAGTTAGGCCACTACATTCCCTTGGTATAACACTTACATTTGTCCGGTCAAGTCTGAGAAACCTCAAGTCTTGTAGCACTCCAATGCTACTGGGAAGATTAGCCAAACTCTGACATCCAGAAAGGCTAATGTACTGCAAGAATTTCAACTTGCCAATGTCTTCTGATAACTTGAATGTATTACTGTTTTCTATTGACAAATACCTCAAATGTTTCAGCAGATACAAAGATTCGGCTATTGCATCAATATTTACACTGTCCAAATGTAGTGTTCGAAGACTCGAAAGAAACACAAATGAATCACCTGGTTGAATCTTTATGTTACCAACTAAAATTAGTGTTCTCAGTGATGTCTGTGTTTGTAGAGAACACCACTCCAAATCATGTTGTTCTGATCCTTTGCTTTCTAGAGATAATCGAAAAAACTTCTGTGATTTAAGTTTGTCAATACCAATTGTACTATTGTGAGCTACGAGTGCTTCATCTCTGAACACGCTATGAGCAAATGACCGAACAACATCATGCATGTTGCAAACTACTTGATCAGGATATCTCTTATCTGGCTCAATAAGGTTCCGCTGTATTAACTGATCATAGTATTCCCTTCCTATTTCTTCTAGGTCACGTAAAGTTCCATGAACAAATCCTTCACTAATCCACATGCCAACAATGTCATCAACATAAAACAATGTGCCCCTCGGAAGGAGGGAATA
Source organism: Miscanthus floridulus (assembly GCF_019320115.1). Taxonomy (NCBI): domain Eukaryota; kingdom Viridiplantae; phylum Streptophyta; class Magnoliopsida; order Poales; family Poaceae; genus Miscanthus; species Miscanthus floridulus. Next base: position 25,798,583 of record NC_089588.1, on the reverse strand, counting down.
GTGCAAAAAGCAAGGCTTCAAACAAGGCTGCAGATCTTCATAGCTAAGATATACTGCATAATTTAGCTCTTTAGGCATTTGTGATACTGACCACAGAGAATCATCTAAGACATTTTGCCAGTTGGTTCGTCTTATCCTTTTCTGACGCAGGAGACCTCCCATTACTTTGACCCCAAGAGGTAAACCATCACATTTTTCAACAAGTCTCATTCCAATATCCTTTAGTATTTCAACCTGGGGCTCATCATTTACGTATGTAACAACCTGCAAGAATTTTAGGCTAATTAGACAAACAATAATTTATTGTGCAATGTCGTGGTATCCTGTCAATGCAAAACACATCAAGAAAGAAACCTATGCGGTCTCTAGCACATAATTTTTGGTCAGCCTTTTTTATATTATACTTTATGCATGTGCAACTAAGTAAAAAGAAAGAAAAAAGGCACGAATGTTGCTTCGGAAACAATAGCAACAAAGTATTCACTAGCCATGTTCATGATGAATTTCTACTTCTTTGCTCCGGTCACCTTTGGAAGTACGGCCTTTCCAAATCTTTAGCAAAATCAGCACTATTATTCAGCCAATACAACATTGTGTGCATTGTAGCTGCCACTGCGTCAATTCTGAACCCACTGGAATGATTCACTACCAATCAATATAAATTCTGTATAATACAGCTACAGTGCTCAAGAAAACATAACTCAATAAATATGGAAAAATATTCATTACAAGGGGCGCATTAAGGTATGGCCAAGCAAAAATATTAGAAAGAATTATTTCAATTACAAGTGACAGCATGTAATCTCCCAGTGCATGACTATACAAATAAACAGTTGAAAGCAGTAATAGTCTCCTCCCAACAAGTTTCAAATTTTGTTCCAAAATAATTAATATTCTAAGTGGTACTAGTTCTATTTGTAGTTTCTGGGCCCACTCTTCATTAAATTTCACCCAATAGGCACATCCAGTTTAGTACAAAGAGTTTTGCGTTGGTACATGTGGGTTCTTTGCTATAGCACGCTTCCACCCGGTTCACGTCGAAAAATCAATATTAAAAATGCTGTTGTAGACAATTTCATATGCGATGCCTTCTCACGTATACTTCCAGTCATATGATAATTGGTACAGTGGAGAATAATATATTTTTATAGAGTAAATTACACCCATGGCCCATAAACTACTACGTCTTCTGTCATATCACTAAATATAAAATTGCACATTTAGATCCTTAAACTGTTTAAGTACCCCAGTTCTGTACGGCTGCGCAGCCACGACGGTTGCTCACATTCGTGCTTGTGCAGCGGTGGCGGCGGCTCGCTTGTGCAGCCACGGCCATGGCTCACGCTCTCGCACTCCCCGGCAGCACTGGCGGCATTGACAGCGAGATGAACTCATGTAGCATTTCTAATGTGGAAGAAGATATTTTTTTTAAAAAAATAGTCCACCATGAATTTGTTAATATTTGTGCAATTTATGTATCCGGGTGATTTTGTATATAACCCCCGCTAATATTTTATTTTCAAGCAAGCGAGTCTTTTCTCTGCACGTGGGCCTAAATCCATACCCGGTTGTACGAATATGAGGCCAAACAAAGTTTAAAGACCAGAGTGACATACTTTTTATGTTTGGCGACCGGGATGACACAACTCACAAGTTGGAGGACCAACCATGGAGTTTACTCATCAAAATATTATTTCTAGCCTTAGAATATGTAACACGATGTCATCCACATCCAAACAGACCTAGACCTTTTCCATTCCTCAACATGGCATGCCATGGTGGAACAATATCTGTGTGTTTGGATGCAAGGACAAGCAAGGATGCGACGAGATGGCTCCAGGATGAGTGGTGTTTGTTTGGGAGGCCACAAGGGGCAAGGACAACCCACATGGGAATATTCCCGTGAGATGCGGATTGCCCAGTCCCTAGATATTTGACGGATAGGGGTCACCCAAGGTGGGATGAGCCCGCTTGCTGGCGAGGAAGAAAAGGAGAGTAGGTGCACGTAGGGGTGGTCGGCCAAGAAGAGGAGCGCCGGGGGCCACCATCGCGCAAGCTCGGGGGGGGGGGGGCACTGCCATGCGTGACCTCGAGGGGCCGCCATTGTGCGCCAGATATGATGAGCCTCCGCGCAGGAGGCCGCCACCATGCAACCTCTGAAGAGCCACTGCGTGCGAGCTCGGAGGGCCGCATGAAATAGGAGGCGTGGGGCGTGGGCGCCGATCTGACCAGAAGGAGGCATATGACGTCGCGCTGCGAGCCCTTTGGGCGGCTATGGTTGGGGAAAGAGAGAACGAGAGAAGGAAGAAAAAGAAAGAATAAAAACTGCCAAATGTGCCCCACATGTCAGTAGCGGATCCCACTTTTTATGTCTAAGACCAAACAGAAAACGGGTTGATCCCATCCCTCCCCAACCAGAAAAGAAATAGGGTCGCCGCATCCCACAAACCAGAGACAAGACCATCCCACCCCACCTTATCTCCCAACCAAATGCTATCTATATGTCTCATAATATCTCTACTAGTGGATCCTACCCATGGGAACCACACATATATGTTGGCCTTTGGCCCACCGTCTCGATCCCCCCTCCCTCCCTCTCTCTCTGTTTCTCTCTTCTGGCTCCGATATTGTGCAGCAGCCCAATATGTGTGACATACATACCCTCGCGTTGGACTACCGGTCAATACCGAACCACAAATGGATCAATTGTGGCCAGCCACATAAGGATGTATAGTGTGTTAGGGCTCATTTAGAACTGGATGATAGCACATGACAAATCTGGGGATCTTGATGATATTCTAGTATAAGTGTGGGGGGCATGAAAGTAGCATTATAAGAGCTTGGGACTTACATTACATCCAAAGACAATTTCGCTAACCTCACAGTGCATGCATTTTGAGAGTCTATGGACCCAGATGACATCATACAGAATAAGTTCGAAGTCCGTTTTTTTATTTTACTCTAAAAAGCATAGTGCTGAACATACTTATTATGGTTGCCTTAGTTTGTGAATTAAATTTAGTTGCTAATTCGCCATGTGGTATTGCCTACGTTACAGCCCATGACAGATCCAATTGAACCTACAGATCTCAAGTTCTTTTAAAAAAGGAGGAAGTGTAATACAATGTCCAAATTTTAATTGCTTTAACAAAAAATTGTGAATACCTGCCCTATGTGGAGTCTACATGACTGCATATGCAGGATATTACAATACTAACATATGGAAGTACGGCATTTTGTTTCTTTATAATATATTTCGAAGGTCACCCCCGTAGAACTAGATGTTGAAACAAATAAGAAAAATAGAAGTTATTGCCAGGACAGGGAATCTAGTTCCCTCTACTAAGATAGAAGCAAAACTAATGTGATGCAGCTAGAAAACAAAATGCATAATGAAAGAAAAGTAATTAATGTATGGATTAACTTGTACCTGCTTCTTGAGCAGCAACCATGCATCTTCAAGCCCAAGTTTGTCAATACGATGGGCTCCTCAGCCTTCATCTGACGTGCCACTATGTCATGCCTTGTGGTGACCAGCACACGGCTACCTTGAGCTAGCATGGCATTGACAAAGGGAGTTCTAAGCACACCTTCCCATATATTGTAGTCCCAGACATCATCCATTATTAATAAGGTTTTGTGTCCCTTCAAAGCTTCTATTAGAGTCTGTTCCAGTGCCACCTTTGAAATTCCACAAGCATCGTGGTTTCCACCAGCTTCGATAATAACTCTCCTTAGCATTTCAGTATTGTTGAAGTCTTGGTTGACACTTAACCATATTTTCTTCGTGAACTCATGTTTTATGACTTCACTGTTGAAGATCTTTTGAGCAAGGGTGGTTTTACCAATCCCACCAATTCCCACAATGGAGAAAATGATTATTTTGTTGGATTTGTCGTCGTCAGTTGGATACTTCTTTGTTAGCATCTCTACTAGATTTGTTGTGTCCTCTTCGATCTTCTCACCAACCAAACCAGATTCGTCAAGCCCCCCTGATGTCTCACGGGTACCAGAAGGATATGATACCACGTTTCTTCCACGGTCCTCATAAGTACCAAGGTTCATGAAGTTGAATGATGCACCACGTGCCTTGATGTTATCTAGCTTCTTGTTAAGGTTCTTGATGCGGCTTCCAATGTCGTGGGCATGTAGGGGATTCTGTATGCAGAAGAGCAACGGGTTGAAGCATCCGGCATCATGCCTTTGGCCTCGCTCCATGGCCTTGAGCTGGCATAGGTCGAGGATGTCAGTGGCATCATACATAGCATTCCTTAGCTCTATCCCCCATGCTTGGACACTTTGGTCTGTGATGTTCCTCCTATCAGCATCAGCAAGGATGTTCTTCAGATCCCGAAGCTTGATGTCCATGTTATCAATCTCACCGGACACTCCAAGCAACATATGCACCTCATCTGCCGCCATCTGCATGAGCATGTTTTGGATGTAGGACGCCAAAGCATCTAGGACACCGGCCATGATTGAGAACTTCGGTTTTTGCTGTAACAAAATGAGAACAGATATTAATTTCAACATGGCATTTTAATTTTATACATCAAAGATTCAATCATCTGCCATGTATTATTGCAGCCATCGCGGCACTACTACTAACTTCTCGTTCATTCATACTACTACATGACAGTGGCAACTATATGCGGAGATCTAGCTACGCATAAGCAGCAGCAGAAACGTAACTTACTACATCACAGTGGGCACTATATGCGCAGATCTAGCTACGCATAAGCAGCTGCAGAAACATAACAGCTAAGGAAACGATCCTGGGGCCGACGAGCTGAGCAATGGCCGGAAGCGGTGAGACGGTGCCGGTGTTGTTCGTTCCTGGTCGTGGAACAGGATCTACTGCTTAATGGTTAGACAAGAATCGCCATGGACATCGTCCACCTGACCAACCAGATACTACAGCTGGATTGTAGCGTGCGGGTGAGTGATGAAAGGAGGAGCAGCCAGATGGATTTAGGTTCCAATTTGAGGTACTTGGGCCATGTTTAGATTGCAAAAAATTTGAACTCGATGAATAGTAGCACTTTCGTCTTATTTGATAAATATTGTCCGATCGTGGACCAACTAAGCTCAAAAGATTCATCTCGTGATTTCGAACTAAACTGTGCAATTAGTTATTTTTTTTACCTACATTTAATGCTCCATGCAAGCGGCTAAAAATTGATGTGATGAAGAGAGAGTGAAAAAACTTAGAATTTGGAGGTGATCTAAACAATGCCTTGGTGGCTTGTGTAGGTTGTGGTAATAACACGGCAAGGTGGGCAGGAAAGTGCGTGACAGCTTCGACGGATTTGCGGACTGCGTCCTAGTTTATTAATTCCACAGCAGAGCCTTGGATCCTAGGGCTTGTTTAGATTGTAAATTTTTGCAATCTGGACATTGTAGCACGTTTTGTTTGTATTTGACAAACTTTGTCCAATCATAGATTAACTAGGCTTAAAAGATTCGTCTCGTGATTTATAACCAAACTGTGCAATTAGTTATTTTTTTACCTACATTTAATACTCCATGCATACATCCAAAAATTGATGTGATGGAGAGAAAGTGAAAAAACTTGGAATTTGAAGGTGATCTAAACAAGGCCCTATAGAGGAACTCTGAGCCACCACGTGAAACGGCGGCCAATGCATTTGCGTGCAGTAGCGCGGGGGTACCGCAGGATGCTTTCTCATGGCACGAGATGACAAGCAAAGAATCGCTCACAGCGTTGGTAGGATAAACAGATCAATAATGCAACTTGGCAGTGGCCGGCTTGCATGCCTCCAATAATGCAACCCAGGCAGTTGCCCTAACACAACCGCCTCGGTTAATCGATAGTAACCGAGGCGCCACCTCAAAAAAAAAAAAAAATTGGTGGCCCAACATGCAGCCCATCTCGGCATGACACTCATAGATACATCATATAATTCGGGTTATCCATAGCCATCTCTCATTCCCTCACCCGCAGCCGCACATCACTCTCTCTCCTCTCTCGGCTCGGTCCTCACAAGAGAGGAGGCGCTCGTCTCTCTCGCATCTCTCGTGCATGCATGGCCCACTCTCTCCCTCTCTCTCATCTCTCAGCGGCCGGCGCTCCCTCTCTCCTCTCGCGCTGGGCGCTCTCTGGACGCGGTGGGAGGCACTCACACCCTGGCGGGCTGCTCACGCCAGGCCACAGCGGCGGCTTGCGAGTGTGGCGGGGCGGGGCCTCTGGCACTACTATAGAACAGGGATTCACCACTGGCTCCAGACACCCCTTCACCAATGGTTTTGGCTCTAAGCAGTGAAAGTTGGCGGTGATGCCCATTGTCATTACCGCCGGTTTCCTAACCGGCCGTGATGCAAAGTTATTACAACCGGTTCACGTTACCAGCCGGTGGCGATAGGGATTTTCAGAAAATTCCAAAATCGGATTAAAAAGTAGCAAAAAATTTTGATTTAATCCCGAGAATGCCCATCACTACTGGAAACGCGTACTTTGCCGAGGGCCTGAGGCTTTGCCGAGGGCCAAATATCGGGCACTCGGCAAAGAGACTCTTTGCCGAGGGCCAGACACAGGAGCCCTCGGCAAAGAACGGCCCTCGGCAAAGAGGCCTTTGCCGAGGGTACGACCCTCGGCAAAGACAGGCCCACGGCAAATAAAATCTTTGCCGAGGGCCTCGGCCCTCGGCAAAGATACCCTCGGCAAAGTAGGTCCGTTGGGTCACGGCGGCCATTTCCCGTCAAACTTTGCCGAGGGCCACCCGTTAGGCCCTCGGCAAAGGTTCGGCAAATTTTTTTTAAGTCTTTGCCGAGGGCCCCAGACCAGGCCCTCGGCAAAGATTTTTTAAAAACCAGTTTTCGGCCAAATTTTTTTTTTATAAATCGGCTTTGCCGAGGGCCCGAAGCTAGGCCCTCGGCAAAGAGGACCTTTGCCGAGGGCCAGGATAGGCCCTCGGCAAAGATTTTTTATTTTTAATTTTAAAATTCTTTGCCGAGGGCCACAGGTTAGGCCCTCGGCAAAGAGCCCTCGGCAATTTTTTTTTGGTTTTTTTAGCCCAGTTTTTTTGTGGTGCTACAATACATTGTTTTGAACTCAATTTTAAAATTCAGGCCAATTTTGATTTTGTTTTGTATATTTCCTTAATTTATTTCGATTCTTCGATTTTTTTTGAATATGTCAAATTTGAACTGCAGGTGCATGGAATATTGCAATGTAGTGTTTCGAAAAATGTTATTCATGTTAATTGGTGCATGTTGAGTCCCTATCCACGAGCTCGCATCAAATTTTCACGCATCTTGTTCGCGTAACATGGCGATCCATACGAAGTCCGAAAATCACGAAACTTGGCGAGATGTCATGTTAGGCATCCGACGTCGCAACTCGCTCGAACCATTCTCAATTTTTTACCACAGCCTACACATGCGATAACATGACATCTCGCCAAGTTTCGTGATTTTCGGACTTCGTATGGATTTTATATAATTTTAAAACACTTTCCCGGCAAGTCGGTCGCCATGTTACGCGAACAAGATGCGTGAAAATTTGATGCGAGCTCGTGGATAGGGACTCAACATGCACCAATTAACATGAATAACATTTTTCGAAACACTACATTGCAATATTCCATGCACCTGCAGTTCAAATTTGACATATTCAAAAAAAATCGAAGAATCGAAATAAATTAAGGAAATATACAAAACAAAATCAAAATTGGCCTGAATTTTAAAATTGAGTTCAAAACAATGTATTGTAGCACCACAAAAAAACTGGGCTAAAAAAACCAAAAAAAAAAATTGCCGAGGGCTCTTTGCCGAGGGCCTGACCTGTGGCCCTCGGCAAAGAATTTTAAAATTAAAAATAAAAAATCTTTGCCGAGGGCCGTGGATCTGGGCCCTCGGCAAAGGACCGAACACAAAAAATTGCTGAGGGCTCTTTGCCGAGGGCCTTCCCCGTGGCCCTCGGCAAAGAATTTTAAAAATAAAAATAAAAAATCTTTGCCGAGGGCCGTTCATCTGGGCCCTCGGCAAAGGACCGAACCCTAAATCGGGACGCAGCCCAAATTCCCGATCGAAAATTTTAAAAAAAAAAACGTCGATCGTCGTCTCCCTCCCCACGCGCCCGCTCGAGCCCGGCCCCCGCGCGTCCACCACCGCCCGCCGCGCACCCCGCCGCCGCGCGCCAAGCCCTGCTGCGCGCCGCCCCTCCGCCGCGCGCACCGCTGCTTCTCTCTGCCGTCTTCCCCCCGAGCCCCCATTCCAGCCCCGCTCGCGGCCCACGGGCTT